>NW_024962252.1:66351835-66755196 GCF_019238085.1 Lagopus leucura | reverse complement strand
TTTTTTTTTTTTTTTTTTTTTTTTTTTTTTTTTTTTTTTTAAGTGCTTTAAGACAGTAGACATGACAAAAGAAATAACATGTACTTTTACAAAGGTAATACTTGAATTTCTTAGCAATTCTATCCTTTATGAACAGACTAACAAAGAGAACCCTTCTTCCTGCTTCCCATGGAAACAGAATTCCAGTTTGGGGATATTTGGTCAACTATTTTCTCAGTTCATTCCCTCTCAGAGTCAGGCTGCTATGTTTCCACTACAGTATCCTCCAAGTTGTTCTGCTTCCCACACTGACTGAGGAAAGCAGGATTATATTCTGCTGTCAGTATGACAGCAGATGGCTTGTTAAAAAGTCATACAGCTATGTTTCCAATTTTATTTGTCATATAAAACTTTCTGCTCAATAAAAATTTCACACTTATTAACAGCCCCACTGATGCTATTCTACAGCCCAAAAGTTAGATACACTTTGTAATATGATTTAAATCCAAGACGAATATTCAAAACAACCAGGTCTGTCACACAACTACAATGAATTAATAAACACACTAGACCTCTCCATTTTTAAGTAAATTCTCCTTCACTTATCTGAAACTTTAAATTATTTTCCAGGTAAAAATATTTTATAAAAAAATTATACACCTGAATGATAAAAACACCAATTAATAATTAAAAAATTTAAAAAGACAGTTCACTTGCTCTCTCATCTAATAATTACAGAGTTTTGACTGTATGCTATTTACTTTCTTTTTAATGTCGTACAAGTGACAAAAGAATTGTAGGCAAAATGATTAGACAGACAGAGATGCATCTGCGGTTGGTCTCATGTTCTTTTCCCACATCAGGTGGAGCAGAAGACTAAGAATCACTTTCAGTGGCAGTGGTGTCACAGATGGCAGTAGCTCAAAAAAGCATCTTGTGTTACTAATCCATCCCATCAGAACACTCTAAGCCAAAATTGTCATTCAGTTCACTCTCTTAACTTGCAACACTTTATAGAACTGTTAGCAAACTTGAAGATATGATGACCTTGCACATTAAAATCTCAAAAAAAAAAAAAATAATAAAAATCTAGAGACAGAAGGAAGATTTTGAAATAGATATCATTAAGTCAAAATGAAGAAGAAAGTAAAAGTGCCTGTAGCATCCAGGAGACAACTTACTTCCCCAGTTCATGACTGTAAAACTGACCATCAGGATTTCTGAGACATTACATAACAGAAAAAAAAAAAAACCCTACATTTCAGAAAACACATTATCTGTAGCGGTGAGCAACTACAACTTTAAATACTAGTGGGAGATAAAGATTATTTGGGAGAAAAAAAAAAAGGTATGCCACAGTTTGCTTCCACTTTTTAAGATTTTGCCACATCCTTTGGAGTAGTCTTTGCCTGTGTAAGATCTCCTGCATTTTAGACTGGATCACAAATCACTCTGCATTCCAAAAAAAACCCCAAAAACAAAAAAAAAACAAACAAACAAAAAAAAAAAAACAGAAACAAATGTCTTTGGGGAATAGCCTTTCAAGTTTTATTTATGCCAACGTGTCTCCAAATAACTTCTGCAGCAGTCAAGCATCATACTTGCTGTCAGATACACTTCTAGCTGCATTTGTTTATTTTGTGGCGTAACATTGCTAAGGTAAGCAAGAAAAGTTACAGTCAAGTGCCACACATTCTCTAAATCTTCAAGTAAGAAATCTATCAGCAGCTTCTGAGCTTTAACAAACCTCGGTAACAAACATACTTGACTTCATCATAGCTGGAGGGTATCCGAGACAACACAAACTGAGCAAAAGACTGTCTTTCATTAATTGGAAACAATAGATAAAGCAGTTCTGAGTTATTGTTCTACTACCATACTAGTTCTCCTGTTCAGATACAGTTTTGTTGCCTTATCTTCTCTACTTGAGTCTGATATTGCTTTTTCTCTATTACATGATGTTTTAACTCTACACTCAGTTTGGAGAAGGGATGGCCTTTATTACATCATCTGCCATAGTTGCAATGGATACATTGCTAATATGGCTATCCACACATGCTTTTATCTTCACAAATGGCTCTTGGAGAACTCCACAGATCTGTGCACAAATAATTACACTAGAAATTTTACAGAACCTTCACTGATCTTTCAATCAACTATCCAGTACTTCAAAAAATAATGCAGGAATAAACTCAACAAAAATTTCATACCTGTTCAGTGTGCTGCTGTATCTTCTGGACTGCAGCCAAGCAGACAAGACTATCAACAAGGCAGTATTTTTAAATGTAGTCTGTAGTGATATGATAAGATGAATCACTTACTATTTGAAAATGTTTATCATTAATCAGAAGTGCAAGAAATTCCATTTGAAAGGAGAGAAAGGACACACTGCCACATTGCCACATCCCAAGACAGGTACCAGAGTAAGCTGTACCTGGTAACAGTTACACCTGGAAATAAATGCCTCTCTCCTGTGGAAATGCAATAAGCATAGGGTAATTTAGTCTGAACTCTCTGAATTAAGGCATCTGCCTTAATAATGTGTATAAATTCGGGTATAAAGTCTGAGACTTAGATATAAGGTCTTTGTTCATAACTGTGTCCAGAAGTGTTAAAAATGTGCAGAAACAGCAGCAATCATGGTTCTGCAATCAAAGTACAAAACCATCTGTACAAATGCAGTCAACTTCGCAATGTGACCCACTTCACACTGCAAGGAAATAACATATGTGAAAATTCAGAGGACGTTTTTGTAAACTTACATAATCAATCAATACATTAATATTTAATAAATCAAATTGTAGCTTATGAAGTTAAAAACAAAACTTGAATTCAAGACATTAAACAGGAATTGTTTAAATCTGCAATTTATCTTCGCACTTTTTAAAAAGGTTTATATGCTTTTCCAATTCTTTTCATTTTGCAATCATAAATAATTCTAAAAAAATCTAGGAGGTTTCCTTCCTTCTGCTTGTTTTAGAGCTTATAAGCTGTCTGATTCCTTTATCAGTCTGAATATGCTTTTCCATCTTCTTAAAGTAATGAGTGACAGCACTTTTTTTTTTTTATGATGCCCTGTTAAAAAAGTTTTCTAAAAACAAAAAATTCAAACTACTATTAAAAAATTACATTAAAAAGAATGTCTACTTATTGCATAGTCTTTTATCAACTGCATTTTTATAAAATCTTACTTTGTTGAGCTAGATTTTTTCTTTTTTTTTCCCCCCCTCTTTACATGCCTTCCCTGAGAGATGCGTGCTAGCGTACACCAGTATGGAACAGGAAGGGGAAGTTCACTTAAAATCTAATAGCTGCAGCTCCCTTTTGTCTCTTTGCCATTTCTTCAAAAGGAAAGAACACGTACGGCAGTTTATCCAGAATAACAATATTAGAATAATTACTTGTGTATAGATATTTGAGATGCTCACTAAAAAGTGTTCTGGCTTTTTTTTTTTTTCTCCTTATTTTACAAGGTCTAAAGACAACTTTATTCATTTTCTTTCTTCTTCTGTTCTGTATGCATAGAAGTTATGCAGAAGAACAGGTAAGGACCACTACGTTAAATTTGTCAGGTCACTGAATCTGTAGCAATCTTCTCTATTCAAAAAGCAAAACATTTTCCTGAATCTGGTTCATTTCTGCAGGAATTTTTATTCTCTTCTCTTAATGGATTTTAGGTTAAATTATGTAGAGAAATAAACAATCGTGCACACTTTTACCCTTATTTTGGAAGGACATTTCCAGTTGATGTAGTAAATTTTGATTCTGATTATACCACCTGATTTTGAGATACAAAAAGTAACAACATTATTATGCTAAGCAACACGCTCCTTTAAATGTGATATTATATTTCATCAGTGGAGTTGCTTTTGCTGTCGGTACCTCATCTCTAGTTCTAAATCTAACTATCAATGAAACCATTGAATTTCCTTTGGATAGGCAACTGAGGAACTGAAACTGTTCAAGAAAGACTTTCAGAGACAGCATGAATTGAGACCACATATGCGATTTTAACGCTTTTTTTTTTTGGATTATTTTCTAAAAGTAAAGAAAATAACCTGTAACGTACATTGAACATCTGCATGCAAGTTTTCTGTGAATAAACTGGAATTGTACAGAAACTATCTGCATAATCCTGTGAGATTCAGTATTGACCAATTACTCCCAGTAAAGTAGTGTTCCTTGGGAAAGTATCACTGTGAAGACTACACAGATAGTGATTTTACATTTAAAGATAGATGAAAAACATTCAAGCCAGTTAAAAGTTTTCAATAAAAAAAAAAAAAAAAAAAAAAAAAAAAAAAAAAAAAAGGAGGAATGAACTCATCCAATCTACTTACAGACTTCTGTACAGATTTCTGCAGGAATTCTAAATCTGTAAAAGACTACTTAAAAGGAACACAAGGTCCTTTCGAAAAGTCTTGCTTTTTCATTTTATGCTGACAGCTTCATCATATAACCTACTGATCACTCCCACAGATACTTGGGATCAAATACACCCAGAGAACACAACTTCACTCCTCATTCTGAGCTATCTAGCCCTTCTCTCTCTCTTCACTGTTTTGTGAAATGAAACAAAGTGAAAAGAAATAAAACTCATAGACTACCTCACAAAGGCAGCAGCTTCCAGATATCTTTTAATGCTCGTCCTGAGGAAAACATAAACCTTATGGCAACAAGGCTACCAGCATACTCAAAAAGAGTCCTAATTCCCTTTGTCCTTTAATTTTTGCTTCAGTTTCTTCAGCTGAGCTTGGTCACCTGCTGATAGCCTCAGCACAGGTCAACTGTATCAAGAGGAATGCTTGATTTAAGAGAACAGGAAAAATTTATTAAAAGACCTCTAAATATTGCTTTTCTTTGTAAGCATTTGAAAATGCTGTGGAGATGCTGTGCTGTCACATCTGTGATTAGATAGAGAGACCTGTAATTATAAGTGAGGATACAAAGATTTTCTTGACCTTATTGTAAAATAGTCTCCACTAAACTATTTGGAGAATAAAAAATATACTAGTATAACTTAATACTTCCTTATTTCATTTTCTTTTTACTAAGAGCTGGAGAACAGTGTGACAGACTACCATGGCAGATATTCTGCCTCTTTTTATTGCAACCATTACACAATAATAAATTATCCCTTAGTACTATTGTTACAATAATTAACACATCGTATTTCAGCTTTTTTATTACTTGCATAATACATCATTATTTGCATTAAATGTGAAGTATTTCATTGGAACTAATAGTGATAAAGAAATACACTCTGTCCAAAAAAGATTTAACAGTTTCAGCTAAAACATTCTGCTATTCCATTTTCAGATGAGTTAAACACATTTAAATTAATTTCAGAAAGGAAAAATGTTATATAAAAAAAAGAAAGGTAAATAAGCTAAGCCTTAAAGACATTAGATTTTATCAAATGCTAAATTACCTTCAAATACTATTCTAATATACAAATGTGAAATGGGAATATATGGTGTGCTCCATGCTGTGCTCTGAAATCTTAAAGCTTCCTGGCCTTTAGACAAGCAGAAGGATCAGGATTTATGCAATTAGGTGGAAGAGATATACTAGAGGAGGAGCAAATAGAAACTTAGAGGGACTTCCACTGTTAAATGATGCAAAGCTTTGCTTTAAAGCATCCTTAACTCACTATTTCCACCATATTCTGAAACTATCAGTTACCTGTTGCAAATACATATCCCAAATGTATCATTAGGTTTGTCTGAGCAATTCATAGAAATGGCCTAGATAATTCAGGATGATAGCAGCTTTTTGCCTACAGATTTAAGGATGCAGACAAATAACTTTCTTCTCCTCCTCACACTTCTACCTGCAGCTTCATTCTCTTTCACCTCATTATTGTTTCAATTCACTTTCAGCTGAGCTTTGAAATCCTCTCCAGGACCAGTAACTAAGTCTGATGAACACTTTCAACAACCTGATTTACCTGTGGCAGTAGAATTTTGTGGTTCAGAACCTACCTCAAATTCTCACTTGCATGATTACCTGCTTGTAGATAAACTTCATAGGTTAGGTATTATACATGTTAGGAACGTAGTAGTGCTATAGCATGAACTAGAATGATATGTTGATGCCAAATGTAAACCAAGAGTGATATGATTGACCACTCAACCCAATACCTGTGCTATATTTGTCTTTCACTCTCCAGCCTCTTCTACAGTATAAAGCCTGGGTCACTGCCTCAACACAGAGAGGTAATGTAATAAGAATTGTAATGAATATGTACAATGCAAAACTTTACACAAGTGCATCTCTCACAGACCCTCCTCAGCAATAGCTCTCTAAGGTCTGTTAGAATGAAGATATTATTAGGACCAGCGTTGTTAAGGTCTTGGTTCTGTTTCTGTATCTTAAAGCAGTCATATGAATCTTGTGCAATAAGATTAATCTGTCTTCTATATTTCTTTTTATACTCTTATAACCTGATGTAATGCAGTAAGAGAACTTAACATTTCTGGAAGTCACTGCAATTATGATGCTCATTTGGTTTGTAGTGCAAGGAAGGGAAGAAAATCGGAATGTTGGGGAAATAGAAACAACTATACATAGAAACAATTTGCTTCTCCTACTATGAATCAAGTTATATAGACACAAATTCTGACATATTAAGGAACAAAAGCCAAAGAGACAATACTAAATAAAAATATTCTAATATCAATGCTTTCTCTACTAATCCCAGGGGAAACAAAAAAAGTAGTATTAATACACTGTCTTCCATGGTTGGTACAGATTAGCATTTGTATTGAGGATCTGTGAATTCAATCCTTTTTCACATAGGTTCACTCCGTCATGAGACCTAGATAGATCAGCTCACTTTTCCTCCAACTTCACATTCTTGATGGCTTGGAAGACCTCTGTCTGCTTACCAAAAAGTCTGTTTTGTCATCTCAAACAACTGTTTTGTGTTTCAGTTAGCCAACACAGCTGAATTTCTAACCCTCTCAGTACAAATGCATCTACTGAAAGGACTTGTTTTGTTACCTGAGATAACTAATGGAGAAAAAGCTGCAGTAACGAATTGACAGATTTTTTTCAGCAACCTCAGAGGCAACAGGCCATCAACTGCTCTCTGTTTCTGAAAGAGATTAATGTCCTCTATTTAACTGTTTATTAAGAACTGTAACACTTGCTTTGCAGGAGCTCTGATACTCTTCCTGAGTAGAATGCTCCTGTTGATGTTCTTTTGAAATTTATCAAAGGGTAAACAAACTGTCAACATTTTCACTATGGCTTGGTGTGAAACCTCACATCTCAGCTTTGTTACACAAAGAAAAAAAATTAAAATCAAAAGAAAACAATATAAAATAAATGGTCATCTCTTAGGCACAACTTTGTATGCATTGGTACTAGAAAAGCGAATAAAAATACCAACAAAAATTCTCTTGAATTTTGTATATCAAAAGGCAAATTTCATTTACGTTCCCTATCTTGCATAGTAACACCAATTATAACTCCACTCTGTTAAATTAATAATAAGCAAGATCAGTTGCCCTTTACTGTCCCTTCCCCTCACTTCCCCTCCCTCCCCCCATGGTCAAGACACTCATTCAAACAACTATTTACAAGAGTGACATGCAATCTCCCTCCCTGCTTTCAACTTCTGAAAGAAATTTAATGTTTTTCTTTGTTTTCCAAAGAAATGTCTTATTCCAGTTCCTTTAAAATAAAGATAAAACAGAAGGTCTGACATTCTGGTCTGCATGTTATCTAAATAAATTAGCCCTTATCTGTATACATGTTATCCTAGTGTCAGCTACAAGACAGAACAAGATTTTCTCAGTAATCCAGTTTAGCAGTGTCTCACTTACAGTGTGATCACTTTTTCAGTGTCCATGGTAGGTCTTATCACAGTAAGATGGTGCTGACTACTGGTTTTATAATCCACTCATTCACTGTAATATAGTAAATTTTATAGTAAATGTTAGATCCCCTCCTTTTTTTTTTTCCTTTTGCTTTCACCGATTAGCGAAGCAGTTTTATTAAGTTGAAAGGGATTAGTAGCATTGAAAGTGAGGTTCTTAAGCACATAGCCCTCCCTGAAAATACAAGAACAAAATCCAGCTAACTAAAAAGAAAAAAAAAAAAAAATAACATCTCTTAAATACATATTCCTGCTTTGTTTAAACTAAAATTCCTTTTCTATGTACTTGTTTTGCAACTGTTCCATATTATTTAGCTCTCTCACTTTCTTCCAGATACCTTAATAGATACCAACTGATCCACTGAATGTTTTTCTGCACAATTTGGCAATTACCTCTTTCTCTTATGTGTAGATGGAAGTTAACATAAAAGGGGAGACAATGAAATAAATAACCACATACAGTCTTTCCCTTGATGATTGGAACCACAATGTTTACCTTCATTTCTGTTAGAGAAAGGCTTTGAATCCCAACCAGAGGCCCATAGTTTGCACTGTGCAGATGACCAGATGAGAGTGAATGCTCCAGAAGGCTTACCAAGCTAGTGTACACACATTCTTTTGGCATATGCACCAGTTAAAAACCTTAACACTCCCAGATGACATCAGTTGGAAGACACTTCTCAGTTCCATCTGCTGATCAGCCTTTCTGAGGCAATCACTCTACAGTTTGTTTTACTCAAAATGAGTTATGTTGGTTTAAGTAGTCAAAACACAGTATTTATATAAGCAAAGTCCATTGAATTGGAACAAGTCTGAAATCAACCAAAATTTCACTGGCATGCAAAGCAAAAATGATTTCTGAAAGAACACTTGTACTGAGCAGTTAAGGCAGTAACATCAATTATATTGATGCAATGAGTTTTCATGCATACAATCATCAGCTGCAAATAATCACAAATAAGAAAATTCATTACCCTTAGAACACACGTGGGGTTCAGGAGACTGGAAATATGACTAAAGCATCACCCTTACCCCAGTGCGTCCTTGAGATCAGTAAAGATTAGCTGCTAATCCCTCTAGTAATCCTAGTAAATATATAAAATATTTTAAGTGGTGGTTGAGTTCTAAAATCAGAAATCATTGGGCTCTCCCTGTTGCACCTGAACTGCACCTATGTGGAGTCAGTTAAGGCTGAAATAGAGGGCCCTTCTCAACTGGGACAGTTGAGAAGCAGCTTCTCCAGCTCCCTTGTACAGCATACAGAAGGTGCTCCACCAAGAAAAACACAGCATAGAACTTCACTGTAACCCTTCACGGTGCCTGTCACACAAATTCCATGCAACACCTGAATTCTCCAAATTAGGGGAACTCCCTCAAATAGAACAGAAAAAGGCAGGATGACAGCAGAGGTTCCAGCCCATAAGCATACCCATTCCAGCAATCAATCAGCTTGCTTCCTGGCTGTAAATCGTGCTTTCTTTGTCTCTGGCTGCTTACACAGAAATGGTGAGTGACAGCCTGTGGATGGTGTTTGTTATATCAATTATGTTCAACAGTAGATTGGTTTTAAATAACTGTAGGGGTTTCTGTGAAAATTCAGTCTGTCATATCAAATTGACTATAGAGAAGATGTAAGCTTTGTAATCTGTGCTGTTGTATTTGATTTAAAGTTTCCAATACTTCAGAAAAAAAAAAAAGAGAAAAAAATAGAAAAAACAAGGTAGTCCACATTCCCCTTTTAACTTCTAGCTGCTTTCCATTTCAGTAGCATGAAGACGTAAACTCCAATGAAGCACCAAGCAGACAGAGCATGCCAATAAGTCTTATCCACACTATTTTACCATATCAGTCTGCTTTCAGTATTATTTCAGATTTGTCACACTAACCCAGTTATGAATATCGTACATTATCATTTTGCATATGCTGTTGCACATTTTACTCTTTGACCACACCTGCAAACTATTATCTTCATGGGAATTTGAATTTCCTCATCTCCTACACAATTTTGTGGTTACTGAAGAATTTGGCACATATATAATGAGCAAAGATTCAAAATCATACTTTAGAACACTTTTTAATTATTGGGGGCAAAGAGATCTGTTGTTCTGTCATTTGATCCTGCTGCTGAAGTGTAAACATCTAGCAGATATACAAATTTCCTCTGAAATACATATATTTAATCATTATGTATATATTAGTTCTTCGCTTAACCAAGGCTGAAATGCAGCGTTTTAGATACCTCTGCCATTCTTCTCACCTGCTTTCTATAGTTTCAGTTACCAACCTCACTTGCCTTATTTATCCCTGTCCCTTCTTCAGAGTCGTTCCTGGGCTCATCCTCTTCCTTTGGCTTCAGGATGCATTATTCCTTTCCAGAACCAGGAAGTGTCTTTCAGTGGGCAGGATTTCATTTTTAATTCTGCTGGCCATCTCCTTCTCATTCTGTATTGTTAGCATCCTACCAGACTTGGCTTTCCTACAAAAAGGAAAATAACAAGCAAAGATGAGCTGTTAATTACAGAAATATAACTCAGAGCCACTTTTAAATTACAGCCTTAGGACAGCCCTGTAGCATGAACACAAACTCAAAGTTGTTTGTCTCTATGTTCCAGTACAGTTTTACAACATTTTGACTTTTTCCACATCCCCCTTTGCAAAGATGGTTCTTAATTTTAGGAAGGTTGATCTCGCAACATAAAGAGATCCTTACAGATATTAGAAAACAAACTGCCTCCTTATTTTCTAATAGGAAAGCAGTCAAATAAATATTTAAAGATCTTGAACTTACTGAAACCTAAAAGCACACTCTGCCAGGATAACGGGGGAGAATTTACCAAAAAGAGGTCACAATAGCCAAAAGTTTTCTTTACTGGCACAGCCCAGGGTGGTCTGTGCTGCCAGCCATCCGACAGCCAGGCCATGCAGCAGCAGCATTCCACCTTAGCTTTCTACAAAACAGACATAAATCACAAAGGAGGCCAAGCACAACTAAAAATAATGAGTAATTTGCACTATTCCTGAGGTAAATAAGCCATGCAATTGTGGGGACACTCAGACCATTTGAACTAACCAGCCTGAATCTATAGATAGCACAGCCATGATGCACAGTAGGCAACAGAAATTAGGTTTCTCTTCACAGGGGTCTCCATTTTGTGGATGTGTCCTCACAGTTGATGTAAGTCACTGTCCAAAACCACTACTTTTCTTTTTTTGTTTGTTTGTTTTGTTTAAACTTATGATACCAAAGCAAATCAGTTCCCAGTCATATGTCTTCCTCTAACAGGCACCGGCACACATGGAAGAGATGAGAGGCAGACACAGATTCTTTTTCCTCCGCAGAAGCAAGTGCATTAAATCCTACTTAGATATAGCTCAATGGGTCATTGACTCAAAATAAATGCCCAGCACTGGCTAAGACATCAGGCTATCTGATCTCTATGAGCAGCGAGATGAAGTAGCTAGGTTTTTGTGTCCTCCCCACCCCCCACCCCCCAGATTTCTTCTCATTTGAGACCATCATATTCACAGAAATAGCGAGTGGCCATATTCCAAGAGTCATTCCAGATCATGTCATCATTATACCAATAGCAAATATGTAGAGGAAAGAAATATGTTCACAACTACTAGTAGAGTGGAAAGCTAGAAAAGATAGAATAAAGTTAATGAAAACAAATATTAGTGCAAAAGTAAGGAAAAATCTGATAAACAGCAACAAACATTGCTTGATAAAAATTTACCAGTCCTCCAAGCACAGGAACTTTCTTATAAACGACAACCTAACTTCAATGGCCTGGATTTCAAATCAAAGACATTGCACTAAATGAAATTTATTTACCACTTACTACATAACAATCTGGTATGTTTCAGTCCTTTGTGTATCCAGTATGCATGAGTAATGCATACCCAGTTCTTTCTCTCTATTTCCTATGCGAGTTTCAATTACTAACTTAATAAGTTTCACACCAAAGTCTTTTTATTTCTTAATTATATATCAGAGTGGGTCTTCCATGATGTATCTGCTATCTGAAAACCATAACTGGTAACCTCATTTTGCTCTACCATGCCTGGATTATATGTGCAGTGACTCACTTAAGTGATTCCTTCCTTCCACATAGTCGTCATGCAAAAGATCATCCACAAATACATGAGAGGGCAGCTCAGATCTCTGGATATCTTCACAAATTTTTTACTCAACTTTTTCCCTTAGATATACACTAGAAGTGTCAGGTGGGATGGGGTCCTCATGAAAAGAATGAAAACAAGACCTTTAATGTGCAGAGGGTAAGGAAAATCATCAGAAAGACGTTTATCTCACACACTTGCAATTAATAAAAGAGTGTTGCAATATTTTTCTTCTTACAGAGACAGACTTTCAACTCAGATAAATTAATGGGCATACCTCACCAGATTAAGACCAGACACTACTTACTCGTGGATTCCTTTGACTGCACTCCGGTTCATACCTTTCTGCATCCAACAGTGACATTTACTTATGAAATTCTGACAAATGCTCAACTTCAGCAAGAAGCCGATAAGCATGCTGATTGGAAGGAAGCAGTAGGATATGGAAAGAGCAGATTTAGCATATAATAGCAGCTGTTCAACTGATACATCTTTTCATACCCATGACACTTCCCTCACTCTTTTCTCCATTTATTCATGTTTAAAATGGGAGTAACTTTGAACTGTCTACAAACATCAAAGAATCATCATAAAATATTTTCTACAATTACCACAGATAAGTCTTATGTCTGCCAGTGAATATCTCATCACCAGGTGGATCATATTTGGGAAATGTGACAGACAGAAAAGCCAGTGTCCTGAGGATTTAAGAGAATGTGAAATACAGAGTTTAAGAGAAGCTGTCTCTCCCTAAACATTCCTGACAAAGAACAGGCATTGGAAGCAGCCTGCCTGAATTAACAAAGTGCTGGCAGTGCATCCCAGAAATAAAAAAGACTTAATAAACTAATATTTGATGGCATAATTGTACCAAAAGCAAAAAGCATAAAACACAAATAAGTACTTAAACACAAGTACTTAATAAAACCCAAGTGCTTTTAAAGGGTAATTTTTACATTCTCTTCAGCAACTCATGGCTTGAAACTATCTTATTCTCAAATTTTCATTTTATAGTTCTCTCAGCCTTTTTTCTATTAATTCCTACCCCAAAGTGACTTTTCTCCTGTTTATCTGCATTGTTTGCTTTTCAGGGATAGCCTGTGCTCCAGGTCACAATAACTGAATTAAAAACGAATGTTTGACCAAATTAAAAATTAATTTGCTCAGAATCAGCTGCATTCCTACTTCTGTGTCCTTGCTGCATGCTACCAGTGCAATAACCCCTCAAGAACTTGCTCAGCAGTAGCAGTTCCTGTATGGTCTGCCACCCAGCCTATCAGTGGTTACGAGACAGGACTACATCTTGTCTGCTGTACCACAGTTTTTGCATCTTCCTTGCTCCCTGCAAGGCTGCTTCACTTCCTTGTTGAACATTCCCAATTGCTGAGTCCCATTGATCCTTCTGGGCACACCTCTTCCTCAGAATCTTTCTTGCCCATTTATAGCAAATGACTGCCCTTTCTACTCCCAGAAAATACTAGAGGATGGAGGCTACAAGACCATGGAAATTCACAGTTACTGGTAATCATCATGTGCTTGAAGGATGTGAGAGTGCTCAGTTCTTCGGCATGCCAAGAAGACTTATGGGAAGCGGTTGCCTTTAGATCTAACTTCAGAGCAGTCTTGTTTTCCTTAATTGCCACCAAAAAGGAATACCACTGGGCACGCTTCTCTTCCTGTACAAGCTCTAACCAGGATAATCTCTTGAAAACAGTTCCATGGCAGCATTTGGCACTGCAGCCATTAAGCTTCCCTAACTTAAACTGGAATGGTATTTCGTCAGTTCTTCAAGGATCCAATCCTGCTCTAGTAACAAATATTAACATGGCTCCAAATCTGGTTTCATGTCCATATAGTTGAACTTGGAATGGGCAAAAAACCCTCCATTTCCAGTTCAGACACTCTGTTCAGTTCCGCCTCTGACAGATAATTCAAAAAGCCTGCATCACCTCTTCTTTCTCTGCTGGGTAAATGAAAGGCAATTAAGTGGAATTAGAATGCCAGAATAAGAAAACTCAGGGACGGAAAGAAACGGCCCTTGAGAAAATAGAAGCTTTGAATTTCTTTAAGACAATGGTCTCCAAGCACAACCATCTTCACAGCAAATCCTAGGCAAAAGTGCTTTCCGTAATTTCTGCTCTCTGGTCTATTACAGGCTGTGATTCACAGTCTTGCTTCAGGAGATTTAAGGTATTTATAGTTTTCTCATTAGGCTAATGCATGAAACATTTTTTGAGTGACTGTTTTACATTTGCAATTTTTCTCATGCAACTGAATTGATCAAAATGAATCTTCAAGTACATATTTATATCCTAATTCTTTTATATATACATACACAATTGGATTTTGTTTGTTTGTTTTGTTGTTTTTCCCTATAAGCAGAGTGCTACAGCTGCAATTAAGCAGAAACGATCTGTTATTTCCTTTAAGGGTTTTGGGAAAGGAATGGCAAAGAGGACTCCAGTTATATCTTCAACTTACTTTGACAGAAAACACCTTGCAAAAGTGCATCCTCAGTAAGTCAGGATGCATTATGAAAGACAGTTTCAAAATGAAAAGTAGAAAGAACTAAACTAGTGGGAAGAACTAAGTATATCACCAAATATTTGTGCAAACAAAGAGCCAAAACACAAAAAGTTATTTTGTAGATGTTCTAACATGCTTCACAGTAAGTTTGAATCCATACTACTTAAAATTGAAGTCCTCTGCAGTTTTTCCTTACAAAGAGGGTTTTACAATGACAGCTTGTTCCAGCTATTATACTGGACCTGCAGACAGCAAGCTTCTCACAGGACCTTTCTTCTCTGAAAGCATTACAGATATACTCCATTTTTTAATTATATTAAAAAAAATACTAATAGAAAAAAAAAAAAATCAACAAGCCAGAGTGTGTAAACTCTTCTTCATGGATTTTCAGCAAAGGTATTAAATAACACTAGATTGGTAGCAAATCCTGGTAATGCCTGTGATCCCAAATAGTGTGTTCTATGACTAAAATCTATGTGTGTTATTACCCACATCATATGATCTTTATTTTAATACACAAAAACTGCAAAATAAAAGGCTTTCAATGAAAGGCAGCCTGAGTATGAGCTGGTATGTAGTTGACTGCCTCTGAACAGAGCAATCCTCTTCAGCTCCTAATGCAAAGATGAAGGTAAGCCTAGACCCCATTTACCTCTAAGATATACACTAGCATATTTAACTTAAAAATATTTCAATGTTGTGTTTTCATAGACTTGAATATAAGAGAAATTTTCCCACGTTACCCTAATAGTAAGATGTCTAGGATGTCCTTCCTCACTTACATGATTAGAGATCAAGGAGCACATAGTCTCACTGAAAACATCCATGACACAGAAAGTCAGTCTGTAATGCATGGTAATGTTATGTAAAATGTAATCAATAGTGACATAAGTGAATATCACTAGTGATATCAGTGAATATTTTATACAGTAAATTACATGTACAGAGAACTCTATAATCCCCTGAGCACTCTGATCAGATCTTGAAAACATGCCTATCTTTAACCCTGTCACTCTGATCGCAAGTGAACTAACTCCTGAGCCTAAAGCCTAAATCTGCAATCTACTGATGTGATATAAAGCATTAGCACAATGGACAGTGAGAAACTGAAGATACATTATCAGACCAGTATTTGCCCATACTAGGTGTAAAGTAGTAATTAACACTATTACAATATGTTTTAAGAATATTTCATACTGTAGAATAAGTTCCTCAGAAGCAAAGGCAGGTGAAACTGTCACATTTGCTTTATGACCAGCTAACTGATAACAAAAATAAAGCAAAAGCCTTTAGAAACGAAGCCTGATTTTGAGTGCTGAATATCTAAGATCTAATCATGAGCACTTTTAGCACCTGCTAATTTCAGTTTCAGTTATAGCTCAGATTCTTTTTTGTTTCAAAATTTGACTTGGAATTGAACATTTAAACAAGCTATGATGACAATTCTGACCCAAATAATTGGGAAGATGCTTGGAGAAGGCTCATGTAGGTTAAATCTTTAGAGGAAAATCTACAGGATTTATAGTAAACTCTCTGAATGAATGGAGTTATTTTTTCCCCAGGTGAAACGTAGGCAGGATTATCTTCTGGCACATTTTAACTTAGACATGATGGTAAGCACTAAAACTATTCATAAATTTTTGTAATAATAATATACATGCCAGCGGGGTTGTGGATTCTCCTATGGATATATTCAAGACCCACCTGGATGCCTACCTGAGCAGCCTGCTGTAGGGAGCCTTGCAGGGAGGTTGGATTCTATCTCTGGAGGTCCTTTCCAGCCCCTACAATTCTGTGATTCTGTGAATACAAAATTCATGAAAAAAGAAAAAAAAAAAAACACCTCTGCAAAGATTTATGGTGTTCAATTCTCTAATTACAGTATTTTTACAGCAAACAGATGATAAAAAAGTTTCAGCATATATCCAGTATTCAATTTCTGTATGCAAAGTTCTCATATTTATAAAAGAAAAAAAATGTAATTATCCCATGTAAACAGTAGTTATTGTATTTAAAGTTGGTATTTTCTAAAGTAGGATTATTCCTCCTACTCATTTCTGCGGTTTTCTCTCTGTAAACAATAGTACATTCCAGTAATTTTCTTGGTGTGCAATGTACCTGGCTGTCAATGCCTTCCAGGCTAGAATTTTGGGCACTAGTTCTTGAGGGAGAGCAAGGGTGTTCCCTAGAGAACGTTTTGATCTTTCCAGATGAGTAGCATTTTTCACTTCTTATGATCCATCCTTGATTTTAATCTCATCAAGGATACTAAACTCTCCACATGACCAGTGTTTCACAGATTTGAATTCAGCTGCATAAAAGTGCCAGACGTGCACATCAGAAAGATAACTAAAGAGGAAAATATTAAAAACACCATTAAAACACAATATTTTGTCAACCAAAATAAAGAACGACACACTGCGTTTTCAAAACTAGTGATTACCATGTAACGTCCCTAGTTCTTGGAGCTTGTGCTATTATCATTTACTGACACCAACCAGGTTGTACAGAGCCTGAAGCTTTTTCTTGGCTCATATGCTGAAACTCATTTAGGATAGAGCTGCAGGACACAGTTATTAAAACTTAACACTCACAAAGCTGTTCATTCAAGAAACAGGGAAGCTCACAGATGACAATGCATCTGGTAGATTCACACTGAGCAAGCAGCAGAGTAATTAATTAAAACAACTTCTGAGCAGCAGATGCATAGGTAGTATTCAGTAATTACATTTATTTTAATTCATACTGGTTTATTATACTGGTTTATTATATTCATACTGTTTATTACCCATAAATCTGGCAAGAAAAGCAAATTAGAAGATACTGTTAATAAAATAAATTCACAAATCTGTGTTCTTCCTCTGGTTATGGAATATATGGTATGAAACTACTAAGCCCACGTCAATTAGCATAACATCACTGAAATCAGTGGCCTAATGCTCATTTGCATCATTTGAGATTGGAGTAGCTGACATTTAGCAATGTGTTGGAACAAGCTATGCTCTCATTAAAAAGCATTTTTAAAATATACATTTGTTGTGACATTTACAAATCAGAATATTCATTCTTGTTGTATGGATCACATTAAGTTAGTGATTAAGACAGGAACAAATTAAACAAGGCTACTTTTCTAGACAATTTCAAGTATAGTTGTTCCAGCTTAGAAAAGCAAGAAATTATAACTGTAGTTGATCTAATACCTGTGACTCTAATAATGTTAAGTAATTATCACTGTCTCTCTGCTCTTTTCAGACTTTACTGGTCTGAGTACGTATCTGTTGCACTACATGGTTGAACAGTGCATGCTGAAAGGTACTTCACAGTCTTCTAACAACATGTGTACAGTTTACCACTAGCGATTATCCAATGGGAACTGCATAGTCACTTGAGGCATCCAAGTGATTATCTTGGGGACATTCTATAATTTAAACTGGCTAATTTGACTGTTAGTTCTATACTGAAATAACTTTTTATCCCCCTAAGATTACCCCAAAGGACAGACCTGAGTAAAGTCCCATGTACTCCTGGGAACTTTCAGCACCAGTATAACATCATAACATACAAATTTTCTCCTTTCATGCACGGGCCTAAAGAAATGCATCACTTAGTCTCGATGTTAAACAGCACTTTTCTTCCCCCGCATGCCAATGAGAAGTATAAACACAAGCATGTTGCAACAGGCATTTTAATCAGATACCCTAATCACTAAAACTCAGACTATCCCAACAAGAATTTTTTCTCAATCTAATGTTAATCAAACTTCAAATTTCCAGCCCATGGTAAGATGTATATCTCATACATAGTTCTTTGCTTAGACAAAATTTAGAATCTTTTCATATGGTAAGACAATTGTTTGAATTATGCTGAAATGCTTCATTTTAAAAGTGTTGAGCAAACAAAAATGTTCAGTTCAGGGCTGATGTACAACACGTCATTTAAACTGTATTAAAATGCAGTACGTAACATGACTTAAAATGCAAATCACCTCATCAAGCTATATCTTCATAATTGTTCTCATCTTGGAGCATTTCATACAATTTTATTTACAGGGGAGTTTTCACTGTGTATAATTCTCCTCAGAATTCTACTCAGACAGACAAGTGCACTCCCAAACAACACCCTGGGCATGGCTAGGAAACATCATCCAGTGTTAAGTATACTCAGTTAACTAATCAACTTGAAGACCTTAAATCTGAGTTTGAAACAAAACATTCTGGTTTTATTTTCTCAACATAAAAGCTAAAACTTCAGGAAACTGCTTTTTTTTGTTTGTTTGTTTGTTTTGAGACAGAATAACCATCTCTACCTCCTTCCTACTTATATTTGAACATTAAATAATATTATGAGGAGTGGAACCATACTGAGTATCTCAAGATGAGTAATGGTCCTTTATTTTTCCACTATATTATCTTAAATAAGTGCAATGAAAAAGCAAAGCCAGTCAAACATTTAATTTCATATAGAATGTCCTTCAAGTGGCACAGCGGAAAAACTGACTCTTTAAGCTAGTTACTTCCATTAAACATTTTCAGAGCATAATTCTATATTTTACAGATAATCTTAAAGTATTTTGTTCTTTTGCCTCTGAGTCTACAAATTCTATCTTGTTTTGTCAGCAGAAACAGTGTTCTGTTTTTTGTGTTTGTTTTTTTTTTGTGTTTAGTTTTTTTTGTTGTTTTTTTTTTAAGACTAAGATTTGGCCTTCAATGCCTTTCATGGACACTGTAGATCAATAATTCAAACAGAGCAGAGTTATTTTCCCCCTCTGTAAAAATCTTGTGATATATGGGAAATTAATTGGTAGGGTCCAGTTACATACCAGTATCCATTGAGAAATTGTCAGCATCATACTCATCAACACTGCAAGTGATATTGATTAACATCCTTACACAGAATAAAATGTGTCCCAAGAATGGAATGGCAATAAGTCTCCACCATGAAAGCTGAGCACATACAAAAAGGCTTATTTTTTCCTACAGGAAAAAAAAAAGAAAAGAAAAAGAGGATTTCAAGCTATTGTACAACGTCTAAATATTTTTTGCAGAGCACTGCTCATTCCAGTTATTTCTGCCTAAAGAAGTTGTCATTTTACACAACAGTCTGGACTTTTGAAGCACTTAAGAAAAGTGCTTGTGCACATGACAATAACCAATACAATATGGCAATGAGTAAAAGACAATTAAGAAAATGTGTATTTATTTCAATGCTTCAGTACGAACTCTGCTCAAAGCTAATCAGAACAATTTAAAAAGAATGCCTTTCTCAGCAGATTTAGCACAATTAGAGTTGGGATCTGCTTGCTTTTGAATTAAAGGAGATAACTCAGATGATGACAGTGCTAAGTCACTGCTCTGTTCTAAGAAATGACAGTCTATAGCACCTGGCAGTCCATATATTTATTTGAGGGAATCAGTTTCTTTACTGTAGTGCATGTATTTTTCTTGCCAGGGTACTGCTTTTCACATAACTTCACCAACCTTGCATTTACAGGTGACTTACTGATGAGTTGCAGTGAGAACTGCTCTTCCGTGACTGATCTGTCCTAATAATGCTGTTGATCTAGGTATATAATGCAATTGTTTTTTCTCTTCTTCATCAGTTATTGCAAGCTCAGAACATGTTAGGTTCATGGGTACACAGGGTAAGTCAAAGATCCATTACTGGTCATACTTATGGCACATAGAGAGATTAGCTGCTTATACAGTTCTTCAATCGATCATTTAAGTGTTATCAGGTTTCCTCATTTTTAATGTGCCACTTTGGCAGGTACATTTAAAGCAGTTTTAATTTTCTAAAGCAACACATCTTGCTGTGTTTATGCTCTCTGGTCAGTATATCTTAAAACAAACTTGAACACTCCTAGCTGAGAATATTGTTGGTGTCTTCAGCAGACATGTAAGCATATCAGCTCTCCAAAGGCTTAAAAGATTTACTTTAGGTATTATTCAGTAAAAGAAAAGATGTCAGAAAGAGGTTCCGTGAAGCTGCAACTATTTCTGCATTCTGCCCAAGCTATGACTGCCCATCTTAATTTCAGTGAGACTGCTACCATCAAGCAGCAAACAATTCTGCGTACCGGTAAGTGATACTACTTATTTCCACAAATGGTGAAAATGGAATATACTGCTCTGCAAAGGTCATGCTGTTACAGAGGTTGATCCAGTTTTTGACACTGAGGAAAATGAATAACAACAAGCAACACGAAATAGAACAGAAGATCTTTCTGTTTCATCATTTTTTGTTACCTAGTAATATGTATTAACATAAACCAGACATTTCTAGATCAGAACCATCTTTTGATAACACTGACCTTTCAGATAAAACTAGCTTTAATGGATGAATATGGAAGCATTTCATGGTATGTTCTCACTTCAAAATACAAATTATACAGATAAGTAGTAATATGCATACCCTTTACTTATTTAAGCATCCTTGTTTTTAGATCCCCGTTCTTTTCAAATTATATATGGATTAAATTGCCCCCGGTTCTTAGCTGGCGATGCTGCAGTAAAATGCAACCAATGTCATCAAATAGTAACATTTATGGTTCAGCTATTTTAAATTCCTCTGCTGCAAACTCTTATTGACACTCATTTCTTACGTAAGTAATACAAATAAGTAACTTTAAATAACTTGTTCTCTTAACAAATATTATGTTTTATGAAATTACTTCAAGTATTTTTACATTTTAATTATTTCTACCTTATATTTATTTTAAATCAAAATGTACATTGCCAGGTAGAGAAGGCAGTCAAATCATTAAATTTAAAATGAACAAAGCAACTTTTACTCCTCTGTAACTTTCAATTTCTTATATATGACAGTGGAAAGTAACTGAATTTTCCCCAAAACTGTCACATTTCTAAAAATAAGTGTTTTCGGATGACATCTCAAATTACAAAACAACCTGCAGATTTGATGAACAGTTGCAAAGTTGTTCTTACTAGCTTTTCTGACTAGAAAAAAAAAAAAAAAAAAAAAGAACTTCTACACAGTATTTTTCATCTCTATATTATAGCTGGTGTAGAATAATCATTAAAATAACTGCTAAAGAGACAAAAAAAAAAAAAAGCACAGAGCGCAGCAATAAAATGAGGACAGCACAGGAACTGCATGGTAATTTAAAAGAAATAAAACAATCTGCATTTAAGATTTCGGTTCCTATTACACTCTGGACCATATCTGCAGACCTTTCATTAACAATAGAAATTTATTTTGATTGCTTTACACTATAGAAACTGCCTATATCTGATGTTCTGCTCACTTGACTGCTGCCAAGTAAAATGAGCAGTACAACCATGTGTATGGAGATTTCTAAAGGTGTTTTGTTGAAATTATGATAGCATTATGAAAACAACTGTATAAATTACAGATAAATACAGCTGTAAAGCAGAGTTAGATTTGCTTTACTCTACCAGTGCTTCCTCAGTTATTTCAACAGAGGAACGAATCTGGGATCTAAACATACCTTTCATGCCAGGGTATCAGGGCAAGCAGAGATCTTGCCATCGCATCTTGTTGGCACTGCGTAGTGTCTACCAGAAACTATATCTCCCTTTAAGCCAATAGGCTGCCATCAGAAGTAAGAAATCTGCCATGTTTACTAACGTGTAAGTTATGTATATACTGCATTAGAAGAGACTAAATACGTAAAGAATAGAAATTGTTCAGGTGGTAATGACATTTTCTCCAAATACTGACTTCATATGGTGTTTATTGAAAAGCACAGTAACAGAGAAAATTAATGGCTTGACACACTGAAAGTATTCGGTCTAAAAAAGTTAAGTAGTAGCAGAGACTGTAGCTTTTAATTTTACATCTTCTGATTTTGAAAGTACTGAAAAGATCACTAACATTTAACAGCACTTAGGCAAGAAAGCATTGTTCCAAGAATTGTGTTGCCCTTTATAAGTGAGTGCTATACAAAAATTGCTAGCTATATATAGCTACAAGATAGACTGCTATCTGATACAACAAAAACTCAGAGATGAATTCCACAAAATTCTGTTCATTTTATTTCTATATTATGCTTTTAAGCAATGGATATATTTTTCCCTTCATGTTGCCTATTAGTTCTTTCTCACTTCTTTATACCATATAAGAAACAAATACCCCTTTTTTTGCAAAAGTTACATATCTTAGTATTTGTTGTCAGCTAGGCACTTTCACTGAGTTAGTGCAAAGTTATTTAATGGGCTGAATTATGATCTAACAAGCAGTAGAATATTGTACTGGGTATTAGGTAAATGTACCTTGGCAGAACTCCATTAACTTGCTACACATCAGCTAAATTTCTCCTTGTGTGCTTAAAACAGATTCAAAAATCTGAAAGCATATATCAACTGTTTTTATTCAAGTGTGGCTCCACTCCTGATCCCACTGACATAGAAGGAGCTTCTGGATCTGTGTAACAAGTATACTCAAATGGCTTTGTAGCTTCGAAAATGTCATTGGTGTTATCACTGGAAGCACAATCTTTCTCACAGTACTTCGGAACTTGCTTTGCAGAAGTCAGGAAGGGAGGTGCTATGAAAATGGGAAACAATACAAAATAGGGAAAGTGACTCACAATATATCCAGTTCTTATAAGATCCTAGATGAAATAATAGCAATACTCCAGAGTTTCCAATAACACAACCAAACCTTCTCTAGAAGTCCTTTCATATATGACATCCAATTCACTGTGTAGCAAATCTGCATCTAATATCTACCTGAGGTAGTTAATATGCTGTGAAAAAGAATTCTCTGCAGAATTTAAAGTTATTAAGGAAAAAAAACACTTAAGTACTTTTTTTCCCCTCATATGATGCAGTGGATGTCTCATTTAGACTTCAAAGCTACTACCTGGTTGTCTTGTTTACATATACAACTGTCTTGGAATGATCAAGTAAGAAGGGGTTTGGACTTTTTTTTCGTAAATTATGTTCGCAAAGCTAAAGACACAGGGCAGATAGCTAGATGTCATGAAGATGCGATAAAATACAGAAGTTTCAATTATAAAAGTTTGTTCTAGACAAGTTTTTCATTACTTGTCTCAGTAGATGAAGATATAGCATTTAACTGCAGTACTATATTTCTTGTTGTATTTTTTTCTAAATGAAGTTGTGCTTCCTTGTTTCAATAATTCATGTGGAGATCTTGAGTTAAATCTGGATAAAATGGTAATGGGAAATTTCCAGTGCACTGAAGCCTCGACAGAAGAAAAAAATCCTGTCTCCACTACAAAAACTTACATCCTACTCCTTCACAAGGAAGCAGATCCAGCCAGACAGGCTTTTATCCTTATATACCATGACTATTGCTCTTGCCAAAAACACAATGCCCTAATTTTCACGGATGATTAAGGAACTTAAAGTACTTCACAAGTTCTTTGATTTTGTTCTGTGCATTTGCAACTTACTGCTATTAGGGAACTTAGGATCAATTAAGTATTCGCCCAGTTTAAGCACAAGCCATTGTCTGAATCTAAAGGAACAACTAGATAGTTATCTGTTTATATATAGTATCTGCGTGAGTGCCTAAGGATGGATGCCTTGTGATATGCAGAGATGTTGCTTTTTCACCTGGCAGAGATGCATTGGGAAATGTTACTGAGAGTTTGTAATCACCCCACCGACTTGAGTGAAAATGGCTAATGCACTGAATTAGATATCAGCTTGACTTCCTCTGTTGAAATGAGGACAGAAAAAGATCTCCATAGTATTTAAACAGAGTTAGCCCCAACTCTTGCTGTGTTGCTCTTACAATTAGCTGAGCCACCGCGATAAACTCAGAGGCCTCTCTGCACCAGGAAATAGAAATGAGTCTGAGGTACAACTAAAGGGCATTCATAATGAATGCCACTGATCTCTCTCCAGCCCTGTCTAGTAACAAAGAAACAGCCCATCCTGGCTTCATGCCAGTCACACTCAGCTTGGCATGGGAAAGGAAAGGTTTGGAGAGATTTGACACAACAGATAGGTCAGGGCTGGGTGACAAAGTGCTGTGTCTGTGCAAGCCTTACCACACAGTAAGTGGAGAATGATAGGGGCTCCTAGGCACCACTGTTATCACAGATCTGCTGGGATATGGTTGCTCATTTTCCTGTGTCAGCTGTATCTGTCAGAGCACTTTGAAAAACAGTAACATGTAGGAAACACATAAGTGTCTGCATTTTGCAAATTTCTCTGACAAATCCCATCAACCATTCTACTCTCTAAGCCTTAAAAATTTGCTGCTGGTTAAAAAGAAAAAGAAAAACATTAAGGTGGAAATATGAAAATAACTGGAGGAGAAAAAAAAGATATGTTTAGAAAATAAATTGAACATTAAACTGTGAGAGACCCTTCTCTGACTCTTGAGTCTGTGTAAACCTGAATCAAGCCGTGAAAGATAACATTTTCTCCTCCCTTATGATTTCTCTTTGTCAGGCACTGACCATTTCACCATTCCAGAGATGCTTTTTAGCATTTGGGATGGATTCAGTCCTGAAAGGAGGAGTAAGAGCCAACACTAATCACCTGGCCTGTGCAACTTGCTTCTGGGGTTGCACCAGAGCACGTGACTTAGAGCTTCAGAGGGTGGGATGCACAGAGAACTCACACAGCATCAGTCTTACCAGAATCACAGAATCGCCAGGGTTGGAAGGGACCTCAAGGATCACAGATCTCCAATCCCCCTGCCATACACAAGGCCACCAACCTCCCCATGTAATACTAGACTAAGCTGCTCTTGACTCTATCCAATCTGGCCTTGAATGCCTTTAGGGATGGGGCATACACAACCTCTCTGAGAAACCTATTCCAGCATCTCACCACTCTCATAGTACAGAAAGAGTCAGACATTGTTTTCTATATGAGAAAAATAAGACAGGAAGGAGAAGTGCCTGCTCAGGATCCTCCATCAAGGCTGATACAGCTTCAGAAATGAAATGCATGTTTCCTGAACCCCAGCCCAGTTTTCCACCCTTAGTAATAAATTATGGGCTATTTGAATATTTTAACTAGAGGACAACTATGCCAAATCATTCATACATCTGTAAAACAAAGGCTCTCTGGAAAACATCATTTACAGTTAGTAGTCTTTACAGTGTCTGACACTCCCAGTGTCTGCAAAATAATTAATAGAACATGGCAATGAGCTAGAGAAACAGCTGATCTCCGTAATTATATTATGTTGTAACAAAATTTACTACTCATAGTAGATCCTCTCATCTATCTTCATACATTTTTTATTCTCTTTTCAGATTTAGGTATCTAGCCATAGAGGTTTACCTTTTACAGGCCAAGTTTTAACTCAGTATTAATAAGTACAACAGTAGAGCCAAAAAATAAAACGTGAAAAATATACAGAGCAAATCGTACATGGGAAAGGCAAGCCCAAGGCTGTTGCTGAAGAAACTATAACAGCATGATTTTGAAGATAGTATTGTAGAATCATTTCGAATAATCTTTCTCCCTTCATGAGAAAAACAACTTGTAGGTAGATGTCACCATATTATGAAAGGCTGTAGACTCAATCACTTTACAGAGTAATTACTAGATAATAAAATTATAATCACTGCTTGCAATATTAATCTTTGGTAAAGGTGGCTGAAATAATCTCAGAGGAACCAGGAGATTGTTTAGAGAATGGATATTAAGCAGCAGCAATTAAGAAAAACTGGGAGTTTATGTCCCAGGAGAAAACATGTAACAAAGACAATTTTATTACACTTACTAGTTACTTGTTACCTTACACTTCTGTTTTCTGCAGTAGAATTCCACAACTATTTCATATTCCTAGGAATTCTGAAGACAACGTTCATGCCCTGAAGTAATGCCAGAGCCCCACCACTCATCCTCAGACCAGCTGGCATAGATTGTTTACATTTATGCTGTTAGACTCAGCCTGGAAATAGGACGCTCACATCCAAATAGCCATTGTTGGTGATTTCTCCAATATTAATTCCTAAACCCTCCCAGGAATTACCTGGCAGTCTGCTCGCCAACTACATGCAGGACTTAACTGTTTGAACAGTTAAGTAATGTGGACAGTGATTTCTGCACTGTCTCCTGTGTGCTGGCACAGGACAAATCCAATGATTACCTCCAAGCAAAACCTTTCTGTCAGATGTAATGGGCAATACAAAGGTGAAAGAATGATACTTGGAAAGGTTAGAGAGGTCTAAAGTTTTTAAGAGGGACAATAGTGGGACTAAACAGTGTATAACAGTGGATAACTCTAAGCAGAACAGAATGAGCTTCATCAGACCAAGATAACAGGATGTTGCAATTCTCAAGTTAGGAAAGAATGAGGGATGGATCTAAATGAGGGAATGGAACATCGTCTGCATTTTAGAACCATTAGGCAAAGAGAATCATAGAAGTTCAGAGCCAGCCTGTGGCTGCAGCTTGGCTGAAGATCATGTCAAGGAGTCCAGGCCTGCATATTATGTAGGATGGCAGTGCTGTTCCTGGCAAGCAAAAAGTATTGGTAATGTTGAAGAGATGGTACAAAGTTGCTTCTGGCACAACTGAGCTGGATCCCCACAACCTAGAACTCTCATATATGAATTGAAATTAATTTACCCAGACTTATATAACTGAGTGACTGATTACAGAGCCTCTCAGAAATGGGAAATCTGAGAGCTGGGAAGGAAGCCACCAGATTAACTTTTCAAGTAACCAAGTTATACATGCCTCAATGAGAAAGGAGCCATGGAGGCCAAAAGAAAAGTAGAAGTGTCTGACGAAGCTGCCAAGACTCCCCAGTAGCCTTCATTAAGCTGATTATTGCTGTGTCCTTCTGATGTACTACTAAGGTAGAGCGTTCAAGCTCAGGAAGCTGTAGCAAGTGCTAAAGTAATTCAGACTGCTTTCTTGGTAAAAGGAGCATTTGAGGTTAGAGTCCGTAGTTGTTGCAGTTTAAGTTCCTATCCACAGGAGCTGTCAGGAACACCTATATGTGCCTGAGCAATGGGCTTAGAAGTCCCTCCACCCAGTCATTATAATTGAAGGGACTGTGGGGGAAAGGGAACAAACCCTATTGCAGTAATCAAGCCATCAGGATAGGCGACCAGGAGATAGCTTGGGAAACTTAACTATTTTGTCTTGCCTTTGGGAGTAGATGAACCAGAAAAATAAAATAATACATTAAGTTTAAAAAAAAAAAAACCTAGACCTCAGCACTTTTTGACACATGTATGACAGCATAAGTGGATGTATGCACTCAGGTGATTTTCACGTTGGAATTAGCCCAGAATCCTGAAACTGTATTTTCAGAGTAATCCAACTCCTACTGGCTATATCTAAATCAGCAAGCTCAATAGTGCCAGCATCTTTGTATTTAATCACGGTTTCTTTAACTGCATAACAACTGGAAAATTATTAACATGTTTTTGAACCAGTAGCCAAGTAACACACACCCAGACAACTCCTGGAGGTGATCAGAGATTTATCATGGGACATTTCCTATGAGACCATCTGGATACAATTACTCTGTTTAGAATGATAAGGCAGTGTAACACACCCATTGGTTTCAGAGCCAGACAATGGGTCCTGGGATTGTTCAATATACTGGTTTAGACTCACTTGACTGGAGTGAATAAAAGCTTTCCTAACAGCAGTTTTGCTGGTAGTTTCTCCAACAGAAGTCTCAAGTGTGTATACTGCATACTGGTGGCCTGAAGCATCATCTAGGAATGTGATATGAGTAGTAAAGAGTAGCGATATGACTTACTCAGCTCACCAACAGCTGTCATTTTTCCATTCTGTGAATACTGCAGTAAGAATGTAAACATTTGGCAAAGAAAATATTACGACATTAAACTTTGACTGGTAAAGCACTACACAATTCAGTGTGTCACATTCTTTCCCAATATTACCAGATTATGAAAGGGACAGACATTGTGCTGAGAATTTCATTTATCAAGAAGAGTTACTTGGGAAAGAAATAAGGACTAAAACTCCTGAAATCTCTTCCTGATAAAGGGTGCCAAAAGAAGACTGCATGATCAACAGCTGGATCCTTTAAGGCTTGTTATTATCTTTTCTCTCAGCATGGAGATGCAGTTCCTATACACTGCTGAACTACAGGTAGTAAGAGGGCTCAGTAATATTTGCTTTTAATAACTGTCTCTTATCTTATACAGTTGTTCAGTGGCAATAGCTGCAAGTAATAACAGGAGTAGCTGTGGTCTGATGCTGTCACAACTAAGTAAATGTATTCATAAGTAAATAACAACGATGATAATGTTTCTGAGGCTGAAAGCTGTTGTGGTGCACATGCACAAATAACACTTACCAGGTTGTTTCCGCTTGTCACATCTTTAAACTTCAAAGGGCTCTGATTTCCAGTAGCTATTTTCCATGCTGTTCAGCACCAATTGCTCTGCTCTAGAAAAAGAAACAGACACACTGTGCTTTCATGGTCAACTCTGTGCTGCTCTGAAGCATTTTTCAGTCTCTCCATATCACCTGAGAGGAAGAGAGATTTGTTTGTTTTTCTCTCTAAAGAAATACAAACCAACCTGATGGCAGACATCCAAATCTCATTCATTGCATTGTTCCTTTGAGCTTATAAATACCTGCAGCTATGAAATTAAAGGCTGGTCTGAGCTCCTTTTCAGAAGCTAAGTAAAATATTTATATAACCTGAATTTTACAATAAATAATCTATCTTTTATTACCCTTTAGGAAAATGGATTATTTTGATCTAAAAACCTCATACGTATCGTATGCTTTGGTCTAGAAAAAAACCTCTTATTTATAGAGTATTACCAAATAGTGGTAATACAGATGCTTGCAGGTGGCCAAAGAGGGATGCTTATGGCTCCAAGGCTTATTTATGATACATTATTTATTGTCCCTATAAAACGTTCTTATACCATTACCTTGTCTGATATTTCTCAAGGACCAACATAACCATAAATATTCACTGCACTTTAATGTATTTCTCCAAATGAAAACACTACATTGCTCTCTCAGCACCTTATGCTATCCTTGGGTTGTGCCTTTCCATCCCTTGATTCCTCATTGTGCCTGCACAGGACTTTGTGTGTGGGATGATTTAGTCAGTGAAGAATGCTTCAGAGACATAGAAATACAGGGGTTTATTAAAGGAAAGATGGAGATGAACCAGAAGGCAGACTAATGTTTAGAACACAAGAAGTTTACACACGTGAGGAAAAGGCAGTGAAAAAAGTCCTACATTCTTATTACAAGATTGGCTAGGATTCAATCACAGAAAGCTATTTTCCAAAAGATTCTACTGTCTTTAGGACAGACTATTTAAGAATCTTTGTATTTAACACTACTACTACTAGTAATAATGATACAGTATGATCATTCTTAGTACCACCTCATGAACATGAATTAACAGGTAGCTAAATGCTGTCTTATGTTTCCAAAGAGGATTCCCTTCCTAAATAAAAACCCTTTTTCTGATGTAGAAGGACATTCCAGTCATCTTTCCTTTGTTATCTTTCACATGGACAGCATGCAAAATGGTATGAATATTCAGAGTTAAAATATGCTAATCCAGATTCTGTATAGATGGACATTCTCCAAAAGCATATTGGCAAAGGAGAAGATAGGGTATTACTGCTCACCAACTGGAAGAGTTTTTCTTACTGTCTGCATTCAAAACATATTATAGAATAAGGAAACTTAAGTCTAATTCCATATCTGTTCAGAGCTCAAGCATAGCACCACTATTAACCACAGAATAATAGCCAGAGCTTTCTGTACATAACCGAACTTCCTTGCTTAGAGAGTAGAATACAAGTAACAGTATCAAAGGAGACCAACAAATTCATTCCAAGGCACCAAAAAAAAAAAAAAAAAAAAAAAAAAAAAGTGTAATAAAAAACACCACTGCCCCATCCAGTCTGGGGCCCTGGGCAGCCTGGTCTGGTATTAAATGTGGAGGTTGGTGGCCTTGCATGTGGCAGGGGGGTTGGAAATTCATGATCCTTGAGATACCTCCCAACCCTTGCCGTTCTGTGAGTCTGTAATAAAAGTGAGAGAAGTACACAATTACTATGTTAAAATAGTTTAATCTTCTATGTGACTCACTACTATCTTGGCAAGCTTGTCTTATTTGTTTCTTGTTATTTCTATTTATGACCAGAATAAGAAAAGCATAAAAATTACCTGGAAAGATAGATCTGCAGAAGGCCAAGTGAGTCATCATCATGCTTCATCCTCCATGAGCACAGGAAATGTTATTAAATAACTTATGGGTCACAGTGAACACCTATTCCCCTCACCTACATATAAGAACCATTATAATCTTAATCAACATCATGAGAGTTAAACCTTCAGTAAGTGCAAAATATGAAGGGTGGACAGATTCAGGGACTGAAATCTGGGATGCTGTCATCTGTAGAGATGAGCCATCATCTCCTTCCAGCACCACACCTTCCCCAGGCAGGAAGAATAAAGAAGTAAATAAATGTGATAGAAGAAAAATTGTTTTTCCATGGACAAATAATTACTGCTGCCATTCATAACATCATAAATCATAACAGTTTAAGCAGAGACAAACATTTCAGCATTGCTGACGGTGCTAAGTATAGCATAAGCTATAGTCATTATTACCTAATTATATCCAGCTTAAGAAGGGTGCTTCTTTGCTTGCTCATATTTTAAAAAAGGCTGAAAAAATCCTTCAGCAACATTTCTTAGTGCTGAAGCACCCAGTTTCTCTTCTCCTTGCTATCAACCTATACCACACATACTTAAAGTACTGACCAGAAGTAAGGTCCTAGTCTGGATCCAAACTTGACCATAAAAGTGACTGCAAGAGGTCAAATGTAACTCTAACATTCTGATTGAGATCTGAAGGTGAGTCTCCAGAGGCAAAGTTTGATGTGAAGGTATAAAGAAAATGCCTGCATTTCTCATTTACTGGCTGCCTGGCATCTCTTGGGTTTTCCTTCAGCTGCTGGAGACACTCAGGTAGTCCAGGAGACTATTCCTCACTGTCTTGGAATACTTGGAGAGATCATCACGCTAAAGAGACAGACAACATTTTCTCAAGCAAAAATCAAAGTAACCCGCTGAAGTCTGAAGATCTCTGGTTGTACTACAGCCTTATACAACTGGAGTGCCTTATTTTCCAACTGCCAAGAGAGCTTATGCAATTCCACAAACTCCAAGAACTACACCACAATTAGCACAGTAGCACTGGATCTAACTTACAGTGCATATACTAAAAACATAATGAACAAGAAAGTCATGGCTCTACCTCGTGTTTTTCTGTATACAATCTATAAGTATGCAAACGTGCCTTTCCGAGTGCATGAATTGAAGTGGGGGCCACCCACACACATTGTTAATGATTTGTAAGTTCAGTCTGTATTCATTTTGCAGTTACAGCCAAAAGTAAGGAGGATTACAGATCGTGTGGCACCTGTTCACTGAATTCATATTGCAGAATATAATAAAACCATGCACCAGTATCTTAATGCATCCCCATTTACACAGGACATTCATTAGTTTGTACAAAAATCCCCTGAAAGATATGTAAATATGGTAAGCAATGTAATGACACTGCTATCTCAAAACCAATAAATTACTATACCACACTCTTCTACCTCTTGCTTTCTAGACAAAGTAGTAAAAAAAAAAAAAAAAGAAGAAAAAGTTGTTCAAAAACAAACAACTATCACTGAAAAAGAAATGCCTCTGCAGGAATAAGCAGCAATCATAGCTAAGTTTATGAAAGCCTTTTCTTTCACATGTGCCAGTTAGTTTACCTCCTGGCTTCTGTGACAGTCCCTAAGGAGTTTGGAGATATATACTCTCAAACACATAACTTGCTTTTTCTTTTAGCTCAACAGCTTTTGACTTCTTGAACAGATTATTCAGTTTTGAAAAGATTATTCAGTTTTGAAAAAAAAAAAAAAAAAAAAAAAAAAAGAGGAAGAGAGATGCTAAAAAGACTTAGAAGAAGAAAAAGAGAACGCAAATAAAAAGCCCTAATTCTAAACCTTTGGGGGCTAAGGAGGGTGGAATAAAAATAAAAGTCACAACAAAAACGAGAACAAAACAATACAGTTCTTCTGGAGTAGGGATGTCTCGTTTTTGCCCAAGCACACCACCTGCTGGGTGTATATCTTCAGGCATGTTGTAGTGGCACTATGGAGGCAGCTCGTACCAGCTAAAATTGCTGTACACTCTGACTTGAGTCAAAGCTGAGAGTTCTGGTCTCACCAGGTTTCTTGAAGGGTTTGAAGTTTTGGATGCTTCAGGGGTAAATTCAATCCAAGCTAAAACAGAGTGGGTATCCAACCACAAGGCTGCAACGGCATTGTTTCATTTCATGCACAGATTTTATTATGTGTCTCACAAGGATATTTACCACTGATTAGTTTAGTCTCATATGCCCACACACATAGAAAATGTGTGTATCTTGCTCTGAAAGTAATGCCTACTATTTATTCCCATGGAAAATACAACAGATACAAAGAGCACAATAACAATATTAGATATAGCAAATTCTCAGCTGCACAGAATCACAGGGTCTAAGGGGTTGGTGTTGACCTCTAGAGATCATAGAGTCCAGCCCCCCTTCTAAAACAAGTTCCCTAGAATAGGTTGTACAGGAAAGAATCCAGATGGGTCTTGAACTTCTCCAAAAAAAGAGACTCCACAACCACCCTGGGAAACCTGTTCCAACGTTCTGTCACTCTCACAGTAAAGGTCTTCCTTGCATCTGTGTGGAACTTCCTATGTTCCAGTTTGGCCTGCTGCCCCTTTTCATATTGCTGCATGTCACTGAAAAGAGTCTGCCTCCATCAGCTTGACTCCCATGTTTTAGATAAACAGTGTGGAGGTCCCTTCTCACCTTTTCTTCTCCAGGCTGGACAATCTTAGGTCACTCAGCCCTTCCTCATATAGGAAATAGTCCAGACCCCTCTTCATCTTTGTAGTTCTCCACTGGACTCTGTCTAGAATTTCCCCGTCTCTTTTAAACTGAAGATCTCAGAACTGGACATAGTATTTCAGACGTGGCCTCAACAGGGTAGAGTAGAGGGGAAGACCATCTCCCTTGACCTGCTGGCCACATTCCTTTTAATGCACCCCAGGATCCCATTGGTTTTCTTGACCACAGGTGCACACTTCTGACTCATGGCCAAACTTATCACCAGAGCCCCAGATCCTTCTCCTCAGAGCTCTTTTTGAGCAGATCAGGCCTTAATAAGTACTGATGTGTTTGGTCATTCCTTCTCAGGTGCAGAACCCTACACTTGTTCTGGTTGAAGTTCATCAGGTTCCTCTACACCCAGCTCCCCGGAGTTCACTGTCCAAGTCTCAGTGAATGGAAGCACAGATTTCTGGTGTGTCAGCCACTCCTTCCAGCTTTGTACCATCAGCAAACTTTCTAAGGGTGGATTCTACCCCTTCATCCAGATCACTGACAGGTACACTGAATGAGACTGGACTCAGCACTGACTCCTGGGGAACACCACTAGCTACAGGCTTCCAGCTAGACTCCATGCCATGATCCCCTGAGATTTGAAGTCCAACTTAACTCAAAGCACATGGATTACAGGAACTAAGGGTATAACACACAGGTCAGAGTCCAACTAATCTTTTCTGAAATACAGCTAGGGCACACATCAGACCGACATCCTTTGTCTTTTAAATTCGTAAACTGAAACTGTATAAAAAAATAGTACTTTAATAAAAGGTAGTACAAGACAGTAATAGAAGAAAATTACTGATGATGACAAATAAGGATAAATACTACTAGAAGAAGAAATGTGGTGGAAGAAGTTGTTTTGTGTGAGGGAGATCATCCTCAGTGGAATAAACAATATGACAAAAGATGTAAGACCAGAAGATTATAGGAAGACCAATTCATGTGGAGCACATCAGAGAAATGGCTTGTTCAAAATATCACAGTGTATCAGACCATAATGAGAACGTGTTCAAGAAGCAATAAAAGGCTGCAGTGACTGAAAGTGAAGGACAAGAAAGGGCAGAGACTTGACAGTATAAGTGCTGGCAGCCAGCAGAATGAGTGTAGTTGACAAGTCTTTGGCATTTGACTCCAGTGCATACCTTTATTTTATTAGCATGCCGAAGTTTACCACATTGATAACATTTTAACCTTCAGAAAAACATATGAAATACCATCATAAACTATCTTAAGGAAAAGGGTGAAAATTGAAGAAAATGCAAATCAGCATTTCTGGTAGGAAAAGAATAAGGTCCTGTTCTGTACATCAGCCTTTAAAAAAGAAGCCCATCTGCCAATATCCTCTCCCAAAAAATACTCAATTCAAGCAGATATCAATATCAAACATTAATATAAGATACATATCCAGTTGGTCATGCAGGAAACTCTAGTTGTTTTTGAATATAAAGAAGGTTATTTGAGATGAAAAAAAAAAGAGAAAACAGTGGTATTTTTGGAACATTTGTCTTTGCCACGAACCATATTTGCACTTTTCTATTTGAAGTTTCTAAGGAAATATGGGACATTAACCATCCCCTCTGAGGGCTCCTCAGAATATAACACCTGCCAGACAGCTTATGCCATAGAAATTTTCCAGTTAGCACACATCTTATATCTACAATGTCACTTCTATTTGACACATATAGTCAATGTCACAAGATGCCTCTTTCCAACATAGCTTCAGAAACAACCATCTGTGATGCCATATGTAAACGTGTCTATAAAATAGCCAGACTTCATTAATCAATATTGAAAAGAATGGCATGATACGTGCATACATTTATCAACAAAGGAATCAAGATACGCACCAGCTTCTTCAGACTGCTCTAGTTTAAGTGTTCTCCTCAAGATTTCAAAGGAAGTTATGGTACTACATCAAACAGGCCAGGGATCACTTCCCTGCAACCTTGGGACAGCAGTCTAAGTGTATTTTGGTATGCTCCCATACACCCTATGAAGATGAAACGCATTATAAAAAAGGAAGCTCTACCCCTGCTACATGATTTGTGTTACTCTCACAAACCTTTAATATCTGAACAAAGTTTGTCAAATGTACTCTAGAAACTTTTTAATTTTCAGTGAAGTCTTTCTTGACCATGAAAGGCTTTAGCAGCTTTGGTAGTGTCATGGCTAGTGGTAAGATTTCAGTACTCTAGCAGAAATAAAGTAGAATCTGTTCTTTTCAAATGATTGCATTTATAATGAGAAAAAACATACTAATCTGTTGATGCCAGTTTGCCCTCCACTAAGGGCAAAATTTAGCACGATGACTGCTGACATGAAATACTGACCTCCCCAGAGATATAATTATTTTTAATCTATTCTGTTGTTGAGAACACAAAAATAAACTCTAGTTTAGTGTATCCGTCTCAGGTCAGCAATTGATTCCTTTCATTAATCTTCTGTTTGCGTTTTAGAACAGTGATGCACAGTCTTCTAGCTGTTACTCCACAGGAAAAAGTGAGAGAAAGAAATATCTCCAATGTGTACAGTACTGAATCATACTGAACTATTCCCTCCAGTGTTGAAGTATTCAGGTGTATGAATGATTTTGTTATTTTTCTAGCAGATCTATTATATGGCCTGCAGCATCTCTAAGCACTGGCAGTTCCCCCATCAGGAGACAAGACAGTCCAGTGATGCAACACCGCCAGTGCCAGCTGCTGGCCTCAGGCATATATTGAGTTTGTAAAGCCTCTGTTCTGAGGATTGTTGGCTTTCTCTGCACTTGTCATGACCTGCCTGCAGCTTTTCTGTCAGTCGATTTAGCTGTAAAAGCAGTTCGTCACATGAAAAATTGACTATGAATAACTCATTTTGTAAATTTTTGTAGGGTAGAATCATAGTTCTTTGTACAGACAGCAGCATAGAGAAATTCTGTAATAATGAATTTGCAACAGAAAAAAAAACTTTAGTGTGAAGAAGCAGTGGCTTGGTGCGGCAGCCAAGGGTTAAAGCAGCAGAGGACATGAGGAGTACAGGGTCAGGATGGTGGAATATAAGGCATGGGCAAGCACTAAGGGGGCATAACTACAAACTCAGTGGCCAGCTGATAAAATGTAGACCTACAGACCAAGAAAAACAATCGTAGAAGCAGCAAATAGAACAAAATACAAATAATTTCCATAAAAATCAACATTTACAGTAAAATTTAAACATCATAAACTTACAGAACAATGAGGAAAGAATAAGCTGTAAATGTACATTAACAAATATATAAAATGACCCTAAGCAGAATCCAGAGAGAGGAAAAGGAAAACAACGCTATTTTATTTGAAGGAAAGGGCTCAGGATGTTAATGATTTATTCTCCCTTTTGCACCCTGGTAGAAGCCTTTTAGTACAGAAGGGAGTGGAAAAGTGACCATAACACAAGGAAAAGGGCTAGAAATTAGAAAATAGGCGCACAAAAATTTAAACTTTATTCTTACAACTATAATTCTTCCCATGCTGTAACATTCTTCTTGCTTAGATTTGTATTATTTTATTCATTTATTAAGGTTTCAATTACAGTACTACCATTCTTAGCTTTACATCTAAGATAGTTTTCTTTTTTGATTCTAGAAAAATCCTACATGCAAAACTAACTTAAAGTGAATTTTCTACTCAAATATACATTAACTACAATGCAGCAACATGTACTTTTATTGACTTGTGTAAACTGTTATGTTTAATGCATTAAAACGGTTGTTTTTAAGACAAAGATCAGTCTGAACTGCAAGCTTTGGTCTGATGGATAGTTCAAGCTGAAATGTGGATCCAAGTTGCCTGGCTCCAAGAAATGCACTGTCACTTGAATCAATCAAACCTGAACTTCACAGCTATTGCTTCACTCCAAGCTACTTAAAGTAATCATTTCTGAGCTTCTGGATACACACAGCAATATTGGTGAGAATATCCTACACTTTAAAAAAAACAAAAAAACAAAAAAACACTGAACTCTTGATGATTCAGAAAAAATATTATGTTTAGGCAGTGTAATGGCACTAAAAAGCAACACGGTCTTCAAACTTACATTTTCTAATGTTCTGTGCATTGGTAGGTATTAAGTAATCTTAAGTAAAAATCAATCTTCTCTAGCAGACCAGCCTCCCTCAGAAGAGAACATAAGCTGTGAACATTTCCCCACCACTTTTTCCAGTCTCCTTTGGATAAATCTTTAACTTTGTTTGCATACTATAGTTGAAGGCCCTTCCTCCTTCAAAAAAACATGCATCTCCCGAGAACAATCAGTAAGCAGCCAATTACAAAGGTTAGTGTTAGATCCTATCTGTTACATGAAATGACTTCTTACAGAAACAATTGACAGGCACACAGCATTCAGGATCAATGCAATCTTTCCTTTTCCTTTCTCTTTAATTCCCAAGAGTGCCTAACAAGGACAGATGCCCATAGAAATTGGTTACTAAAACAACAGGCAGGATGCAGTTGTGTTCTTTCTTAACAATAATCTTTACAAAAATAAATCTTTCATCAGGGAAACCATAAATACAAATCCTCTTACTGCAGAGGAAAACTTCAAGGTCTCCTATTCCAGAAAAGGTCACATTCATTCATTCAAGCTATGGCATCCAGGATTTGTCCTACAACCTGATCTCAAGCCAGTAAACTTGATATTAAAAATGCCAGCCTGGAAGAAAATAAAGCTCCAAAAATTCTCCCCTGAAGACCTTGACATCCTGCACCATTGCAGCCTCCAGATTCAATACAGCATAAGAACAACTACAAATTATGTCACCTACCAGCTATACGACACACCATAGTTAAATGTTTATGTTGTTTCCAGATAAAATTTTCATGTACTGACAGTGTACCCAGTCAAGGGCAACATACCCCACACACCTTGGAGTCCACACAGACAGCCACATCTCTGATCCTATGTGAGAGCAGAAAGCCCTTTCTTATCCTCTCCTTCAAGGTGCATGAGTATCTTTTGTTAGGAAGGAAGATATCATGCCTCACCAGCCATCTCTGAATGCCTTCCAGTTCCAAAAAATAATGAATTAAATATAACCATTAGGCTGGCACAATATTTACCTAATATAAAATATAAATATATAAAAAATATAAAGTGGTATAAATTTCACTGAAGGCTCTTTTTTTTGAGCATACAGACAAATATTTGGGCTGTAGGGTTTGGAAGTGAGTTCCAAGTAAGAGTCAAGCATTTGGTTACTCAAGACTTTTCAGTAACAAAAAGATTAAATATGAATAACAATTACATTGTTAAGAGTACTAGCATCTCAACAGCAATAAGAGCTAACAACAGAAGTTGTAATGAAACAAGGCATAAAGACAGTCCCTATAAAGCAATAAATAACAGTTATCTTGATTTTACAGCCAGCACAGTTACTCAGAGCCCTGCCCAGACTGACATTGACTGTCTCCAGGGACAGGGCAACCACTACCTCTCTGGGCAAACTGTACCAGGGCCTTACCACACTTACAGTAAAAATCTTCTTCCTTATTCCAACTTAAATATTCCCTCCTTTAGGTTGAAACTGTTTCCCCTTGTCTTGTTACCATAAACCCTGTTAAAGAGTCTGTCCCCTTCTTTCTTAAAGCTCCCTTTAGATACTGAGAGACTGCAATCAGGTGTACCTGAAGCCTTCTCATCTCCAGGCTGAACAGCCCCAGCTTTCTCAATCTGTCCTCAAAGGGGAAGTGTTCCATCACTTAAGTCATTTTTGTGGCCTTGCTTTGGATAGACTCTATATATGGAGCCCTTGCTGTTCTGAGGGCTCCACATTTGGATGCAATAAACTAAATTACCAGCTCTGATTTTATTAAGGGCTTTTCGAGTTTCACAGAGATTGAAAGTATTGAGTGTTGTAGAATTCACAGCTACTTCATTTGATTTCTAACCCTACGTATGTTTTCAGGCCTTGTGCATACTGATTCTTAATTAAATAATAAATCATCAGTCAGAGATCCTGGTGTATATGATAGAAACACCCATTCATAACTACACTGCTGATGTCATTGTACATAGACTTTTTAAGAGAAATAGCTTAGAAACAGTGAACATTGTCACGGAGTTGACCAGACCAGATCAATCTATGTCCGTGGCAGGGGCGACAGGGCCTCTGCCCTCCCCCCCACCCCAGTCCCACAAAAATGGGAAGGAAGGAAGGGAGGAAAAAAGCAGCGGCAACAATCTATGGAGGAAAACTTATTTTACTATAATATCGGAATACAAAATAACACAATATATATACAATTTAGTTGAAATTGAGATTAATAAATCAGACAAGATAAGAGAGAGAGAGTTCCCGGGACCGATTCAAACCTGGAAAGCTTGGAACGGCTAGGAAAGCACCCTCCAGCACCCACTGCAAGGCAGCAAGAGAGCGCCCCCCCACCCGGAAGGGCCAGATCCCGTGACTGCTGTAATGTACAGGGATAGGTACCTGGGATTGGGGCAGTGACACTTTAATGCCCCGTACACTACATGATGTTTTGATGTGGAATACTGAAATCCAAAAACAAAAAAAAACAAAAACAAAAACAACAACATAGAACCATGACAAACATTTTAGAACAAATGAAGGCTATAGACAATGGAGTTTTGTGAAATACGTGGGAAAAAGCAATGTCTCCAACACTGTAAACAGAAAGATAAGTATTCACTGGACAGGCTCACTAAGATCTACAGAAGCATCTTTAGATAACAAACAAGCTAAATCAGATGTGTGAATTATGTTTTAATTAGTTCCATAACACTAATTTCTTAATCCATATACTATAAATGTATAAATAATGCTGGATGAGAGGATTTATTGCATACAGCTTTTGACATCCTTCTAACACTTTATGATTCATTTTCTTATTATATCTAGAATCACTGCAATAAAATCCTTTGTTATGTTTACCCAACAAGATTCCCAAGGCCTGTCTTATAGATAAGTATTCTGCCTATACAGATGCTGAAAACACCGGCAATTAAATAATTGCTAAATCTACAAAGTGATCATAATTCAACTGTGTCTGAAAAATTAGTATTTTTAAAGAGTAAAATAAAATTCACAAAAGACACTTATAGTCAAAAGTCTCTAGCAGCTAACTTGAATGTCTCCACTGTTCTGGCAGCCTTCGTCACCAAATGAGCATACCTTAAAAATTGCAATGAGAAAAACATTGTGCAAAGGGTTTCCATGACAAGGATTAAATACGCCCAGCCAAAGCCACTAGAATTAATTTCAAAAACTTACAGGACATACTTGCAAGACAATTTAATGCCATGAGGAGTAAAATGTGATAATATACTGATCCGAGGTCTGCATTTTAGGGTGAAAATACAAGTTTTAGTTATAAACCATAATTAATTCTTGTAGCAGGGCAGTGTCTCAACACTACCACACCATATCTTTCTGTCTCTCAATCAACAGAAAGAAAATAAAACTCATATCACACTAAAACATTTCATTTCAAGCTGACTGGCGATTAACTAGCAGAATATGTATACAAGCCAGATTAAATAGACATTACCATTATCATGGTATTAACTATTTCACAATCTAATTTATTTATACTGAATGAAAATTTATCAATACTCATGAGTAGATTGACATGTGAAAATGTTAAGTGATGAATTTACTAAACCAAACACACTAAGATTTTTTTCAAATCGCAGTCTCTGGTCTAGATAAAATTAATTTTACCAGGGGAGAGCCACTGATGACATATCTATAAATATGATACAAGTTTAAATGAAGGAGGGATTTTCCCCAAGTAAAAATTTTCAAAAAAACCCCATCAAGTGCCAAATACAGTAAGCCTGATTTTGATCATTACCTAGCTATTCTGTCATACACCCAGTATTTTATGATATTTGTATGAAACAGACAGTTTAACTATTTCTGGTTTCTCTGGTAAAAGCAGACTTCATGGATTATAAAACGGAAACAAGATGCACAACAGCACAGCAACATTCTAGTGGCTATTAAAGAGATTGCAGAATGTGGTCTAATGCTGTTCCCAGAAATATAAATTTAAAAGATCTGTGTCTCTGACGGGAGCCAGCAGAGAACCATCCAAGCTTTCCTTATCCCATGACACGAAGAAAAAGAAAATAATGGTTTAGTCTCTAAATAGATCTGTATTTACTAGCAAGACACTTCTTGGCATGCAGAACAGCACTCAGTTCCCATCAATGTTATCTCCCTATCTGTCAAACTGCAGAAGACCTAGTGCACAATAGAGGTATTTGATCACAAACCACATTACACATTTTCTTTCCTGGGCAATGTTATTTTTGTTACTTTGTTGTTTTCTTATTTATAGAAAGGTATCTTTACACACTATGAAAGATAACATTCTGAAATTCAGTCAAGGACAAGTTGTGGTGCACTGAAAAGCACTGAGAATATAATTTTTGTACAACCTAGAAGTGAATATTTTTAAGTTAGCTATATAAGCAAAGCCTTTGTTTTTGTTTTAACCTTAAAAACTAAATGAATTTCAAAATGTAACGTCCATTTCAAATCAAGTATTCGAAAACTTAGCTTGAGAAATGAAAAAAAATTCATCCAGTTTTTTTTCTTTCTGCCTTTCCCAAAGATATGAAGTAATCCCTAGCTCACTAAAACCAAGTATTCATTTCTTTATTAGGGAAGTGCCACCTTCACTTACTACTGTTGCCATTTTTCTAGGGAATCTGGTTTTAAATGTCACATAAGTAGCTCTGCTGAATGCCAAGCTCTGTGATGTGGGCTGAGCAGCTGAGAAGCTTCCCCCACATAGACTGAGGTGTCAGTGTCTCATATGCCTGTTTTCATCTGAACTTCCTCATTCCCTGACTCTCTTGAGCCTTATTAGCAGAACTTTTAGAACTGTTTCAGTATTACTTGCCAGAAAAGCCTCTACTTTTTTCCTCATTCAGTCAAAAAAAAAAAAAAAAAAAAAAAAACAACACTAAGAACTTCAGGGTTGATTTGAATACTCAAATCCATAGTTCTCGGAAAAGTTTAAAAGGCAGCAAAAAAAATTTACCATGTCTGCTTCATAGTTATCATTAAAACAGTGGGACAGATCTCAGGAGAACAATGTGGAAAAAAGAATTACTGACTTAAACAACGGAGAAGCCTTAAATAAGAATAGAAGAAAAAAAAGCAGTGCCATGCTCTGAACAGAGTTTCTAAAGAAGTAACTTTTTCCTATTTATTCAAAACAAAAAATTTTATGCAGGTATTAACTCTTCCGCGTATAAATAATTAGCTTAATTTTTCACAGCTCTTTTTCTAGAACCTTCAATAAGCTCTGAAATGTTTCATTGTCACACAACCACTACACCTTCCATACCAAATGCCTACGCAGATCTTTTCTTTCTAGGTCTTGCTTATTCCAATAAATCACATAAAGAGTATAAAATTACCACCTGGTTTAATTCTCCAGTACAGTGCTCAGCAGTCAAATTTGAAAAATGCAATTGTTGAAATGAGCACCCCACACAAGAACAAGGGCTGTCATGGAGTACAAATGCTGATAAGTACAATGGGTAGAAGGAAACATAATTTGGGCTCTTCATTGCCTGGAGCCTTCTGTGAGGATCTTTGGAGGTCATCCCTACCCAAATAAGTGCCCACATTGAATTAACAAGAAGGCAAAGAAAAATTATCTCAATCATTTATTTTACAGTAATTGATAAATAGACATATCAACTTAATTGATTTAACTTTAAAACCAACCAATCTAGTTTTGTATCTAGTGTTCCCATATCAGTTGCTCCTGGCACACTATCCAAAACAAAGATAACTAGGAAAAAAAAGTAAAAATCACATTCAAATTGTCTGAAAGTTTTTAAATGCTGGTAGGGTTAAGAAAAAAAAAAAAAAAACAAAAAAAAAACTTGGTAATCAACAAGGCAAAGAGGTATTATCAGTAGCAAGTCTTACAGCTCAGCAAGGATAGCTTTTGAGATAAATGTAAGATAGCAGCAAAACAAACTTTTAAGAGCCTATTCATTCTTCAGACATTTCTGGGTTGAGGGGGATTACTTAGGGTTGGATTTGGGCTACAGCTGAATATCCATTACTGAAATGTCCATTACTCAGCTTCACCAAGAAAAAAAATCCTTTGCAGACTTTGAAACCATCCCATGATGCGAGTTAAAACGCAATAAATGAAAGGAAAATTTAGAACTTGCTCCAAAACACATTGTTGATACGAAACCAAAACTACATTGAATTCTGCTACACAATAAAATCAGATGTGAATCACCAAAAAAGCTCTCAGCTTCAATCTCTTCTTACCTCACTATTTTTACCTCACCTAATGACATAAGATCATGGTCAAACTTCAGCCTTTGCCTAGTTCGCAAGTAAGGGCAAGTGTCATTGGTATATTAGCATCTGAACAGGCCTCTTTTAACCCGATAGCTTCTTCCTAAAGATATTTTAATCACTTTCCCATACTACGGTAGCTTTTTAGAAGCCACAACACAATAGAAAGTGCAGCAAAAAAGAGCAGAGGAGCAAAATCAGAGGCTACTTAAAGCAAGAATTTGCTGAAATGCAACAGCCATAGGCACAGAAACAAAGAAAAGAAACTACTTACCTTCAGGAAGCTTCAGGTACACAGAGATCTCCACCAAGATACCCTCTCCTCCATTGCAAATCTTTAAATGAGATTTGGGAAAGGGTTAATCATGGCTCCATATCTTCTAGTCGCTCAGGTAAATTGTATGCACCTGAGCTCCCCTGGATTAGCCCTGTCTTCTTACCAGGTGCTCAATCACTGTTTCAGGCCATGACTTAGCATTTCTGCTACAGAAGTATTCTCTTTCCAGAAGTATTTAGAAGTATATCACTAGGCTGTCACTTGAAAACTGAAAAATGCATTAGAAACACATAATAATCATTAAACATTTCAATAATTTCTGTTATGAGCGGCAATCCAATAGTGTATTCTTTTGTAGATTTTGAAAAACTCAGTGCACTGTGTCCTTTTTGCAGGGATAGCTGATACAACAGCGCACCAAAAATTCCAGGATATTACTAATCCCTGTTTTTAATTCTTTCTTTTGAGAACTATTGATAACTGGTCTACACCAGTAATAAATGCACTATGTAACAATAATTAATCTATATATGATGTGCCCTGGGACCAGGCCCAAGAAACCAGGGAGAACACTATATTATTACAGTTGCCTCTTGAAGTAAACTTTTTTTTTTTTTTTTTTTTTTTTTTGCTGGTACTTCACTAATTTATGGTAAAAAATACGGTTAGGTGGCTGTGACATCACCTTAGACCAAATGCTTTTGCTGGCAACTGTTATCTGCAAGGCTTGTGAAGTCCTCACGTAAATTCTCAAGCTGCAGGCTTTTGTGATTAAACCTTGTGGGAAAGAAAACTGACACACCTTTCCTGAGAGAATGCTGTGTGGTAAATCAGCAGGCATTCCTTATAGTGACTGCAAAATTTCACAGGCAAGAATTTGATTATAGCAGAAAATATTTTGCAGATTGTAACAGCTTTGATTCTGTTCCATTTGTGTTTCAGTGCATGAGTTCCACTACTTTACTACCCTATGGTAAAATGATGAGATAAAATGCAAGTTACAGAGTAAAGACATCAAAGAGGATGAATCATTCTTTGACCTGTGACTTTTTTTTCATTAACATATATTGTTAATAAATGACTGCATTATCTCTCTGATGGTACACTATGGCAAAAAAAAAAATAAATAAATAAAATAAAATTGCTTTTCTCCATAAATCTGATCATGCATACTTTGCAGTAACTTAGAGTATCAAATAATAATTTCAATAAGAAACTGACCTGGATAAAACCATCAACATAGAAATTTGAACCAATTTATTTGGTTAATTTCAGCAACCAAAACTCAGTCATTTTACATTGCTATTTCAGTTGCAGGCCTCAGTAAAACTTTAGGAAAAGTGTGCAGAAAAAATCTCTGCTACTGCTAAAGAAGAAAAAGAGTAAGGGCCGTATGAATCATAACAGTTACTGAGCACAGACCTTTTCTTGCTCTGAGGTGATAGCAACTCTGATCCATCCAAATTTTCATTAGAAGATCCCCAATTCTGAAAGGGAAAGTGATAGAAAAGGACATTTTCAAGACCATGAAGGAAACCTGAGAGCTGAAAATGTGGTGGTAGATTTGTAATGCATAATTTACAGGAGAGGGCAGAGGCCTTTCAGGCAGACATCATTCAGCAGGAGAGTGTTCTCAGGGGACTACTCAAAGCATGACATGCATATCAGCACTGTCATAGGCAGCCAGGCTATAACTGCTTCAGCCTCAGGCTGCGCTCACTGCACTCTTTCAACTTTGCTGCAGATCAGCCTCTTTAGGCATCTAAACACAGAAGTAAACTCATACAGTTCTACAGCCAAGTCAAAAAGACACCAGTGTGGGGCAAGGATCTGCTTGGCTCCTCTGCTCAAGTAGAAGTAGTCATGGCCCTGATGACCCTGTAGCCAGCAGCTTCCCACTCATATCCATACAGATTTGTGCCTGAGGTTTCACCTCTGCAAAGCAGGCTGGATATTTTCTAGAGCATTCATCGTGTGCACTGCAAACCCTGAACTATTGTAAGTGCAAATAGTTTAATCATTTGACATTTTGAGTTTTCAGGTCTGATCAGTGAACTGTAAAAAGACTGGTATTTTATGATATTTTTGTCAAGAGAATATTAAACTGATAAACTGATACCTGCAACAACAGTAAAGTTACTATAGTGGAAATACAAAGTCACAGCATTCAAACGTGATTTGGAAATACATTATTTTGAAATAATTTGGGGGCTAATTGTAAATCATAGCCTAATAAATAACAATTATAATTAATCCTGGCATCACAAATGTGTGAAGATGTCAGTTTTGCATCAAGCTGACCTCGGTACTCACCAGCAATAGCACAATGGGCTCTATGTAAATGAATTGCTTCATTACAGAAACTGCACTTAGTCTGGAAATGTTACTGAAACCCTAAGGCATATATTATACAGAAGGGCTTAGAGCTAATTAATCAGTAATTTTGTCTTATGTCTTCTCATGCTGTTAAGAAAGGCTTATGCTGGAGTGAAAGCTCCCTTCAGAAATGTCTGTGCACCTGCAGAGCATGTCTGAGAGTTTGACAGGTCAGACACTGGGAGGTGGTGGTTGCCTTGGAGTTTTCCAAAAACAGTGCAGAGTAGACGTTCATTTTCTACATACATTTGAGTATGTTGAATTTTAATATTTTTGTATGAATTCACAGAGCCTATATTCTATATCAAGTTAAAAATACTGAATTATAGTAAAAATGGTAGAAAAGAGCTATCTAAAAATAATTAAGCAGCTATATAATAAGCAGGCAGCACTGAATTTCTGGACTTGTTCTTCTAACAAACTTACCAACAACTTTGTGTTCAATTCTGGGCTGTCAGTTCGAAAAACATGGGGATTTCCTAGAAGGAGTCCAGCATAGGGCTACAAAGGGGAGCAAGGTCCTGGCAGTATCTCTCACAAGAAGAAATGCTGAAGTAACCTGGGTCCATTCAGCCTGGGGAGAGGAAGACAGGGGGATCTGATAAATGTTTATAAATATCTAAGGGAAGTCAGGAAGGATGAGGCCAGGCTCCTCTCAGTTCTGCACAGGGATAAGACAATGAGTAATGGCCTAAATCTTGAACACAGGAACACACTAACATGCAGAACTTTACGGTGAAAATGAAAGAGTACTGGCACAGGTTGCCCAGAGGGGTTACAGAGTCTCCTTCTATGGAGATATTCAGGACCCAGCTGGTGACCCACCTGTGTGACATCTTGTAGGGTACCTGCTTTAGCAGAAGTCTGGACTCAACTCCTGAGGTCTCTTCCAACCTCTGCAATTCTGCGTGATTTTGTGAGATAATCATTCTGGGAAATGGATACACATCACATCTGATACCAAACTTTTATTGTGGTAACTACCATAGCAAGGAACTGCAGAATTAGATGCTTTCAAAATTAATCCAAGTTAAGTGATATTCTCGATTTAATTTTATCCTCCTGTATGCCATTAAATCAAAACCTGTCCATGGCAGAATCACATAGTGCTAGAGATATCCAGACAGGATTGTAAATAAATCTCTCAGAGGCCACCTAATATGAGTTTCTCAGCATTTTTGTGATCCCTGAACACAATTACAAGGCATCAGCCAGTTTCCATAGGATATGCTCTGTGAACTACAGGCAACAACACACATTTATAGCAATTCACAGAGCAAATTCAGTAGTTTCAGTGTAAGAATCAGTAAGTGCCTTCTTGACAATGTCAGATACTAAGCAGAATTAGTATGGCCCAAATTAATAGAGGAAACTGACTCAATTAATAGAGGAAAAAGAAGTGAGGGATCAACATAGATTTGAATAGCCAAAAAAACTGAAACGTGGCAGCACAGACTTGCAAGAAGAGCATTCTTGCACTCCAGTCCAGCTTACACAACAAACATACCTGCAGGAGCTGTCAACTCATCACCAGACGGAAAAGAGTAACATCTAGGAAACCGCCCACCATTTTCAGCCATAGCTTCAGGCTTTTTTATTTGTTAGACTGATTTTGGTTTTTAAATTATTTCCTGAAAAACTTATCCAAAAGCATTAAATTATGTTTTCCCCAAGGTTTAATCCTCAGATATGTTTTAGAAAGAAACACACGTCTCAAATGGGTCAAAACACACACTGAGTCATGATGACTAACATCATGGTACATATACTCAGAGAAAGAATCAGTGCATTCAGTCCATGCTTCTGGCATTATAGAATGTCAAATAAATGAGTCAACCACTAACTTCAAGTAAAATGGGGAAAAAAATATTAGTGACACAAAGTTGTGCATCAGTTCCAGCAAAATTTTCAAGTTAACACAGAGCAGTACATTCAGTTTCCTGAAATCTTTTCCCAAGTTTCAGCTGCTTCACACTGCACATTTGCAATACCATGAGGAAGGTAGCACACAGTTTACTTTCCAGTCACCAAAGTGAGATATGTCCCTTGATAGGGTATGGCTACCTGTGCGTTTTGCATTCTCCCGTCATTGTTAAGGAGATTTTCAGCAACAGCTTGTAGCAACTGCAACAGATTTTAGGCCAAGCTCTTTGCTTGGCGTGTGCTTTTCAAAAAGACTCCAAGGGCTGATTCTTAATCAAGCAATAGATGTCTACAACAGAGTCATATTGCATTCTGAAATTCTGGCCTTTTATTCCAGATTTTTTTTTAATTAATTATTTAATAAAAATATATATAATAAATTTTATTTATTATTGTTCAGAATTTAGTCTCCTTTGAACATCTTTTTTCAGAATAACGATCCATTTTCCTTTTTTTTTTTTCGTATAACTAGGGTATTATTAAGCTTATGCTTATTTCGCTGATGAAAAATTTTTTAAAAAGTTATTTTTGAGTACTTACCATACTAGTGTTTCATATCCCATAAGTAACTTCACCCCTTCCAGGTCTACATTTTCTATGTGCACAGGAGACTTTTCATGAATACTGTCTGCAGTTGAGCACTGAGAAATTGCATATCATCACTGTGATTCATCCATATAAAATTACTTCAAAAAAAAAAAAAGGTAATGGAAATCCTCACTGCAGGTAAGAGACCCACAGGTGGCTTAGAAGAGGAATATTTTTACTCTACCTCTGTTCATGATAAAATTCGTGGCGCATTTTTCTTGCAGCATAGATAGTGCAAAGATAACAGTTATGCCAGAAATCCAAATCCTCAACTTCAGTGCTCCAATATAAGAATTAATAGCTTTTTATGTCAAGCTAGTTAAAAGTTGTGGCAGAAGCTACTGCAGAAAAAGCATTCAAGAACAGATGTTAAAAAATAAAATGCAATGAAGAAAGTATCTGCTGCTTAAAGCTGGAGAATTGATTATGATCTTATTTGCATTAGAAGACATTTTTTAAGAAGTGCCAGGAGCATTGATGGGATGTTTCTAATATAACGATACAGTCTTTCCTTTGAGTTTCCAGATGGCTCCAGTTCCTCATGTGCTCCTGCAAAGGATAGTATTGGCCCAGTAGTGAAAACCAGGGAAAAGATTGTAAAGTAAAAATCATGTTTTTCACCAGCAGGATGATCTGAAAATCTACACTTCTCATCAATTTACCTGAAGATTAAAATATATATTCATTTACTTTGGAAAGGTGAATATTTTGTTGCTTTAATTGCTGTCATGCACTGTCATATGTGTTTCAGGACTTTTGTTAATTTTGTGATTTAAGTGATACTACATCTTGATTTCCTGTTCCTCAGTGTATTTCAGAGCAGCAAAAAGAAATTACAACTTTTGTTTTCCAGAAATGCATGATCAAACTCTAATACAGCATTCCACTCTTAAATTATCCTAGTCTCTTCTCTTGAGGAACATTCCTTATTTTTAGGGACACTTCTCTTTCTATTCATTTGTCATGTAATGGGAGTGTGCAATTATACCTTTGCAGAGCCAGAGTAATCATTGATCTTTGTATTTTTTTCTCACAGAGCATTCAGTCTGAAGAAACCTGGTATTTCAACAAAAGGAAACAACAGTTCTCAGAACAAATGATGTAGAGAGAAAATTTCTTTCTGGGACCACTAATGACATAGTATCACCTTTCTGAAATACAAGCAGTGAATATAGCAATGTTTCAAACTTCAATCCAGAACTCTTACATTACATTTTTTTATCTAAGTAAGGAGGGAGAATTCCAGGAAGAAAACATTTGAGAAGGTCCATTAATATCTCTGAAAACAACATTCTCACTCTTATGGGCATAACTGCTATTTGCAAGTTAGGGTTTTCAAACACCATGACAAAGCAGCTCTTCCCAGCAGAAGCCAAACATTGTTCAGTCAAGTCTTCTGTCAACATTTGAGAAGCCATTACCCAGGACAACCAGGGATGCCAGTCATGCAAGTTTTTGCTGCTCTGCTTCTCTGGATGCTTCAAGCTACATGAATGGCATAATTCAGCACCAGGCTTTGCAACTGGAGAAATAAAAAAGAGCAATATTTATTCAATCTGTGGAAGAGAACAGAGTTTCTGAGTTCACTTTAAAAAAAAATTGATACATCCCAGGTTCTATTGGAAGTACTTCAGAAGAGGAGGAGATGACCAAAATGAACAATAATAATAGTAATAATAATGACAATTTTTAAGGGAAAAAATTAGAGTCTTAAAATGATCAGTCTCGCATATGCTGAAGCTTAGGACATGAGGTATCCACTAATGGGCAAGCTACAACAAAGAACTCTTACAGAATGAAAGCTCTTATCTGAAAAGACAACATGGAAAAGCAGGAGAGAGAAAGAGATACCAAAAAGACACACATTCATTCTTAGTATCTGACTGGAGAGCTACAATTCTGAATGAAATAGGATAATCCTGAGATAGTTCAAGTGTTTCCTCTAGAAAAATATGAACTAATTTTTACAGAAATGCAAATTTCACAAGTTAAAGGCTGCGTGAAAATGGTACACGGTAGAGCTAGGGGTCACTCAGAGCTTAGCAGAAGCTGTGTCACTGCTCCAAATGTTCTCATCAAGAAAATGCAGTGGTTGCCAGACCTGGACAGCTTGACACTCTCATAACAGAATCACTCTGTGGTATCCTGAGCAGTTGCAAAGGAAAACAGTATTTTGCTTTTGCACAGGAATTATCTGCTCCCCCTTGTGCATTGCTGCTGTACTGCTGCCTACATAATAATTTTTCATTTGAGCTGAACACAAGGGCTTAATACTTGTCATAATGTCCCCGGAAGGACTTGACACCTACCCCTGCTCTGTTCTTGTGCCTTTTGGCATTTGCAATCAATATTTTTCTTGTTTGTCAGCCTACTGCTATCAAGGTCATCCATTACAAATCCACCTTGTAAAGAAATACTATGTGACAGGATTTGCTTCACCTTGCTTTTCCTATCATCAATTAGGTAAAAATGAAGAAGAAATGCAAGGGATATTTTCCCTTCTGATTCAAAAATCTTGAAAAATGAACAATGAAATGAAGTGAAACTTTTCTCCTTTTTTCCCCCTTTCTGTCATCTTTTCTTCCTAGTAACAGCACAGAAGTGCCCAAAACTTTTGTCCAGCATCTTCCTCTTACCTTCCAACAGGCCATTCAAAGAGGGTACACCACTTCAAATTTCAGACTTGTGACAAGGTATGTGCTTGTCCCAGTGTTGATAGGCACATTCTCTAGAAATTCATCTGTCAGGAGCTATTATCAAATGGGTAATCATCTCTCAGTAGTACATCAGCAGTGTGGTCAGGGAGAGGTATATGTATTGAGTCGTACTGCTAGAGACCACTGAGGAAAGAAGGCAAAAAAAATCAACTATTAAAGAGATGAAGTGCTTTTATAGATTGGCTTTGGTCCATTCACAGAGATTGACCACTCTTTCTAGATTATCTGTTCCCAGTTTTGCACGAGAAGAATATTTAGGTTCTTAAGTAATCAAGTTTTAGCCTCTCAGGTTTCCTTGTTAGACTGCTTGAAGAATGTCTGCAAGGCTTGCCACTGAATAGATAAGGGTTAATTTTTTTCAGCAAAGAGGGAGGTTCAGCTATTGAAAATAAAACCTTAAAAACCTTAAAAAATCCTAAGAAGAGGAAGAACTGCAATAGAGAATAATTTAAACACATTTTATTCCCTTGAGCCCCAAAATTTTTAAAGACAAAAAAAAAAAAAAAAAAATCTTCCCAACTGTAAGATACAATTCCCTAAGAAGCCCACATTTTATTAAAACACTCAAATAAAAAATAAAAAATAATTTTAAAAAAAAGGAACAAATTGTCTCCTACTCTGGATCAAAGTAGAACTTTTAAGGTTTGCATTTCTATCCTTGTTGCACGAATACATCTTTAAAACTTCTGTTCTCACCTCTTCACTTTAACCCACACACTTGTTTCTTATATCCTCCTATTAGACAGTTTGTTCAGTTTGAAAGTTTATCACTCTCACCTGCGATGTGTAATCATTAATACAATCCTGCTCCATCAGTAAAACCCTTTGAACCAAGCACTTCTTCCTCCAAACGGTGAAATTTTTGCTTTAATAACATTCACTAATAATATGCATCAGAAAGTGATCTCTGGAAAAACAAAATGCAAAAATGTATCAATTCACTTTTGTAGAAAGCATAGAAGTGCAGTGCTTCAAACAGAAATAATTAGCTAATCCTTAGAACTGGCATAAATTGCACGTGAATCCAAATGTACAACAGTTAGAAACACATAGTAAGAACTTCTGCTGTAAGCTGCACCCTTGGCAATTGACAATGATAAAAGAGGAGTATGAACTCTGCATATAGTAGTCAAGAACAATAAAAAACATAAGGCTTCAATGTGATACAAACTTAGAAAGATCAGTTTCAAAAGTTATTTCCAGTGATACAGGAAATTACTTGAGTCCCTGGTGAGGGTTCTTCAGGGAAACAATTTACAATTCTTACCACATATCCACAGGAAAGAGGAACCCAGACTAAAAAAAAAGAAGTAGGGCATGTAGAATAAAGACATGGGTAACAGCTTTAAATCCTCCCTAAAATTTGAAAGCTTTTCCTATGTGCTGACATTTTAGTATAACATTTCAGTTGAATTTGCGAAGGTGAAAAAGAAATAAGATTAAAAAAAAAAAAAAAAAGAAAAAAAGATATTCACTGGCTTACATAAACAATTACATGTCTCTGAGGTAGACTGTGTATTAAAAGTGTTGCTGTGCTTCTGTTGCCTATATCTATGTTTTCTTTCACCTATCTCATCTCAATGACTGTCCTGACACCCAACTAGTAAGGTCATGTCAGTCAAAGATCAGTCTGGAACAAACTGCTCTAATCTTGTGCCTTGTCTACACTAATAAAATACCTAATATCTAACTGTATATAGATTTGGAATATTACTACTCATATTTTCTATTGTACTCAAAGACATAAAGAGATGTGAGCTAACTGGTGGTGACAGTGAGCAATGAAGATGTATACTTAGTTTTGTCAGACTGGGGCTGTTCTGGAAGGAAAATTAATGCAGTTTCCAAGTGAGCTCCAGAGGTGACTGGAAAGAACACATAAGTTCTGGACTCTGCTTGAGCTAAACATAAGATAAAACCCAGGATACTCAATTAGTGAGTTATAGCCACACAAGTCCAGAAATAAATCTTTAAGTTCAAAGGAAAAACTGTACTAAAATAGGACTTGTTAACAGAACACTCCATGGGGTGTTATGTGTATTAACAAAAAATAATTTTTTCCACAAACACCTTTAAAGGGAGTGGGAATTACTCAGTTCCACACTTACTGAAATCACTCAAGTCCTTCTCAGCTCGACCCCTTAGTTCTTTTGTGCTGAAGATCTGTCAAATGAAGCATGGGAGATGCAGAGGAACCCAGAAAATTTCCCTCACTGTCAAGCATGCTGGAGTCATTATGGAGTAATTATTCCTTATCAATCCTGCTAAAAGTCAGTGCTTTTGAAAACCTGAAGGGATCAGTGGTGTGAAATCTCACATTCAGGAGTGTCAGGCCAGGACCATTAATTAAAAATGTTATTTATCAAGATACAGAGCCTGTTACGGATAAAATGTAAGTTGGATTTTTATTGATCACCGAAATACTGCTGTTGTATTATTTGTAATTGCTACATTTCCTTACAGACATATTCATCAGGGTTGTGAAATAAGAATATAGCTCAGTAAAACTGGTAACACCAATTCAACTAATTAAAGTTTAAATTAGTTCTCTCTCCACATCTTCTGCAGTTATTTATCTCTAAAATTCTTACAGCAATAAAATCATATTTAATCCATGAATCACACTGAATTATCTAGTGGTAATCACTACAATAAAGGAAAATGATACTCAGTGGGAACTTGATTCTCAGTACCAAACAAGATATCAGCAATAAAACACTAATGAACAATACACTTCATTATAGTCAAAATACAGCTCCTCAGATAAAAGCACCATCAAATTATACAACATTACTAGCTATGGTATTTGAAATGACATGTAATGAACAAGAAATTCCAAGAACAATGTTTCTTTATCTGTACATTGTTCCTGAAACATAACAATTCCACCTTTATAATGCTGAACTCTATAAGAGCAAGAGCAAAAATTCTTCCTGCGTGCAGTAAGACAAGTAATAGTAAAACAGTAGATGATAAGAGTCAGCATGTCATGCTGTTTTTAGTCCTCTATTCATATTTATTTTTTCCTTTAACTCTAGGATAAGTCAGCCTTCTTATCGATTTTTTTCTCTCAGCATATAAGCCAGAAAGTATCCCTGCTGTAGACTAAACTAATTACCTGACAAGAGAGTCAGGCTCTATTTAGTTTATTATCCAACAAGTCCTGTTATTTAGCAATTTGAGATGAACAGTGTTCTAGCTTCAACTGGACAATATGAAAGTACTCTGATGCCTCATCCCCAGCTTTCCTGCCTGGACTTTAGGGTATTTTCAACAGTGAAGACATTGAAACCTCTCTGGGCTGGAGTACCTGAATCACTGTGATCCCTGTTTGGCAGCTGACATCATTACTGCGTACAATTTTCATTTCCACACTGGGCATCTAAGTCTCCTCATGCACATCCTAAAACAAAAACACTTTCAGAGAAGTTGGTTAAGCCACATCCTTTCCCATGATTTTCCCAGTAGCTGCTGGCTTAAGACAAAATCCTTATTAAGCATAATTCTTTAGCTCACCTTTCTGAAGGGCCTAATTTTCCAGATGCATCACACAGAGCTTTGCACGGTCTGGGCTATGAACTCTACATGAGCACATAAGGTTTAGGTATCCTTTTCTCCATTGTAAAATGCAGTACAATGGACTACAAAGCAAATACAAGGCCTTGCTTTCCTATTATGAATAACTCTCATTTTATGACAAACTAAGAAATGAGCAACATCTCACCTTCTAGACAGCTAGCTAAGCTAGTGATGGAGTAAACTCTGTGCTTATAAGCAGAGTTTGACCTCAGTTAATGAATTATACTTCAGGCCATAAGAGAACATATCTCATACTGTGAATTACCAAAGTAACGAGGTGCAAAAGTGACAGAATCTTAATTATCCCAGAAGTTGTGAAAATTTAATAAAGCAAACTGAACATGGAGGAGAAGGCAGTATCATTTTTCTTTCCCTTTTCCTGTGGGAATTACATTTTTCAGAATTTGGTGTGAGAAGAGTGATTGTGCAAATTGTTGATTTACATTCTCTAATCACAGCGTGCATTTGTAGGAAGTAAAATTCAGCGTAAAAGAACATAAATGCTGCCCATGAGGAAAAAGTCTGCAGTGCACTCCAGGAGTAGAAAGGAATTAGCACTGAAAGTGCTCTGTTTATAAAATGCCTCTACTGAACAGCTTGAAGGTCTGACAGTTGGAGAAACCAACCTTTGGAATGCCCGACTTAACTGACCAACACATTGATCACAAAACAGCACAAAGTGATGACGCTCATCAGGTTCTGCAGCTTCATGAAAAGACGTGGGTCACTGGCCCACTTGGAAAATGATAGCTCATATCCTGTTTTCTCCTGGCATCTGATGGACTGGATGAGTATCTCTCGATGGCATTTGGCTGCAAGGGAGACGTGTGCGGCAGTGTCTAAATATCAACTTGCTGGAAAAAATGTTAATCAGCATGCTGGGTAAGCCATTCTCCTAATTAGAACATGTCATAAAAATCTGAACTACTACAGAAAATGACTTGTTTGGCAAAACCAAAAGGTTCTTGTGGGACAATAAGCCAGTTTTGATGAAAGAAAATTTTTCAGGTTCAGTAGAATTGCAATAGGGAATGAAGACACAATCCAACTCCAGAAGTGAATGTTTAGATCTGACTGCCATGACAAATGGGGCTGAATCCCAACCATGGGTTTCTTGAAAATCCTGTTTGGATAGAAATATATTTTTCTCCATTCATTCTAATTCAAGCCTGTGCCAATCTTCACACAAGTACTCTTTGTTTTTCAACGTGCTTGCTTTGTGCTATATGATAATCAAAAGATTAGATTTCTTTTATTTTTTAGGGCTGTTAACATCACATTTTGTTGAACTAAAATACCAAAGCCGGAAAGAACAATCTCCAAAAAAAAACCAATTCTGGATTACTTCCTGTACTCAGACAAGAAAGGAAATTACTTCCTGTATTCAGATGTGTTATGTAATAAATTAACTGAATGTTTTACCATATGATTACATTAAAGAAAATAGCATGCAAAGAACTTCTGTATTGATTACGGAACAAAAAACATTTTTCACATATTCCCTAAGGACACAAAATGTTTTTTATGTTGCATTCCTTTATTAGAAAATTGAAATGTTTTGTTACTTACATTTACTATCTCTGAGGATTTAACAAGGCTTTTGATTGTGAGTTTCCTTTGATATAATTTTTAAAACCTGCACATATGCACAGAATGCATGCCTAGAAATTCTAGGGTCAAACATATTTGATAGAATGAATGAATTACTGCATACAGAAAAAAGAGAAAACTCAGGTGCTGACAGTCATCACTCTGATAGCAGATTTCAGTCCTGTCATTTTTGCTAATGGTTCTAACAGTACATTGCACAAATGGGCTGATAAATGGCAGATGTTTAGATGAGTATTCTTCTATTAGAATAAAAGCTCTGCCACTGAACTCAATTTGAAAGAAAAATTGTCCTAGCATTCACTTGGCAAAACAAAAATAAATATTAAAGATAAATTCCATCTAAGGAAAAAGGCTTAATTCACACCTTGTTTTTGGTTTTATTTCTCTGGTTTGCTTTTACTATAACAAGAGAATTTCAAAGTCTTGAAAAATGAAGTGGGAAAACCATTAAGTAATAAATACAAAAAAAAAATTAAAAAATCCAACTCAACCAAATTTTTTCTGAATATTGTGTGAAAGACAAACAAAAATGATATCTACCAAGTCCTTTTGCAGTTTCAAAGAAGATGCACATCAATAACAAAGGTCATCCTTAATCTTCACAACGAAGTTTCCCAAGTCCAATTATTCGTGCTAAGGCAATTCAGCACTTTCTTTGATCCTCTTGAGACATCAGAGAGAAAGCTTAAGATACTTATTTCTTTATCAAGAAAGAATTAAATTGTAGTTTTCTTGATCAATTGCAAGCTCTTTGGGAATCATAGGTACAATTCTCCACGGAAAACATAATTTCATAGAGAAAAATTGTTTTGCATCAGAATTTAAAAATGAATAAATAAATAAGAGAATTTCACCACATTTTGTTGTTTCAGAACCAGCAAGAAGTTGTTCAGACCCAACATCTTTCCCCTTATTTTTCCAACTTGCTGTGAAAAAATAATTGTTAACCCAGACAACAAAGCTACTCCCTGGCCACTGTCACAGGTGCTCAGCAGGGTGCAGAATCCGTGGCACAGGATGGGCTGCTGCCTCCTGGTTTTTCAGCAGCCCACCTGGCTGGAAGCAATGGAGCAGGGCCTCAACACATTTCCCCAGATGAGTGGACGGGTAGTGAAAAGCCCAGGAAAGAAGAGAGAACATATGAAGCAGAAGGACAAAGTGACCAGTTGCCCCATCTTCTTGACTGGCTTTATTGGAAAGTTTAGACAGAATTGATGCATTGTCATAAAACACTTTGTTGTTTTCAGATTGGTAATTTCCAGTGAGCAATGCTGAGGTGGGGATAATACACAGTGTTTGTATAATGCTTTAAATAGTTTGGCAGGGAGCATGGTCTAACACAGCTGCTTTAACTTGCATCTCCAAATGAAACTATATACCACTCATCACATTCATGTCAACCTCACTTTGTTGTGTGAATGGCAGGGTAAGGACCAGGTAGGAGGAGGCGCATGTGCTACTATACCAATATGCATAAGATAAGCTGGCCTCTTTGCTTACTTCGGGCCCTTCACATTGGCATGAATGTCAGTTCTCAACTTCCCCAGGGAAGACAGGGAGGGTGAGAGACAAAGCTTGCCTATCATGTCATTTCCCCTTTTTGTAACACTAGAAGCAAAGCAAGATGAATAATTTATGCTGGTGATGACTGCTGGAGCTTTCCTCTTCCAGTAACCTGCCTTTCTAAAGCCTGTCATCTTTGGCAGGAGCAAAATATCTCCAGGATATATCTGCAGCTTGTCATAGCAGAGCACTCCTACTGAGCCATGGGAGGAAGCAAAAATGAGCTCTGGATCTCCTAGAAATGTGATGAGATATGCCCTGACCTGCATCCACACAGTGAGTGGGCTAATGCAGGCTTATCCAGTGCCAAGTGCAAACTAGCATATACCACCAAGGTTTTTGTCAAGTTGATGATGGCTTGAGATGTCCTGTAGGCAGCCAAGATTGACCAAGGGATTTGTTTCACTGGCACAATTGTACAACACTGGGCAGAAGAAAATAATACTGAGTGGTGATTTCAACTTCCATATAGTCAGAAGGGAACAGGTCTTGTTAAACAGCATTGTTTAAGCTTCTCTGAATATAGACTCTCAGTTCCTGCAGGTGTGGACAAAGAGAAACCCTGGGGGACCTGAATGAAAGGCCTAGATACGGAGGACACAGTGTCCTGAAGAGGGAAGGAAGGAAGGGAAGAAAGGGAAGGAAAAGAAAGAAGAAAGGAGCTCAAATTGTGAATCAAATGTGATTTCTTATAAACTTAATGCATTAACCTATTTTTGTAATGCATTTACCTATTTTTGTAGCTTTTTATCTGGATTTTTCTGAGGAGGTTTCCTGGAATTCAGCATAGTAATGAAGGTTTAAAATTAGTGTCTGTAATAATGATGAGCAATAAGTAGAAACGAGGGAAAGATTTCAAGTTAGATAAACATTTTAACTATGGGTTTTGATCTAGTCTGTCTCCTTTCCTGGCTTTCTGCTCTAGTTCTGAGCTGTCAGATTAGTAAAGATGGAAAATGGAGGTCTGAGGTAGTTTACAAAACATGCAAGATAGTGGGGACCAGCAGGCCAAACTTGCTGAGCTGCAGCTATCATCTTCCCCAGTGATATCCACTTCCCTTATCTCTGTCCTGCAAAGGAGAAGGATCATAAACTGAGGTACAGTAACAGGAGATATAGAATTTTTCCTTTTTTCTTTTGTTTTTTAATCCCTCTTTCCTCCAAGGCAAAGAGACAACTGCTTTCATTTTCTTCAAGAAAATAAAACTGCCGCATGAACCCAGGAGATAAAATTTGTCTGGGTTACAGTGTAAAAAATGCATTGGATAAAGTAGCTATCAAGGAAGAGTGAGAAAGACCCTTGTTTTTTCTTGACACAGAAAGGTAGGGTAGGGTTCTGTTTGTTTGTTTTTTTTTTCATTATAATTTTTTTTATTACTCAAAGTTCAGTTCAGTCTCAGCTGTGATCTGGAGAAACTCCAACTGAAATTAATACTGTGGCTATATTTCCAGGAACTAGGCTCTAAATAGAAAACAGACAAGGAAAGGCAAATCCATCCATATATAGACACCCAGAACTTGTAAGATAACTGCATCTACCTGAGATGGCAACAGAACACTTGTTTTACATTAAAACTGTGTTACTTCCACCCAGTTATATCGCTAGGTATATATAAATATATAAATATTATTCTTCAAATATAACTATATTCCTTGTTACAGTCAGGAAGCTGAACAAGTTATTAAAGTAAAACATTTTGATGTTCTGTTAGAAAAGAATTGTTATTCATAGACATAAAAGAAATTTGAGAAAAAACAGAGCTATCTAAATAAAATACATTACCTACTATGCTGTTTACAATTGCAAGACGATACTTTCTACTGTAATTTATTACAGTAAATAATTGCAATTATACCTTCAGGTTACAGAAAAAAAAGGTATTTCTGCAGGAAGATACACTGAATTTAAACTAGATGCAGACACAAAGCTAGAGGAGTCAGGATTTTGTTATTCTTTTAAATAAACATAGTATACTGTTCCTTAACAGCACTAATAGTAATAGAGAGAATATTTCAGACAGAAAAGCACAATTGAGTTTGGAAAACATATGAATCACATAGAAATAACAAACTTTTTTACTTCAATACAGCCCTTACAGATAGGACAGAAGCTATGGGGAATCACATACCCTCCCTCCCAACTCAAAGCCCAGAGAACGTGTAGGACGCCTTAAATCAATTACAGTTTCATGAAATACTTTTAAGCAACAGAATCACACCATGTCACTAAGTGTAGACATTTTCTTGAGTGGGAAGATGTATTCTACTTAAAATATTTTATCTTCTGTGTGATTTGTTATAAATAATAAAGGATATTAAAAGCCTATTACAAACAAATCAGTGTATTTTTATTGACCTGTTAGGCAGTGTGTCCATCTCATAAAAGTTTGTACAGGCAGTATTCTGACTTTGCTTCTTTGATTTGTTGTAGAATATAGCCATTTGTCTATGTTTCAAGGAGTCATTTCTTTAGCTGAGTAACAACCAAAAAGCTTTTTACTGTGAAAAAAAAACAACAACAGAGTCTGCTCAGTGAAGATGCTTTCATCATCTTGGGAGTTGTAAGAAATAAGCCAATTTTTCTCAGAAGAAATGACATGGCAACAAGAGATAGATTGTTTCACTTCTACTTCCAATGGGTACCTACGACAAAATATACTCCAAAAAACTATTCTTCTGACGTATTATTTAAATTGTCACAAATGCAGTTTGCAAGTTTAAATTGTCACAAATGCAACAAGTGTCCATGGCTGTGGGGTCATAGATAGTAATATGGTGTGATTTTCTGAAACATAGGCCTTAAATACTGAGTTGCAAGAGCACATGGAAAAGATAGCAAAAGTGTTCCAGAAACCCTATTTTTTCCACCTGTTCAAAGAAAACACAGACTCAATATTTATAAATCTGGGGGGAATTAGATTGCAGACTTGAGAATAGATGATTAAAAAACATGGCTACCAGATCAAGTAATCAATTTTCAGTTACTCACACTAATGAACAAAGCAACTTGAACAAATTTAGATTTTTTTTTAACACTTTTGTAAGAATATTTGAATGAAGGCTAGAAAGAGCAGTTAGTTCACTGAGTCAAATTTTTCACAGATACAACAAGTAAAAAGTCAGTTCTTATTCAGCAGTCTTACCTCCTCATACCACCTTGCTTTTGTTTAATAAAGGAAAGACCATTATATATTCCCCCTAGAAACTAATATAAAAAATAATTTATTAATGATCAGAAACCATGAAAAGATTTTTGCATATAAAAACAAACAAAGAAACAAAAAAAAAAAAAAACAGAAAAACAAGATACAAAAAAGTATGTTGCAAATTTTCACATCTTTTACTCTGGTACATTTTCTGCAAATACTATTCATTTCTAAACATTGGAAAGATTGTATACATTAAGCACCGAACTTCATAATTTATGTCTTATTTTATTTAAAATATATTATTTTAAGCCATTCCTTGATTTCATTTTAAAGTCATTAATTTGACAAATGAGTTTCATTCTGCCATGTTTCCTAATCTGAGCTCAAAATCCTAGAAGAACTGTAAGCCACTAGATGCATATGAACATGCCTGAAAATAGATTAAGTACTCCTTTCAGAAAGGACAAGGGAAAAAGCCCATTACCCAGGTGGTTTAATATTGATGAGTACAAATGACAAAGCAAACAGGAAAACAATAACACTTGGCTCAGTGCTAGTCTTTCTTTGCCCTTAGGACTGCAGGATTATTGTCTTGACTGAAAAAACAAACAAACAAACAAACATTGAAAGTGATCCGCACATTATAAACAAAATAAGGTACTGAGAAAAAAATTGGGTAGATGACATTCTGAAGAAATATGGAGTAATTTCTCAGTAAGTAAAATTTGATTCTACTTCTCTTTTAAGCTAACCCAGAAAACAATTTGAAACTATCTATGCCCTGAAGACAGAAATCTCTCTTCAAAAAATGTGGACTTATTTTGTTCTCGTGTCTAAAATCGTGAGATGTAATTATAGGTAATCCATGAATGCCCATTTCATATTTTCAGTTGTTCTTAGGAAAAATAGTGCTTTTCCCTGCCAAGTTTTCCTGTTAAATGTGAACAGATTATTATTCCGCAATTGAACCCATTTAGCTCATAATGTAGTAAATGCACCATATTAAGATAGAGATTGACAGAAGCTGGTTGATATAGGGCAAAATAGCCTAGAAGGTACTTTTAATAAATCATTAAATGGCAATAAAAAGCTTTACAGGTGAAAGATCTTGACATTGTTCTTCTAATGGAATACGAACAGCGAATTTCTACCAAATATCTGTTGCATGTTTCAATAATCACATGTAAAAAAGTACTGTGTTCTAAAATACTGGCCTATGGCCTTTGTTACTCAGGAGATTAATCTTTTTTTCATTACTCAGCCTTGTCCTCAGAATCCCTTTGACATGAGCTCAAAGTGCTGTCAATTTCAGTTTTCAGTTAACATGAAGAACACTTGAAGTATTCTTTATAAAAGCTCCAGGGAGTACCGTTACATACTTCTACCTGGAAAGAAAAAAAGACCCTTCACAGAGTGTACAACCGCTAACAAAACTTAGCTTTTGCTCCAGCTTTTCATAGCATGATACCCTGGGGATTAGTTGTTTTCTGCAAGGCTTAATTGGGGTGAAAGATATAATTTAATAGGTTGTGAGAAAGTTAACCACTTAGGACATCACAGACATGGGCTTTGTAAGAACTTCAACTTCCTTTTTCCTTCCGGATTTCTTTTTCAAACCGCATTTGGGCTCTGAATGTTCTGAAATTCCCTGGCAAGTTGCTTATGACATGCTTCCTCCTATTTAGATGGAACACTCAAGGAAATCAGAGATGACTGCATCATCATGAGTGAGGCAGACATAACAAGAAAGATTAAATGAACTTTGAGGGAAATAGTAATATAGAATATCATGCTAATTTCTTCAACAGAAATGAAAATTGTTGTACATAGAGAAATGCAATAAGGTCATGTATGTTTACACCATCCATCATTTTCTCACCAACCTTCTAGGTCAAATTTTCTATTAATATCCCTATTTTTACAGTAGGAAATAAATATAATCTGCAGAGAGCAATTGCAGAGAGCAATTGCAAAGAGCTACTACATTCATCTCCTGCTCAGATTCCCCTTCAGTAAATATTTATTCCTTCTACTGACCACCTATGAGATGCTCAGGGTAATTAACCAAACTACTTAGCCAACAATAGGATGGTTGATGCAAATACAGACAGATCATTTACATCTTTTGTATGCACTGGATAGCACTGATAAGATCATTGTAGGAATCTGAATCACCCTGAAAAGGAATGAGAGAAAAACACAATATGATCATAGACTGACACTCTGCTTGGAAGATTTGCACTGAGAAATGGAAGCCTTAGTGGTTACAAAAATTCTTAATAATTTCTTCTCCATTAATCATTTTCATCAGGCAAAATGAACCAGAGTTTATTCTTTCACATTTTTCTATGATATCATGGATCTAAGATGGATTTACTGCTTGTAATAAGACTAAGGAAAGTCCAGACTAATCCAGTGCCTTATCAGGCTTTCACTAATAATGCAAATTCATTTTAGAAAGCCGCAGTTCCAGTGCAATTCCTCTAAATGCTCTCTATAAAAGGTTTCATTTTCATAAATCAGCCAGTCAAGAAAAATGCAGGCATGTATGGACTAATGGCTGGTAGAAGCAGTCCCATAGATTACAGAGTGGAAATATTGAATATCAGCTCCCACGCAGTATCCTTCCCCTTGCTGCTACTAAAAATGACATCTAACATATTTAAGTTGTTACATAAAAAGAACTCTGAATCAAGAAAAGCATTAGGATAGATTTTTGCTAATTAGTATTTGGCAATTTATCACTGCAATTTCAAGTTTCTGGAACCCATTCTGTTCTCTGTGGGTTGTGTTGCATGGTATGAAGAATATGATTACTTTTTGCACTTAATATTTTTGGAAGTTTTAAAATAATGACATAGCAAGTAGGAAAATGCTTTATGGTGTGCAGTCAAAATTCAGTTGGTTTATTGTCTTTCAATAAGTAATTGATATGTAATAATGGCTTTATTAAATCCTAATGAAATTTAGTGGGTTATAGGTTTACCAATGTTCAAGCTAATTTAACTACTTGATTCTGAAATTATCTAACTCTTCTTTTCTATTAATTCGGAGGGCTTGTCTATTAATGTATCACTAGAGAGAGATTTTTGTCCTTAAAGCTTATTGCCATCCAACTTCACAGTATTACATTCTGTCCCCACAGATTTCACAGACAGTGTTTCCCTGTGGTATTATACTCATGAAAATCCCCTTTCTGAGAGGCACTGGAGATTTACTCTGCATTCACATGATCTTTCTGCACTAATAAGCTCATGACAGCTGTGTTCGATAGAGGAAATCATAGCAGAGACTTCTGGCACAGTAGAGAAATGTTTTGCAAAAGATGTGAAAAATCCAAAAGAGGAATATCTAGGCAAGTAACACATTGGAGAACATTACAAAGTAAAGTTCCTACTTTTGTCTTGGGGCTGCTGTTGTCCATTAAGAACGACAGGAAGCTGTCCCTTGCCAGTGAGAATCTTGAGTTCAAGCCTAGCACCTGAGCAGAAAGTTTCTGCTGTTCATTGACTATTAGCTGTCTGATAGAAAAAGAAAAAGGAAAATACTTGTAGCATTAATTCAGTCTCTCCATATAGTTCAGAAGATCCTCACCAATATAGCATCAAAATTGAGGAAAAATGGAAAAGAATGCTCCTATTCAACATCAGGGCAATGAATTTTCCTCCCTGTTCCTGCCCTTCTTAGTCACCTATATGTAACAATACAACTCAGCCACAAAGGATTGAAAAAAGATATAAATTCATAAAATTTAACATTCCATTGCAACCTAAAATTTTTATTTCAAATTCTTTTGTTTGGATCTATACTTTCCATATATGCATGCATGTATATATATCACAGAATATATGTATATATATTATCACAGCATAAATGCTGAATCAAAACCTAGTAGTCTTGCTAAAGTGTATCACATGCTATTAAAACAGAATGACCATACCTGGTTAGAAATCACTGTCATTGTTTAGTTCTTATTTTGATTTACAATACTAACTTTTCCACAGGTGTAACTATTAGTGGTCACACTGATTCCACAAAAGCAGATCAGTAAAAAAAGACTCAGAATTGTGAAGCCTTTTCTATGATTAATATTCCTATACTCATAACTCATGCTTCCTTATTACCCCACAAAACTTGTATTTTCAAAATCTGGAGAAAGACAAAAAAATTACACAGAAGTCATCCATAGCTCTGAAGAGCCAACTCTGCATTTCTTAAGTACCAACCTTAGGCTCCTTTTATATTACCACCATTGAAAAACTAGGGCTGAGCCAAATAAATACTTTAGCTAGACTAAATTATTTGTCTCTCTTTTATTGGTAATCTCCTCAGAAGTTGAATGAATGAAACTGCTCAAGTCTTAACAACATACTTCTTCCTAACCACCATCACATGTTAAGAGACAAGTGAACTTGACCTTCCCAGCAATAACCACAGATTGCAAAATGAATAAAATGTGCTTTGGTCACTTACTACAGGGGAGGCAGCCAAACTAATTCCTCTTGAGTCAGCTATGAAAGCTTACTCTGGCTGCCTCCATAGGGCAGTTAGAGTAAGAGTAGAATTAGAGTAAGTAAGTAGAGTTAGAGTAAGAATATCCCGAAGAGAAAAATGCTTCTCTGAGAATATCTGTTTACTGAAGCTCACCCATGTATGTAGCAAACACACACATGGCTTTGAAGAATTTTGACAACTTGTATAATGCTGCCAATTTTCAAACTAGAAAAAAATAGTTCAGAAACACACTTCATTATCAACAGATGAAATTCTTATAATAATAATAGTAATGATTAAATGGATTAAATGGCCTGGTCTAGTATTAAATGCAGAGGTTGGTGGCCTTGTATATAGCAGGGGGATAAGATATTCATGATCCTTGAGGTTCCTTCCAACCCTGACCATTCTGTGATTCTGTGATTCTATGATTACTGATAAATTGAGAAGGATGTTATTTAGAAGATGTTCACTGAAGTTTTACCTATAGGTCAAATTATTTTCTGGTGCATTTCTATCAATTTCAGTTGATTTATTACCAGTTTAAGTAGCCCTTATGTTTCTGGACTAACAGTTTAACATCAATGCACTGAGGTGTCTGAATTTTTTCAGGTATTGAAGATCACTCATATCAGAGCTGAAAAACGTGACAGTGATGCTAAGCTGATTTCATTATAAAAATATCCAAGTTCAATACTTAATATAGTCTCCAGTGGGTAATCAACAATCAGTGGATTCCTGATAGAAATCTGTTGTATCACAATGGGCAGATGCATCTTACTCTGCGTTAGTACTCTTGTAGTATATCTCAGAGTAGACAGTTGCCACCACTAGCCCCTGTCATCTTTAGAGCAACTAATTACTACCACATCTGCTTTCTGTCAAAAGTCAGTGAAAAAAGGAAGCAATATTTATTGTCATTAAAAGGGTGCCCAGATTGTCTCCCCATTCTCTTTAAGAAGGCAGACAGATTCTCTATACATTGAGGGACAGAATGAGTTTTCAGGTTTCAAATCTCTGGAAGATGTGAAAGAGGAGATTGGTTTTGAGAGCTAGCACAATAAACCAAGAGCAGAGGAACATATATGCACAGCCACACCCTTCTGACTACCGACTTTTCAGAAGGGAGGCAGCATCACCGACAACGAGAGAGGAAACATCTTTCAGATATACTCTTACATATTTTTGGCAATTCATGTTAGCTAGAATAGCAAAGGCACACGTATTTATGGAAGATTAATTAAAAGTGTACCGGAAAATCTGTACTAAAATACATGTTCTATTCTGGATATTCTGAAAAAATCTTCATCTATTTTCCTCAATCTGACCAAAGTGTAACATAACAGAATAACAACAAAGTAGCTCTCCCACAAGTGTGCAGCAGAGCTACAAGCAGACAAGTGGGACACTGACTCTGGTCCCCTCAGCACAACAGAGACTGCGCTGAATGGGTAAGTGACAGACTGGACCTCCAGTGAAACTACCCAGACAAACAATAGTCTCAGTAGGTGCAGAATTGTATCTGTAGAGGCTGCTGGTAGCACTTGAAAGCCCTGACTCGCAGTAAAGCACTGGAGGAAATTTCATCAGTGGTATCACTGAACATGCATCTCCATGCCTCTGCTCTTTTCAGCTGACATAGTTTCACTCATGGAGGTGCTCAAGGCCAGTCTGCATGGGGTTTTGGACAACGTGGTCTAGTGGTAGGAGTTTCTGCACTCTCAGAAAGTTTTCAGATTACACTAAACCAAATGATGCAATTGATGCAATAGAAGGAAGGGTGGCTATCCAGAGGCACCAAGACAGGCTTGAAAAGGAGACCCACTAGAACCTGAAGATATTCCAGGAGGCCGAGTGCACTTGTGTCAGGGCCATTGCAGATTTATGTGCAGACTGGGAGAATAACTTATTGACAGTAGCCCTGCCAAGAAGGACTAGGGGTCCTGGTGGACAAGAAGCTGGACATGAGCCAGCAGTGCGTGCTTACAGCCAGAAAGGGCAAGTGAATCCTGCACTGTATCAAAAGAAAAGTGGCCCCTTGGGCAAGGGAAGTGATTGTTCCCCTCTACTCTGCCTTCATGAAGTCTCATCTGGAGAACTGTCCCCAAGACAGGAAAGATGCAGAGTTTTTGGAAGGGGTCCAGATGGGAACCACGATGATGATTGGAGGGATGGAGCACCTTTCCTGAGAAGAAAAGTTGAGGTAGCTGGGCTTGTTCAGCCTGGAGAAGAGAAGGCTCCAGGGAGACCTCTTTGCAGCCTATCAGTACTTAAAGGGAGGCTTATTAAGAGAACATGGATTGATTGTGATAGGACATAGATAAATGTTACTTAGAAAGGACATTCAGAGATTATATAGTCCAAAAAAAAAAAAAAAAAAAAGATATTTTGGAAATGGATATATAGATTTTGTAACTTAATCCCACAAACCTTTTATATGCAATATATTACTGTAATATTTCCAGAAATACATCATTAGGCAATTCAAGTTTGGGGAACAAATAAACATGCTTAACAATAATAGAAAAAAACTAAGCCTTGTACTTTATATCGACTCTATTCTAGCTGGGGAGCTTCTGAAAAAATATCAATGGATTAAGAAAGATAAAACTTTTTTATTCCAGAGGTATTAGACTGTAATGCGTTTCTGTTCTGAGATTAAATCAGAACTTTAATAAGTTGATATGTTAAGAATGCTAGAAGTAAAATTAACTCTGCATGGAGAAGAAATAATGGAGGGAAAAGTCAGAAAACTATGTTTGAGATCAACTCAAAATTCTCCACTTAGACAAGAAAGAAAAAAAAATTGTTTTCTCTTCTACGTTGTCTTAACATATTTAACTTACCCTCATCTTTGAAGGGAGATTACTTCCATTGCATTTTACACAAAAGATGTAATTTCTAGTGAAAAAAAAACTCTATATCTACACTACATATACACTTATCTACACTATATCTACACTTCATCCATGAAATGGATGTTCTAATTCAGCCTGTTCTAATTTACTTTCAACAGCCAATGTGTACTTTTTTATACAAGAAAACATAAATGTGGTGATGTTATTCCCTTGAAAGAATTTGGTAATTCCTGGTCTCTTTTTTCTACAGCTGTAAGTATCATGGTCTTTGCAATGCATGCTTTGTCTTGGTAACATCAGCAACTATGTCTACAAGTTTTCCTTCCTAAAAATAAAAGTAAAAATCACAGATTTGTCCTTTCTGGGAGGGAGAACTAAGCAGTAAAAAAATGAGAAGTATCATGGACTCTATAGAGCTGAAGACTAAATGAACGTAGGTCGCTTGTTTCTAAATCTTGGAATAGCTATAAAGAGCAAAGTTGCTCTTTATGAGGCTTGCTCATTCTCTTTCCTCACATTACAGGACTCAGAGGAGACCAAAGCTACCACTGTGACTCATTATTTGATTAAAGGGGATTTTTTTTTCTATTTATTTTCACATTTAATCCTATAATATTTTAAGTCTTTTTATATTTTAAATATAAATAATATATAAATAATCTTAAAATAAATATTTTAAGGTCTTGCTTTTAAAATGCCAGGTAAAACTTGACAGCAAAATATCCATTCTTTTCCTTCATTATTGTATGCTGTGCTTATAAATCAGGATCAAATTCCTTAGCCAAAACAAAGGAATTGTTTTCAGAGGAGGTTGATTTCAATTTCCAAAGAACTATTTCTCCTGTATCACCTTAAAATTTCTTAAGTGTCTGTAAGCCTTTGCTTTCACAGCCTGAAGAATTTCTCTGGGATTTACTGATGCAAAAATTGTTCAACTGTCCCATCTTTTCTGGATGAAATGCAACCTATCTTTCCAGTTACATTTTTTTATTTCCTGTAGATTTGGAACTCTTTTATCTCTGTACACACTGTGTTTCTGCTGGTAAGATTAGCAGTGCTCTGAAATGGGATTTGGGTTGTAACTTTTGGACTGGATGCACAGGAAAGTGTCTCCCAGCTTATTTTCTGAGAATAACATTTAGAATGTTGTATATCAGTTTTCCTCCACTGTAAACTCAACATATCTCAGATCTTCTCAGATCCTGCCAGACGAAAGCATAGAATGCTTGTCACTGTAGCCTCTCCTCCTTGCACTGATCATGAAGAAAGCGATGGGAAAATCTGCACACGGTGATCTTTGCTCTTTTATCAGATTCTCTCTGAAGACTTAAGGCAGCCTCAGAATTGTAAGTTCCACAGCGTGAAGCAGGCTTTAGAGACACTAGACCTTTTCATGCAGCATAGGCAATGCATTTGAATGGTAGAACAATGAAGCCTTCCTGGTTTTTAATATATTACTCTTCAGTGTACCATCATTTTTTTTTCTCTCTATATTTAATTTCATTCTGAGAAAATGTTAGTATAAAATTGATTCTTTTTCTAAACACACCCTGCTTTCTAGCTGTCATCAACTTCAAGAAACAGTATGTTAGCTACATAAATTTTACTAAAAATATAGGCTTTCTTTTCATATCTTCAGAAGTATTCTTGTCTGTAGAGCATTAATTTCTTTCCAATTATAATTAAACAACACACATACGTTAGCATACAAATTTTCCTAAGCAGTGCTATAAGGACAATGGACTTAGCAATATCTCAGTTGTTTCTTTATGAAATAATTAATACAGACTCTTCAGTTTGAGATTAAGAACTTTTACACAGAATAATTTTGCCAGATGACTTATCCTTACTCCAAAATTCTAAGTTTAATTATCCTAGACTTTGTCATTCTCAACACTTGTAATTAGGTTTCCTCACAACTCTCATTGTAGAACTTTGTTTTCAGGTGTTAGTCTTTCCATTTTTTAGCTTTCAAGTTGAATATCTTCTCTTAGATTAAGATTTTATGAAAAGATTCAACTAATTTCATTTATCGATTTTTGAGGAAATTTATGATTTTTAAAAATATATTTACCTTTAACAGAATTCTATTTCCTTCCTCTTTTACCTACAAATTCACTTTTTTTCTGTGACTTGGTGGCCTTCAATCATTTTTTCCATATACAACGTCATGTGTGTGAGAGAGAAGTATATATTAAAGCCTGGATGTCACAGAACAAGAGTTAACAGAAAAAAAGAAATGTATTTTGATAAATCTCCAAAACCATGATTTTAACTCTACATGAACTTTATCAGGTCAAAGAGAAGGATGCATTTTATTATTTTTTTTAATTTTATTTTGTAAATACTGTTAGCTGCACTATTCCCTTCATCATTTACGGACATTTTTAAAGTTTTCAAGTTACATACTATCTTGCTGAGAACCAAGACATGCCAACAATCTCACTCATTTTTTGTCTACTGTCCTACAGATTTCTTTCCCATCACAAATGATGGTACACAGTTTTCAAATCTTCCATGGCCGTCTTTGAAGCTGCCCTGCCTTTAAAAGGACTCTGTTTTACCTCAAATTTTTGAGACACTGTTTTACTTCAACATCCTGAATTACTGTATTAATTATTTACGAGTTTCTTAGGGGTAACTAAAGAAGAAGCTGACATGAGTTATTTCAACTGATTGTTAAATGGTATTTGGAATATGATAATATTTATTATTATTATTATTAATTTCACATCTGTTAAAATATTTGCAGAAACAGCTTCTTTGGGGTTTGCTTGTTTATTATAATTACTTTAATACCAGGAAATCTTAATTGTGCATAAATTTCATTATGCTTAAAGCTACTCAAAAACTTGAAGAAGACTTTTGCTAATGTGAATAAACACAAATACATACACATTCAAAAATCTGGTAGATGAAGAGGTAGCATGTTCTCCCTTTGTCATATGAGTTTGTAGTGCACTTTTGCTCTAGTTCAGTTTATTGAGCTCTAACCAACTTTGACTATATCAAAACCATTAGCCTAAGTCTTACAGTCTTGGATTCCTATTGCACTTTGCACTTTCATTATAAAATCTGAATTTAGTTAACAAGTTTTGGATAAGGTTCCCTCAATAACTGACGTCAGAAGTTTCTACAAAGTGAGCTAAAAGGAAGAAAATATGCTGATATGCTCAGAAAAGATTCACCATGAGGATTAAAGTACAGCCTTTTTGCAGTCACATACTTTATGTTTTCTCAGCAGCTTGAACAGCTTCTACAGCAGATAGCAAATTCATGCTAAGATTAAACTAAAGGCAGATTCATTATTTTATTCGTAGTGTTTGGTGCTTGAAGATAAACATCAATCTTATTTAAGTATTTGAGAACAACACGGGATATTTTTCAGTAAAACGAAAGAGCTTATGTGTAACAAGTGAAGGAATCATCTCTGTAATGCATAAATAGACACAAATTAAATCGCTTCTTTTCTATATTATTTGGATTGCCTGACTAGTACAATTGTTGGTGATCTGTTTCTCAGTATTTCTTCTTATATGATTGGATTCATTTTCAGATTGGCCAAACCAATCATACAGGAACTTGCCCTCCCATCCTTCCTTTACACCATTACATACAGACTTCAGGTCAGCTCCCTAGTCATATCACTAGCTGATTGTTAATTCATACCTGCTAAGGTTAAAGCATCTAACTTCCTTTTCAAAAAGAGAAAGGAACTTGGTTTTGTTTTCAGAAAGAAAAAATTTCAAGTGCTCACTGTTTTGGATGAATCTGCCTGATATTTGCAGTAATTATTCCCAAGTGGTGATAACTCCAGGGCAAACACATAAGGGGCAAAAGGAAAAGAAACATGATTTATAACTCTTATATTTGCTATTTCCTACTCTCATGGTTTTCCTGATGCATGAGCCTATTCTCTTGTCCTAGCCCAGAGGAAGAGGATTAAAGATGGCATAAACGGGTTCGAGCCTCAATTTTTATTATTCCAGAACATCAGCTCTGATTTTGCTAGAACAGCTTCTGGCAATTCATTGCACTTGCTTGTGAGAGGAATCTTGAAGATTTTATGAAAAATTCCTCATCTGTAGTAGATTTTCAGCTAATAATTTTCACAAACAACAGGTTAACTCAACTAAGACCAGAAAGTAAATTTACTTACTTTGAATTATAAATTTAATTATTAATTTAAAATTTAATTTAAAATTAAAATTAAAATTTAAAAATAAATTTACTTACCTTGAAACTGACATGCTCTTCCAATCACTGCATATTCTTCCCTCTCTTCTGCTAGATGATGAGGTTTATTTGCTGCTGAAGTCTTAAACACAGAAGAAAAAAGCAACATTTTTAAATTGCATATTGAAAAAGCACATGAAACAGTGAGCAACCTGAAGAACAAAAATTATCATTATTTTAAACACAGGCTGAATTTCTCACTGAGAGTGTATTCTCTGGCAACCCAGAGGTCTCAGTTACCTGTGATCTCTACTTTCATTAGGAGTTTTGCATGAACCTCATATGAAAACTGTAAGGTAGATACAAAAGTACAAAAGGTAAAGCAAAAAAGAAATACGATCACAAGTGAAAAATTAAATGACTCTCTCTTGACTCTAGTAACTCAGGATTAGCTTGAGGGGGAACCTTCACAATCTGCTTGTCTTGCAGATGGCTGGGCATTTTATGGAATATAATCAGGGACAGATCACCACACTGGGAACCAGAAGATTTGAACTACAGGAAATTAGAGCTGAAATTTGATTCCTGAGGGAAGCTCTGATACTTGAAATTTTGCTTTGTCCTGCAGAGAAAGGAAAAGCTATCATTGTTTTGGTGGCAAATTAACAGCCAGTTAGTGTTAGACTTGAATGTTGTCGGATATTGGTTAAACTATTTCTCTCAATTGTGCAAAACATTACAAGTCCCCTGTTAAGTTCCACTGATGTGTGTTAAACATTTACAATTCTTCAATGTCCCTAAAATAACAACAAAAGCTGCTTTCTTAAATATTATGAGAGAATTTTAAAAGATAATGATTAATGGAAACTGAGGAGTAAATTCAATGTTTTCACATTCTAAAATCAGAACAGAAATCAAAATATAATGGAACAATAATGGAGAATGTAAAAAAGTATATGTATTTAATCCCAGAGCTGACTCAGGTTTTTGCTTACCTGCTGCTATGAGCCAGCCAGGAAGCCTAAGATTGGGGAAAAAAAAAAGAGCAAATTTTGCCATAAGCATTTGAATACTGGGTGAAAGTCTATCACAAAGATAATCAAGAACGTATTGGCAAATGGTTTGTCATTGGAGCTTGACTATAAGGCCCCATCAGCAATAGCAAAGACTTGAAGAAAGTTGTAGAAACTTCCTTGAATGCAAGCATGACAAGGCAAGACAGATGAAGAGGGAAGATACTAAAGGTCTACTTTTGCAGAATAAAGCGGACAGATTCTATTCTCCACAAGTCATGGTCTGAGAGCTAGATCTGCTACTAGAGCCCTCAGAGTTTCATTCAGAGTCTGTCTGATGTTATGGGCAATGAGGTTCAAGTAAACTGCCCAGACCTACAGGAGAAAGGAGACAAAGTGTATACATGAATAAGGGATTCTGTTTGAGGAAATTAAAATTAATTATCAAAAACAGCAACAAATATTGCTTTAAAATGTTTTTACTGAAAGGCTTTTAAGAGAGATGAGAAATATGTCTTGCAAAATCCTTTTGGTTGATCTTTCTCCTTTTTTTTTTTTCTCTCTGTCTTTCCTTCTTTTGTCATTTGAATATTGAAAAAGGAATGGGGGGGAGGGGGGGGGGAAGGGGGAGGAGGAGGGGTGTGAGAGAAGGTGGGAGCAGGAAGGGAGAGAGAAAAAAATTGAAAACTGGGAAGTAATGTGTTCCATTTTGTTGCAAACACACAATATAGCATTCCTTTGTTCTTAGTGCTAATGGTGTGAAAGGGAAAAAAAAGTACCTTTCCCACATGCATACTGTGCAGCCTATTTCTTCCATGGGCAAAGAGAGTCATCATAATTGTATAAAATGAATGAAATAGAGTAGGTCAGAACAAACACATAATCATAATCAGATGCTTCAGGGATCCAGACCATCAGGGGAGAAGCTTCAGCACACTTCAAGGAAGGAGACAGTACTGTGAAACAGGAGAGGAATTAGATGATGTCTTTCCCTGGAGTCTCAGAAAAGCATCTAGAAAAATAATAGGCAAGAAATAAGGAAGACCAAAGTCAGAGAAGGACGGACAAAGATTATACTTAATCAGGAAAAGAGGGAAATGATCAGAGATATGAGATGCTAGCTACAGAGAGATCATGGGGGAAATCACTTATTTGGACAGTTTCTAAGCAGAAAAAAATAAAATAAAATTAAATTAAACTAAAGAATTAAAGAAAAAGTGATGAACCACCCGAGTCATACAAGAAGTGCAGAGTAAGTAGCATGCTATTTCAATATGATCAGGCAAGTATGGCAACAGACATGAATCCATCAGCATAAAAGATGGCAAGAGGTCCCTGGAGAGGGGATATGTGGATGCAAATATGTCACTGCTATGAAAGCAAAAAGCTTGCGTTGGTTCAGTTGCGTTGCTGAAACATCCAGAGCCACAGCTAGAGATACATGCAATGTAAGATGTAAACAGTCACAAGTCTTTCAGTAACAAATCAAGTCACTGACCCGACTTGCAGCATGAAATATGTATACATGTATATACGTGATGCTACTATGCATGTATTACTGCACAATCAACAGTTGCATCTAGATATTCAATGTGCTACATAATTATTCTCCAACATCAGTCAATTAAAGAATCCCTAAGTTCACATTAATATAACATGCACTAACTGCACCCAAGGAACTCTGCAATGCATCACATTAATATGACAGAGTCTAATGTCTCCCCAAACAGACATTGTCAGGATACACCAAAAGGGCCACATTGGAGCTATCACAGCATACTGTATCCAAAATCTGTGAATTGAATGCTTGTTTAATAGTGTCCAATGTGAGAGAATATTGCAGATGCTTTCCATAATACCAGTTCCACGGATAATAGGAAAAACTAATACACTTCCAGAAGGAATGACAGACTAGATTTAAAATGAGGGAAGAAGCAGAGTCATTGTAATAGTGCTGTTCAAAAATCATAATGGTCACAAACTTTTAGTGTAATCTAAATGAAATAACTGATTTTACTATACTATGAAATCTTAAAGAAATCACAGAGGGGAAATCACTTCAGAGAACAATAGAGGACTGGACAGGCACCCTCAAAAAAGAAAAATCCTTACTTAAAAAAACTGATGGATTCTCATTCTTCTGCTTTAATTTTGTGGAGTGTATGAGCCAAGGTGATGTTTTCTTGGGAAAATTTGAACTGTTACTTCATATTTTCAAGTGTGAAAGGTTTATTGATGGTAGAAGATGTGAAGCTGTACAATTTCATAGAATAGAGTATCCTGGTTTGTATCAGGAATGGTGTGGTGAGCAGGACTAGGGAAGTAATCCTGACCCTGTACTCGAGTACTGTGAACAGTTCTGGGCACCAGAAACTTTATAGAAGTAGCTTGAAAGGAAAGAATGGAAAAAAAAAAGCAACGTGAAAAGAGGGGAACAGTCCTCCCTAACAATACTTGACCTTGATGAAATACCTGGATGCTACAGTGCAGACCTAAAACTGCATTGATGCAACTGATCTCAGCCTAATCCTGTAAACTCACAACTAATAGAACTACAGAAATTGTTCAAGTATAATGATTCTGGTCTGACCACAGCAGAAGTATTCTAAAAGAAATGTAAACAAAACTGCAGACTGAAAAGTATGTTTCTAGTTCCACGTAACAGAAGTGGAATTAATTCTGATCAAAAAGTGCTTTTGCTGATAATGATTTATAACAATCTAGTGAGAGAAATCTGTTATCTCAAGAAAAATAATAACAGCAAAGAAAACATTTGTTACCATGTCACTTATAACAGCAAGGTTTCTAGAATGGAAATGTCTTTAGTAAAGCTTCAGCCTCAGGATAATTATTTCAAATGATTATGGTTGTTTAAGTAATTTCTTCTGGAAGTCTAGAGAGTTGCTATCCTAATTGTTCTTTTAAACTTTTGACAGATACACTTTTATGCAGGGGAAGAAGGAATTACTGATTTTAAGTTAATGCACATGCTGAAATTTGTGGTTTTCCTACTTTTTCTCACTGGTTTGATATAAATCTTTGCCAGCAAAGACACTTTGGTGTCAGGATTAACAAAGATCTTTTGCCTGTATGTGTTCAAGGTCAAATACATATCAACAAGCAAAAAAAAAAAAAAAAAAAAAAAAAGCCACCAAAAACCAACTATGGAAGAATCACCCAGTAGGTTCCTTCCAAAGGTAAATTATCTGAGGTGATAAGTACAGCCATAGACCTCAGGTGATTTGCAAATGATTTTCAAAAGTGCAAAAATAATTTAGAAGCCTAAGTTATGTATTTAAAAGGAAAATAAGTGCCTTGTCCCAGTGACTTCCAGGGGAATTTGCTATATGCCTTTCTAAATTACTTGTTTGAAAATAGAAATAACAGCTTAGTGAAGCTTCATTCTGCCCATCTGGCTCTGCCTCTGATCACACTGTTTTTCTTAGCTGGCTCCCCTTTAGAAATCCATAAGCAAAGCCCTACTTCTCTAAAAATTCTGGAAGCCTGACATTTCGTCCAGAAAAATTCAGGGTATTACAAACCCACTACAGACAATTACATGTGTATAAGCACGCATAATTTGGTTAGACACTTCCCAAGCTATATCTGTGCAAAAACCCATGAGTATTGAGTGCCATGTAGATATTTTAAATGAGCTCTAGAAGCAGAAGAGCCTTTTTTTGGTTACTCTGCATTACATAAAAATGTATGTAGAACTGTTTTGAAGACAGTCCTATTCCAGAACCTGTTGCATAGCTCTTATTCCATGATTTGGATATGCCTTGAGAAAGAAAATACTTCTAAATGAAAATGCTTCAATGTACCAGAAAATAAGAGTGGTTTATTTGTTTCTTTGTTTGTTTTTTAAAATACATAATTGCAGAAAACTAATTAGAAGAGCTGTCTGAGTAATACTAGACAAATTCAACAAACTGTATAGCAGCCAAAAGGCACCTTAATTACATGGAGAGTCAGGACTCCATAAACAAAGAAGTACCTTTTATCTTGTGACATCAAGGAGAAGCCCTTTGCAGACGACTCCAAAGACTTTACAGGTGCAAAGAAAATAAGCCTCGGTTCCCAGCATGCTTCCCTTCTCAGCCACATACTTATCTATTGTATCTCCACAGGGATACCAAAATCCAGGATGGTTAATCCTCAAACACAGCTACTGAATCTTCTTCAGAAACATTGCTTAACCTTTATTTCCTGCAAAATGTCTTAAAACAAACACTTTCAGTCTATTACTATGCAAAAACCTACCTGACATCAGTAGTGAGACTGTACTAGCTGGAGGCAGAGAAGTGATTCTGTAACTATCATTTCTTTCATTCTGTACATAAGGGTTACTTCTTTTGAACTTAAGGTCTAAGTTCAAGCCCTACTAGGGAAGCCAGCCTTTCATGTGGTTGAGGGTCATGCAGAGCAAACCCACAGAGCTGTCACTGCTTAAAAGTCCCTAGTATTTTCCAGTACACCCCCCAGGCTAAGTTCTACAGATGCTTAAATAATGGGAATAGAAGAAGGCAAAGATAAAAGACATAGTTTCCTACACAGTGAAATCCGAGTAATTTGGATTCCTCATAAGGCATAACATCACTGGCTCCTGCACAGAAGACTTCCACTGTCACCAGCTGAGAAAATAGACAAAGGCTCATTTGAAAGAATACAGAAAAGGAAATAGTCTTTGTATACACATAACTACAGAAATATTTTTTACTATACCATTATTTCCACAGGAAAGAGAAGAAAACAGGAAGAGATCAGAAAGACTTGCTCACCTTCAGTATTTAGTCTAGCTACTCTTGCCTATATTTTCTTGGAATATTTGATTTTAAAACATTTTTGTTTTACCCTGACCACCCTGATTAAATACAGAGAAGTGAGAATATAAAGTAAAGAATTTAGTGGAAAAACAATTTGTATCTTTCTCTATATCGTGATTAAACAGTTGCATGATAGAAAGTTAGGTACATATCACCTGTTTCAGTGACATTTAATATCATCAAATTTTCAATAGAGCTGGACTTTGATTATTAGACTTTGATTTCTACAAATTTCTCGCACAGTTCTATGCAAATGGCCTGAAGTTTGTCTACCCTTAAGCATCAAACAGGAGCTTTGGCTATAAGCACTTCTGTCAAATGCCAGGTACACTTCCCGCAGCTTTCATCTTCTCCGTGCTTAAAATGGGCTACTAATATTTTTCTTCTACTCATTTTTTTGCCTCCATATACAATTTGCATTTACATCTCTGAGGGAAAAAATCTACTGCCTTATCAAAATATTTGTACACTGTGCATGCATATGTCTATAATAGTTTTGGGAATTTGTGCAATAATAAAAGAGCTTGGACTCTTCAAAAAATATTAAAGTACCATATGTTTTCTTTCTACCACATGAAGCCAGCATTATTTCTTTCCAAAAAATGTGCTAGAAATGCAAGATTGAGCATTCAGATCTAACTGCAAATGGACAAAGTCCAGAGATATCACCAATTTACACAGCATTGATACAGCTATGATTAACAAAAATTCTGCTTTCTTGGCAGCTTCATACATAAATTTCCTCTGCCCTCATAGTGTGCTGTGCACAGTAAAGGGCACTAATGTAATCTGAAGATTTGAGGTATACCACAAGGACACAACCTATGCCTATGAACACTTGTCTTGAGCTAAAGCAGGATGGAGTTCAGTCTGGTCCAGATAACTTTCTATCCCCTTGCTAGCTGGGCTCTACAGCCACAGATTCACTAGGTTGGCATGTGAGGGAGAGGATTTCAACACTCTTTTGTTCACCTTTACTCATTACCCCACAGCTCGTTTTTCTCTAGCACAGACTTCCCACATTTGTGTCCACTACACAGCCTTGATGACTCTCAAACGGAAGCAGCCCTGTGGGTGATTAAAGGGAGCAGAGAAAGGGAGAAGGAAATCATCTCTCTATCACTGAGACCCTTAGCTTTGGTCCAGTTAAACAGGACTTTAGTAAGACAGCCTTGTACAATGCAATAGAGAAGCCTATCTTCTACCTGGGCTTAGATACAGATATAGGTTTAATTGGAAATGTCCCAGACATGTCTGAACCCTTATCCCATTAGATTATGCGTGTATTCTACTCAGTACTCTGAGCCACTCTGGAATCTCTCAGCTCTTGCAAAGTGCTCCTGCATATAAAGACATGTTAGATGGATCTCCTTGTGTCGCTCAGTGCTACAGCACATCCATTAATCAAATTAAAACCTTGCCAAATAATGTTTCCTTTCATCTGATTCAGAGACAAAAAGGAGCAACAAAAGAATGTTTAAATTGCAATTCGAAAGCTAATTATTTTCATCCAATTTTTTAAATTATCATCATTATTATTTGAGCAGGGGAGAATTTGTGGTAAAATTTTGAACTCTGGCTTTCACAGAAGAGAAAATTTTTGCTTTAGTATATGGTTGTTATTGCTGCCAAAATTTGGACACAGCAGGTAATGGCACCCAGACCTCTTACCAGAGGAGATTTTTGTATTATAACTGATGAGAGTTTGAAGATGCTATGAAATGCCTAGGAGGAGAAACTAATGGTATAAATGAGTGACAATAAAAATAGTAAGTAACATCAAGAGAAGCATGCCTCACTAGAGATGTAAGATCTTTGGTGCTGAAGCCATTTACGGGGAATCAGTGCCTCAAGCATGAGATTCAAGGACATGTTTCTCAACTGCTTTGTGGTTTGTAGGACTGATACTGCCAACACAAGACAAACATGACATAAAGCTATTGTGATTTGATGGCTATTTATTTACATTCATTAATAATGATCAATTTATAATTGATAAAAATCTGTCCCAAGAAGCCTGCCACCACATCACTTCTTACATGACTGTTCTAAGTGTTTGTTCTGTCTCTGCCAGTTAGCTGCAGAAGGACCAACAGCTTTATTCTTGCACTCTGCCCAGTTGCCAGCAAAAACATGCAGGAGCACAGCAGTGCTTGATGATTGTCCAGAGACATCATGGCAAGAAGGGTGGAAAGAAAAATGTGTTATTTTTAGTCATCTTAATTGAGAAATGGGAATGAAAACCGAATGAAATTCTCAAAGAAGGACAATAAGGCTGCTAGTTTGAAAAAAAAATAATTAAAAAAAAAAAAAGGAAAGCTCCAGATGGTAGTCTCTTCACAGAGCAGCCTCAGCTCTTTGTGACAGATAGACTCCATTAGTGCCAAGATGTCAGAAAAACACTTTGAAATGGTCTACCAGAAATGGTCATTAACGTGGTCCTTGAGCGTACACAATGGAGTGAAAATATGACCTTTAAACTTCATCTCTCAAGACTGCAGTATAGTATGTCATAACACTTGTATCAGTGTTCATCCAAAAGAATGAAATAAACAAGTATTATTCAACTCAAAAGATAGAATAAATAGAAGAATAGAAGAAAAATTCACCTATCATATGCACAGAATCTGGACAATAGATACAAACACCAATATCAATTTTCTTTGTGCTCATATTTAGAAACCTACTGGGCTGAAGGTCTTCTGGCCCACACGGATTTCATTTATGGTTCTATTTTACATGGATTTTTTTTCCCCTACATATTTAGCAGTGATCTTTACAAAACAAACAAACTAAAAAAAAAAAAAGCATACCAAAAACGCCCGTTAAAATCTTCTAAGAAATACAAGAAAACTATACCCAAAGTGCATTGACTGAGGATATCTGCAAAGAGTATCTACAAAATGAGTCATCAACGACTTTGATTGCAGAATGAAAAGACCTTATCTGTACTTCTAAGAGAGCAGTTCTTCACACCCAGTAAAGTGACACTCCGGATTGTATCAGTCACTGCAGGGGTTTTGTCAGGAATAAATTACCCAAGGGACTAGGCACAAAAACCTTTCACAGAAGCCACCAAAGGATAAACACTTTACAGTGAATTTTGATTATTACTCATGCAAAATGAATCTAAGAAGCAATTCCGATAGTAAAATACTCTAAAACTTGTTTCAGATCTCTGAACTGAACTTGTCTTTCACTCAGATTTAAAATGACAGTTCTTATATTCAATAAAGGATGCAAGCAAATAATGAACAATGTGAAATCCTCCTGTATGCCTATATAATTTCTAAAATATATTCAGAGAATAAAATGTTTACTTAATTCAGCAACATCAAAAAAGTCTGAATTGGTAGTAAAAACTCAAGGTATATACATACACATAAAGGTAAAATGCCCTTTAAAAGAGGTAGAAGCCACAAGACACATTATCAGGTTCAAGCATTGAGCTGTGGCAGGAAGCAGCCAAGGCTGACACTTCCCCACCTTGCTGATGGGTGTCTTCCCAGCAGGATCTTGCACTGGGGTTGTGTGCACAGCAGTGTTTCAGTCTCAGCCAGTCACTGTCACCCTGTGTGTTGGTCAAGAAAAATACCTCTCTGTGCGCTTATAGTTGGAGTATGGTCCTGTCTGGAGGCTTCCACAAGACTGGAAAATGCCAGATAAGTGTAATTTAAAGAGCTACAAAAGAATAAGAAGCAACGAATGAACAAAAATCCATGCATTCAGAACGTTTATATTTTGCTTAGACAGTTGTGACTACTGTTCTTTTTTCATCACATGAAAAGGGCTGGATTTTATACAGTGCTGAGTGGTCTGGCTGTAATCCATTAAAACACTCAAAGGAGTGCTGGGCTTAAATCTATGAGTAATCTACAAAGGAACTATTTACAAACTTGCAGAAAGTAGGTGGCAAAATGAACTGTTTTATAGAGGTAACAGTCATTGGTGATTCTTTACTGTCAAGCTTTAGTTCATTTAGTTTCCCATAATTTTCACTAAGCGTTTTAGCTTTAAAGGAATACAAAATATGAGAAGAAAATATAAGGTCTTTCAGGAATCACAATGCAAGTTGTACTTTTTGTTAGATTTTCTACATGGTATAAATGCATCATCTTCATGGAAACTTTTTCAGGAAGAAGAAATACAGGAAAATACGTCTATGCCTTTTGCTGTCCTCTGCTTATGCTTCCATTCCATTCAGTTCTGTTTGTCCTCTTTAGTACTATAGCAATACAAACAGCAATACAGTACATGTAGAAATTATAATAACATTATCTGTGATCTGGAGTGTTGTAGTCACTTGGACCTGAACAGCTAATATTAAGAGAGTAAGAAACGTTCATAAAATCATTCCTACAGAAATATCACTGTGGGGGCAATATTTGTTGTTATATGATATTTCCAAAAGAAGTCTCTCTTCCACATATTAGGAAGGAGATCAGAAGAAATATAGGAAAGAGAAAACTTGCTTCCATAGGGACTTGGATTGAATGATCTGATGGGACATCTGTTTCCTACTGCATCTCATTCATTAGATTGTTTAAGTATGTCTGCTCTGAATCCTGTGCTCAGCATAACTCACGTAGTTTACCTCGGGTTAAAACCCTCCTTTTTCTTTCTCTCTTTCAAAGAAATTGGTTTATTTTCAAAGACAGCTCCTGGACTTTTAATCCGATTCTTAAAATGTTATTTAAGTTTGTGGAGGACCATGGCTGTGCTCAATCTTTTCCTTTACAGAAAAACTAATGTTTTCTCCAGACTTGCTTTCTGCAGCACATTTAGTTCCTTACAGTTCCATTGCTTTAGAAAAGCTAGAATATATTCGCTGGGTTCCTTCTCTAAACTTTCAGCAATATTTAATTTATCAGGATTTAAATTCTTCAACATTCTTCCCTGCACAGGCTTCGAGGCCATTTGCTAGTCACCTTGTAAACCTGGCGAGATGGCTTATGAGAATAGATGTGCACTGACTAATCTTTTATTGTTAATTCATATAGCTGATTTCCACAACTCTTCCACAAGTCCTAAAATACTGTTCTGATGTTATAACAAATTCATTTCTATATATCTCCACTGAATATACTATAGCTTCAATTAAAGCCATGGTAGTTTAAGATACCAGGGGAATAAAAAGTTATTTTCATTAGCTCATTTACCAATTACTTAGGAGCGTATTATAATATTATTTTGCATGCTAGAGTTAAATCTAGAAAAGATATAAAAAGTTTGTATCTTTTAAAGAAGTATTTCAAGACACCACCCAATAAGTCTCTGCTAGAACTTTTCACTGTCACCATGTTTGTCTAAATGTGATTTCTACTTAAAAAATGAAAACAAACTACTTTCTATCAATTCAGTGCATACAGTGTAATGTAGTTAAAATATGTGGATTTACTTGATCATGAGAAACTATTCAAACAATTATTATTTTGAGTGTGATAAAGGAAGGTAGCTAACAAATCATGGTGCATTTGGTGATCTTCTACTTGAATCAAAGGCCTCTGCATTTGTGAATTTCTTGATGTTTATGATCAGGAATTCAAAGACAAATACCTGTGTTCTCCCGCAGTAGTTTGTGACTATCTAGCACAATCTGACTTACGCTTATAGACAGCCTACTTGGACATAATCTCTACAGGTTCACCAGAATACTCAAATTGGTTATTACAAACAATCTTGTGCCACAAGATGATTTTTTAAAAATTATTTTTATATTGGTATTCTTTCATCTGATTTACCCCTAACACTATGCTAAATGTGCTGAGCCTAAACTGATTACATGCTGGTTTTTACCTCAGTTTGACCTCAAAGAGTCAGATTTACTGTGACCTTGCAGCTCCTTTGTTCTTTTTCTATAATGCAAAATGTCTTTTAAGCCCAATTCAATATCTCTTTTAGCAGGGCTTGCAACTTCCTTGAATGAGAAAGCAGCACAAATATGCATGCCAAGGGTACTGGCAGAGGGACTGAAGATATATCTCAATGTGAAATAAGAGTCATAACCTGTATGTTCTTTATTTAAAAGTTGATTTTACAATGGAATTTTTTCATTCTCATTTCTAAGTATATTTTTTCACTTTTTCTTTTCTTCACATAGGATATAGTTCTCTGGCAGTAAGAAGAGTCTGAAGTCTTGGTTTCCAAAACTGAAGTCAAGGGAAAACTCCAGTTACACTTAATAGAAATTTCCTCAGAAATGCAACAAGCACCTCAGAAAGATCATGCAAATCTTCCCCAAACATCTGCAGATGTTTTCTTCAGATCTTAATTCCTAGAACATTTGTATTGCAAGTATGAAATATGCTATATAGTTAACAGGTGACAGCATGAGAGAAAAACTAGAAATCCTGCCTATAAATACATCATTTATGTCTTCAGTTCTAAATCATTTATCTTCCTTTCTTTATGTTAACAGAGTTACAGAGTGCAATTTCAGAGATGCCAAAGCAAAAAGCTATTTTGTACTTCCAAATTGAATCAAAGACTTATCCAATTCAGGCTCTAAGTAAGTTCACATTCAAAGTGCCATTTTTGCACATTTGATTATAACTGCGATGTCCATGAATAATTGGACTGCAAAGTCATAAATAATTTGTCTCAGCAGATTTTATGTCAGATTTATTCAATTATAAATATAATCATGTATTTCATAACTGTTACCCCTACATAGTTAACACCTTTACAAAAAAAATGTCAAGGCACTCCCATTTCTGTCTTAAAGCGGTGAAATCCTGAGGTTCCAGGTAAAAGTTCTTTTCATTCAAATGCAATTTTTTTTTTTTCTAGACCTGTACTGATGCTATTGATCCAGTCAGAATATTTACTTTTTGCCTGTGAACAATTTTTTTTTCTGTAGAAGAGAAATGTGACATAAGATTTTCACAGATCTGTTGAAAGGAAAATGTATTTGTTTAATAGATTATGATTGATTATGATTGGCCTTGAATACCAGTAAGGAAAAACTTTTTCGTAAGTAATCAAATTTTATTATCTGTAAGTAGGATATGCAGGGGAAGAAATGATGCAAGGATAAGACAGTCCCTTCTAGAGTCTGCATTTCCGGTGGGGTATTTCAGTGTCTTGGAAGAAAGCCCTCAAACAGCAAAAGTCTTACATGGCTATTTTTTACATCAAACTCACACTGAGTTAATGGGATACCAAAACTAATGCTGCATGTCCTACAAAATGGATCATTGTGAACATGAATAAGGGTGCAGTGTTAATGAAAATTGTCTTCAATTTATCTAATGGATAGCCAAGATGATAATTACATTTCCTGAGGTTTTTTTCATTCTGAACAACTTGCAGTGATACATCTATTAAAAAAAAAAAAAGTCTGAATGTACATATATGAGAGTAGATGCTTTAGAATAACCAACTGGAAATTTCTGTATTTCAGTCTCTGCTATTAATATGCTTTCCTGATATCTGTACAGTTTTTAGTTTGTCATCACAAAATATTAAGGGAAAGAGTGGGGAAGTGAGTGTGTGATAAAGAGTAAGGGAAGTGGGATCTTTCCTATGCATTTTGCAAGGCAACTGAAATTTTGATCTCAGCATGACTCAGAAAACATTTGGGATCTTGCCTTTCATGGAGTTAAAAATTGTCATTTGTTTAACTAATTCTGCTCTGTGAGCACTGAAATAACACAGTGGCTGTAGCCCTGAGCACAAAGTATTTCACCACTTGCTCAAATGCTATATTTTAAAAATTAAACTGAATGAATGAAAATTAAATGACTGTTTTAAAAATGGAAGTATCACTCAGTTCCAGAAGCATACTCAATCTGAGGTTGAAAAGAAGTTTAAAAATCCTAGTCTTGTATGCTAAGTATAAGAAATAGTAATTTGTTGAAAATCTTCTTGTCCCTCTGTTTCATTATAAAAAAAAAAAACAAAAAACAAACAAACAAACAAACCTAAAAACAAGAAATCAAGGTGATTTCAGTTTGATGAGTGTTCTTTGATTAGGTAAGTAATGACTGTAAGAACTATCTTTTACGATTTGATCATTGTTACAGCATGAAATTGAAAATACCCAACCAGATACACAATTACTTAGTAGTTCATAAATACTATGTAGTTCGCAAACATGGTCAAAAGATTTAAAGTATCTGTATATATTGTATATGTTTAGGTTGGATATATGTGTGTACATAATTGTACATACAATATGGTATACAATACCTTATTGTATAAAAAATTTATGTCAACTTAAATCTACCCTCTTTTATTTTGAACTCATTTTGCCTTGTCCTACCACTATTAGACTGCATACGATGTTGATACTGGAAGATTGCAATCAGGTCTCCCCAAAGCCTTCCCTTCTCTAGGCTCAAAAATCCCAACTCTCTCAACCTTTCATCATAGGACAGGTGCTCCAGCCCTCTGATCTTCCTTGTGGCCCTCCTCTATATTCTCCAATATAGAGAATATTCCAATATTCTGATCTATTCAAATTGAGGTTCTACATACAGCAGCAGCTTTGTGAAGATGAGCTGTAGTGTCAAAGCCAACAATCTCTTATTTGAACTCCTTAAGAGCTGAAATACTGAAGTCTGATGGAAAAGTGGAATTGTGCTTCAAGAGAGTGCAATTTGAACCTGCCTCCTCTCCAAGGAGACATGACATGGTAGAAAGTTTCTCCATAAATAAGAGAATGTGAGCTATGAAAATAAGTGTAATTGCATGGGCTGACACTAGCCAGTTCTAAACTGCAAATATCTGTCTGCTGTGCATGGATATCAAATATACACTTATACCACAAAACATCCCACAGTGAGAAGTACTGATTCTGCTGAAACTACAACTTTTCTTCCTGACTTGGCAGGAAGAGCTGAAATAATTTATCTTAAAAAGAGCTGAACCAGCATAATATAGCTCTGTCCTTTCTTTCAAACCATGGGGAGAAAAAATAATGGACAGAAATAGCCCTAATAGTGTTGGCACACAGTTGGCCATATTCATTAAAGATGCAGCTGAATTCTCAGGTTACTAATAGCTCTCCTTAGATCTTCTCAACTACTGCTACATCTACTTAATAAAGAAGGCTTATTGATCTCTCAATTCTTGTAAAATAAATAGCTTTTTATACTGATTGATGTTCAAAACCAGAAATGAATGCAAATTCTACAGCAGAAATTTAATCTGCAGCACGTAATGTTTAGTACAAATCTGTATTAAGACTATCCTGAAATTACTTTTTATATGTTCGAATAACCAATAATAAACCTTTGCAATGCATAATTAATAGGCTAACACAGTAATAGAAATAAAATCTGCTTAATGGGTTTATATCACTGGGCTTTATCAGCAAAGAAACTGTGGCATTTACACATATGTCTGTAGCATCCACTCTGCAATCTGCAAGCATTTTCCAAGTATGAACACAGATATCTTTAAGTTAATAAATCAAAGCGACCCTCACAGCTCAAATATTTTCCCACTGTCTCATTTAGATAAATAATCTTGCCCATATTTGCTACTGGGTCTGAATTTTGTATAACCAGAATCCAAACTGAAGCAGCTTTAGCAGATGAGAAGAGGTATATTTGCAGCATCAATTTCTATCTACTATTGCCATAGTACTTACTATGCTTCTGTGTTGTTCCTAAGATTAACTTTCCCACAACCACATTTCATTCACTGGACTCCATGAAATACTTCCTTTGGAAAGTATTGAACAGAAAAATTGCCATGTATAAGGATTCGTGAGCAGGTGCAGAAATATATATTCTCTTTTAAAGAAATCTTTAAAAAGAAAAAGAAAAAAGGAAAAAAAAATGCTTTCCACATACCTGTGTTTCTTATTCAGTCAAAGTTGTTTCATGAAGCTAAAATGTTGCAGTAATACTTACTGAGAGCAGGTCCAGTCCTTGGACAGGATTGTCTTCTGTTCTATTTTATTAATTGAACAAAATCTTGGTTGGGGGACACAGTTGTTTTTGTCTAACAGTTTTGTAACTTTTCATGCTTAAAATTCCCCAAAGACATTCATAATAATCTATGGCTTACCTTAAAGTAAACAAAAATCTTCTCCTGAAAATTAAGGCAGTAGCTCGTGATACTTTATTGAAACTTCTACATTAACCAAACTCTTGGTTTAAAGATTCTTTTGGATGGAATTGTCTTACTTCAGTACATCGTGCAAAACTAGTGTTTCATGTTAACAAATTTATTGAGAAGGTATGTTTGGTATTTTTCATTTATAAATTTCATACGCAGCTATGAATTGTATTAATCATTGGTTCCCTACATAGAACAGTTATGAGGGTAATTCCTAACATCAGGAATTAAAATAGTGCTTGGTGAAATCAGAAGATGCTGCTAGTAGAGAAAATAAAGTAAAATGTGGTTTTTAATACAAGAGAAAAGAGAGCTGTAAATTAAAAATGATTTGTTTATGTTCATGTCACACGACAGTCAGGAAGAGTACAGATGTCCTGAGTTTGAGACCTATTTCTTAAAAGTTTAAAAAATGTCTTTGAAAGGATAACGCAGTTTACTTGCCTTCAGAAATTTATCTCATATTATTAGTGTTCACTAGAGATTGCAAACAAAATATAGGAATTCTTTACTGAAAACTGGCATTTTAAAGCATAATGAACTAATTAACCATCTTAACAAATTAAAGGCAACAACTTTTTCTTCTGATTCAACTAACCTGTTCTCAAGAATACTCCTCTATTCTTAGATAAGCAAGGAAAAGACAACAGTTTTCCTTCATGCAGTTCAACAGACTGAACTCACAGTACAAACTGCTTACATGCGGAATTACTTCCATTATTCATTTTCTTGAAAACTTTCATTTGTGTAACCGCTTATAATTTGATCCCACAAATTCCATTTTTAGCAACTCAATTCAGAATGCACTAAAAATAATGAAATCTTTGGTTCATCTAGTGCCAACAAGAATGATATACTCTTCCTCATTTTTTAGAATCGTTAATTTGTTTTTGCACTAGCCAAGATAATTAGCAATCTTTCTTTTTCCATATGCATTCAGTCCCTGATGATTCCAGTAAAGCTTCAAATTTGAAACTCCTTCTGTTAGAAAATCCTATATTTTCACTTTATAATACTTTATATTCCTCTAATTCAGATTTCATAGTCCCTAGATCTCAAATCACAGGCTTTAGCCTGGGGTTAAAGGGAATGAACAGTTAGTTAACAACTGCAATTTTTGCATCATGTTTCCAAATTTATTTTCAGTGTCCTATTGATTTCAAGGGGACTTTCCTCAATGAGTCAGTGCCTCCTCTCTCCTGACAGATTTCGCTCTCGAGTCAAAGAGCTAAATTTCATCAGTACGTATTACTTCTCTTCATCACCTTAACAAGAAGATGGTAATTACTGTTGGCAGTTTTTCCATCCTAGATCACTTAGGAGCAGGAACTCATTCATTGTAATTCATGTGCTGTTGCAGGATCACTGCAGAATACTGCTGAAATGATTAATTTATTTTACTTTGTATTTAAAGTTGGTATAATCTTTGCTGAGCAGAGCACGGTGAATCACTTCAATGCAGATGTGCTGAATTTTTATTCTGGCTGCCTTCAGCTACCAGTTTAGCTACTCTTAACATGTTTCAAAACTGACCATTCTAGCTTGCCGTAGAAACATCACAAACCTTTAGTTGCCATATTGAGCAGGCCACAGAGAAGGAAAGTTATATAGGGAATTTGTTTTGCTTTCAACAGATACAGTAAGATATGCAGAAACAAATCTTGACTTCCAGTTCTACACAAAACATACAGCTGTAGACATTTTTAGTGGTAAGACAATGACCCTGACCCCTGTACACATTGGAAGTGTTCCCACTTCAGAGAGAATTAAAGGTGGAGCTGAAGAACTCAGCAAAGAGTTGTGTTTTAGGAAAAACTATAGCCATTATAATTTTTTTCTGCTCTAGTGTGTGACTTGGATCCACTCATTTTCTGTATAAGGAAAGGTAGCACTAGGCTGTATTTTGCTCTCTGCCACTCACATAAGATCTGTCTGTTACGTGTAACATCACAAAAGACTCTAAGGTTAGAAATACAAACCCACTCTCCAACTCAGCAGGCCATAAACAGAGCTCATTAGAGTAGAGTGAACAGGTTACACATGTACTGGACATCAGCTCTTCATTAAAATTAATGAAAGCCAGGAATGAACAATGTCATTATAAATTCTGGCCTTACATGTAACGCCTGATCTTTGCCTGCATTCATCCAGGTGTCAAATGCAATCACAATGCTTTGATCTTAATTTTCAAACTTTCACTGACGAATCCGTCAGAAACCTATGTGAGCTGTTCCAATGGTTAATTAATTTCTCAGCTAAATATCTGAATTTGTCTAATTTCAGCTTCCACATAGTGGATCATCTATTAACCATTTTTCCGCTTTCCAGAATGGCCTGTATATACTATTATCAAATTACCACTGAAACTGACCTCTGAAAAACTTCATTTAAGTCCTCTAGTTTGCCATGTTAAGGCATTCTGTCTTTATTGTTAAGTATATTGATCTTTCATACAGTTTCTCTTTTAAACTTATCCGATTTTTCTTGAAATGGTAAAACCAGAGCTGTGCACAGAATTTAATAGCTTAAATAGAAGAAGGACCAGAATCATAGAATTGCTCAGGTTGGAAGGAACCTCAAGGATCATCAAGTATAACCACAGCCTAACCATAGTACCCTAACTCTAACAACCCTCTGCTAAATCGTATCTCCGAGCACCACATCCAAAAGGCTCTTAAACACATCCAGGGATGGTGACTCAACCACCTCCCTGGGGAGCCTATTCCAATGTTTAACCACCCTTTCTGTAAAAAAGGAGAAAAAAGCAGAGCCCTCTGCTCCACACTGCACTCTACTCCTGGAGATCATACTGATCTTTAATACTTACCAGGGGTATCTTTGTCCCCACTAGTGTGATACAAAGAAGGAAATCAAACACAATGAAGTTTGATTTCATAACTTATCTTCATAACTTATCACACTACCAGCCTTCTAGTCCACATGGCATTTTAACCAGCACTGGTTAAACTGATTTGCCAACCTTAGTATGTGCTATGCACATAGAGTTACACATCTCAGGACCTTGTGTCCAGATTTCAGGTGAGGTACTCTAGGCAGTGTTGTTAAACACTTCAGCCTTGCTTCCACAAGGAGGGAAACTACACCATCTACAGACATGGGATAAATCCACACCTAAAAATTACCTAATTCCTTGTAAAAAGGTAGTGAGCTGTCAAAAGAATTCCTATAAGACACCAAGTTGTTGGCTTAGATAGTCTTAGCAGATTGACAACTGGCAACTTTTTTAAATTAAAAAAAAAAAAAAAAAAAAAAGACAAATGTTGCTTTTACCCTAGGCTGCTCACATATGAGATGTAATCCTACACAAGTTTTACAGCAGGGTTATCCCTTTACCTTATAGTTATAGTATATATATATAGTTATTCTTTTCTCCAAGGTTAGGCCCCACATAAATTTATGAAATCTGAATATGAAATCTTTGGTGAAATAGCAACATATAGGTTGGTATGACAAAATGACTTAAAATAATAATTTTAGAAAGTGAGGCAATATTACATATTTAATCTCTCTCAATTTCACGTCTCATATGGACTAAGAGGCTGTTGCTGTAGCACCCAAATCTAACGCTGGGTCACTTCATATGTTATGCAGCAGATAGAGCTGGCCTGCTATGTAACCATGTGCAGAAAGAGACAGACATTTTTCATAATTTGCTTAATTTTAAGGTTCAAGGTATAATTAGCTACTCTCCCATAGTCACAATGCTATAGTCTTCCTCATACTACTTTAACAGAGAAGCTGCAAACTGTTTATCTATAATGCTAGCAATCACAAATTAATGATTTATGCTTAACCATCTGTGACTAAATTACTAAGAATTCACTAAAGAAAGTAATAAAGCATTGTTAAAAATGAATTAGTCATTATGTATTTTCATACAGAATATTAATACTTTTTTTTGAAATTTCAAGCAAACAGTATGCAATCATAAATGTGAGGCAGCATGGTAACTTAAACAATCAATGGGATGGGATGTGTCTAGCAGACATTTTGTCCCTTAAAGTGTGACCAGCAAATTATTGAATAGCTTATTGCTCTAGCCATGAATTTGAATTTGTCACATCATGTTCATATCTAGAACAATAGGTGCTCTCACAAATGTGGAATGATGACTGAAGAAGCAGGTAAAAGCTGGGCTATGAATGATATTCTGAGAAACTTGACTGCTGGGCACTGCAATAACACTAGCAATGACTGCTTCAGGGAAATTGCTTTCTGTAATCATCATGTAATTTTATCACTGTAAGATTATTGTACCATGGAAGTCTTCTTTTCAAGCAGGGCATAGACAGAAATTTTTTGCTTTGGGTAGAAACAGGGTAAAAATCTGTATCCTATCATTAAACCCTACAGCAATATGATGTCAACAGGACATTTTCCAACATAAGCTTTCTAAGTTCAAAGTATTTGAAGGAATGCAGGAGAAGAAAAAGAGAATAAATAGCAGAGAATAAAATTCTTCCTTATTTAGTTGACACGATGAATAACATATCTAAGACTTTTCAAAATTGTGACTGAGCACTTGCATTTATCTTTGAAATAAATAACTTTCAATTAACAATTAACAATTTAACAATTTTTGTCTGGCAGGGATCATTATCTCAGTAATCTGGCATGGCTTTATCATACTTCAAGTATTGTCATACAGTCTCCAAATGACATTTTTCCTTAATGGTATCTTATGAATAATAAGGCAGTAGAGAAAATATCTGGAGCACCTATGGTGATAGCCATAAGTGTTGTCAGATCATCAAAATCATAACTAGACCAGATGTTGTCAACATATAACAATGATCTCTGCCATCGAACCTAAAATAGCAAGGATAAAAAAGAGTATTTTTCAGCAGCAGTGGCTGGGGATGTGTATTAAGAATAATGGGGAAAAAAAAACAAAACAACACAAATCTGTACTAATGCCAACCTTAACAGATTGAAGCTTTTCCTCTCTTTGAGGTTGTAAGAGGACTTGCAGATACTTTAGCTAAAAGAGGATTAGTAGGAAATATTTTATTATTGAATACTATTGCTGTTGTTTTTAAATATATATCCAAATATAGGTAAATCTTCAAAGTGACAGCATCTAGAAATAGTTCTTGTATTTTATCAATAACCAGGAAAAGCAAAAAATGCATAAAAGATCATCTGTCTCTGTTTTGCGCTGCAATAACCTTTCATCTTTCTCCTTGATTTTACTCTTTGCAGAATCTCTTCATTTCACCTGGTCCACCAAAATAATATCATCTTGTGAAAGTTTCTTAGCTTTTGTATTTGCAAGATTTAAATACCACTGATCTTCTCTGAATGCAATCCTACTACCGTTCCAGTACTCTGCATGTTGTCTGAAGCTTTTTTAATTCTTCACCTGGAAAGGTTCTTGGGTTCAGAGAACATATAACACAGAAGTGGAAAAAAAAATACATTCTAAACAGCTCCAACAGCTCTTGGTTTTAGTTGGCTGGTTTTTAATCCTACAAAATATGGAGTCTATGCAATCATTTATATTTGTATAAAGTTCAATCATATTTCTACATCTGTTTGCATACATCAAAGTAGTCATGTCAAGATTTTTTTCTTTTTAAGCTATAAATAGTTAGCTTTATATGCTTTTTCCTTTTTGCATTTTGAATGGTCCTCTAAATTAAATATTCCTAAACAGCTGTTGTAATTCTCAGCACTGTGCAGCACTTTCCCTCACCCTAAGCAACTGTTCTCTCATTATCATATAGCACTTTCCTTCTCTCTACATCATTCTTTGTTATCAACTCCACTAGGCTAATGCATTCATACATTTTCATCTGTAGCTGTCTTAAGCAGAGAAGTAATAATTAAATAAAGCCACAATGTCATTACAAAGTTCTTTACAAAGTCTTTGAAATGAGAGCAAGCACAAGTCAAACCCCAACAAGATTTTCAAATTCACACCCAAATCCAGATCACACTACTGAAGACAGTATCTCAGTTTTAAAAGAGTGCTTGCACAAGCAATATATAAGCTGTTAGCAAACGAAGAATGAAGTAAATAATACAGCCATAATGGAAGGCAAAAGCCACATTAACATTCATGATGCTTTACTGCCAGGATGTGCAGCAAAAAACTGAATAATATAAGTTCATGTGTCTGAACTAAATTGTTCTCAGCTGTAATCTGTTACTGCAGGGAAAAGAAAGAGAAAAGCATCACTTTAATAACGCAATGGGATCTCATGACTGCTCAGCACTTAGAATGGAAACCCTGACCAATCAGTCCCTCCCACAAAAACGAAGCTGAGAATTACCACCTCACATAATAATTTCATCAAGATGACTGAACTGACCCCTATTATGCAGTGAAAAAAAAGAAACAATGGGCCACTACAATTCCTCAACATCACATCTAAAATCAAAATACCAGATATAAGCAATGTGAATTGCATTAATATAGGCTTGAAGTCTCATGAGAATATATCTGCCCCATTGCTGTAATACATGCACAGTGCCTACAAAGTATTTTAACCAGACACTGACTGAGCTTGATTTGGCTTATTTAGGACGTAGTCATTACTTCAGCATTATGAAAATGAAATGAAGCAGGAGACACATGCAGAAATCTCAAGGAAGCTGTATTGTTGCAACATCCTTATGATTTTAACTTAAAGTAACCCATGATTTTTTCATACATTTCTCACCTTTTTTCCCCTTTCATTTTTTGTTGGCTTTGCTTTATCATTTCTCATTTCTATTCATAGCACTTACAGAATAACCTGGTAAGAGACAGTCTTACTCTATTGCACAAAAATTTAAATGCAACCTTGATGTAACATCATTCCATAGATTGCAGAAAATTTACAGAGACCGATCTCATTTACAGCAAAAGAATACCAAAAAATGAAGATCAATAAACAAAGTTTGGCTTCAGGTCCAAATAATTCAAAAAGTACAGCACAGAAACAAAGGTCAGAGACTCTACTGGAAGGCATATATAACTGCATCTCAGAACCTTACTGGACAGTCTAATCAGTGGGTATACTGGTTGTCTCCAGTAAAGGACTAAATACTTCATACTGGGAAGGAAGGTAACAACCCTTGTCTACACCATTCATCTAATCCATAAAATAAATTGACAGTGAGACTTTTATTGATTTATCAGTTTCTCTTCTGAAGTGTGATGTTTGATTTCCTTTATTTTATTCAGAATAACAGTGTCAGTGATAATATTCTGTCATTTTTCCAAACCCATTATAAGAACTATTTGGTGACCTCCAATGGAAATGTACTACAGAGTTTTTGCATTGAGTGAAAAAAAAACAGCACTTGATAAGATGGTGAATTTTTACACATATATCCATAATGATGGAATGCATCCCTATGATACAATTCACGGACACAATTCAATTGCATACACTGTACCAATTATATCTTCTCATCTCCTTTCTCTGACTCCAGAGCTCACCAATATATCTCTGATATTCAAATGATGGACAGCTTCAAAGAACCACCATTAAAAATATTTCTCTGGTGTAAGTTTTCATCCTTCCTCAATATCTGTGCATAATATTACGCATATGTAAGCAGAAAAGGGGAAAATAATACATGCACTTCACATATACCAGTTATTAAAGCAGCATGCTATCATGGGATAGAGTTAACTTTCATCCCAGTAGCTGGTATGGTAATGATTTAGGGTAAGAATAATTTTTATAATATACCAACGATTCAGCAGTTACTGAGCAGTGCTGCACAAAGTCAAGGTCTTTTCTTTGTCTCTCTCTTTCCTGCCAGTGAGGACTCTGGCGCTGCACATGGAGCTGGGAGAGGGCAGAGCCAGGACAGCTAACCTAAACAAGGTCAAAGGGAATTTCCAACACCATATGGCTTTATGATGAACTACTGAAGATAGTGAGAGTTGGTCAGTGGGGGCAGATGATGCTTGGGAAGTGGCTGGGCAATGGTCTGAAGGCGGGGAGAAATTGCATTGTTCACTTTTTGTTTGTTTACATTATTTTATTATTATTACTATTATTTTCATTTCTTTCTCTGTCTTTTTCAACAGTCTTTATCGCAGCCCACAAGGTTAATTATTTTTCCATGTCATCTCTCCCATCCCTCTGTGAGGAAGGAGTTGAACAAACAGCTGTGTGGTGCTAAGCTGCCTGCAAGATTCGATCACAACAGATAGGTACCTTAATATCTTAAGTTGCACACATAATAAAGCTGATATTGCTACCACAACGCAGGTTAGAACATTGGTATGATGCTCTTGAAAAACTAACATAAGGCAGTTAATAGCAAATGAAGTTCACTTAAGGTATTTAAAAATTAATTTTGTTCCTGAGTTTGTGATTGCTACAGAAAATGGTGCTCAGGCTTTATACTTATTTCCATCCTTCTTTGATTCAATGATTGAACACTTCCACTGACATACCTTGAGACAAGTGAAAATACAGGATATTTACTACCTATGTGGGAAGACAGTCCTGAAAAAATCACTTCTTCCTTGTCCAAGGTAAAAAATGAGGATGAAAGGCTTCATTGAGGTTTGGAAAAGCCTATTACAATCTGTGTTTGCCTTTGTCAGGGACATCTGCATTACATAAAAAATAAAAATAAAAAAATTTTAAAGGAAAAAAAAAAGCAATAGTAATTACAGAACCTACCATTCCATAATTTCTATGCAAATTAGACATAGGGTTTCAGTTTATTAGCTGAAAAAAGTCTAAAATTCTCTTGCATTAGTAAGTTCCTATGAAATGTGTTATCCTCATTAAACAGGAAGAAGACTTTCTCTGAGTTTTTGCATTTTTTTGCCCTTATTCAGTAGGGCAAATCTTGCACTTTTCATCTCTTCCATGCTTTATTTCTCCCTTTGCCCACAGTCCATAAGAAGTAAGTGAAAATATTACTAAATAACTCGATGTTCATTAATGTGCTTCAGAAAAGAAAGGATTAAGATATCTACAGTGTCAGAGAATTATTTAAGAAAATTTGTCTATCGAAACTATGAAAAAAATATCTACTGTTTATTAATATTTCTTACACATTTAGGGGAGACAAGTTATATTTTCACACTTCTGTTTTCTTTATAGAGCCACACTTTGTTTAAGCCATTACAATGTGAAAAAGTGGAATAGATTTTTTAACACCTAACTACATAAACAAGACATTATTTCCCCTTGCAAGAATAATAGTGTCTTTGTGTTAGAGTGAAGAGTACATTAAAAAAAAAAAAAAAAAAAAAAAAAAAAAAAAGGTAATTTTGGGCTTGAATAGGTCAGGAGCAGCAGAATATTAATGGTTCTATGGCAGAAGTAATTTTTAAGCAGACAACTATATCTGGAGGCACTCTCTATCACTCCTGTTTCAATCTCTTGAAAGTGCATCCATCATGTGATAAAATTGCTATAATTCTATATACATATTCTTCCAATTTGCCCCAAAGCAAATAAGAGACAGCTAGTACATCATATAGAAACCCAGTAGTACTGATTTAACTCCTTAAATGCTAACAGTCTGAAGCATTCAGAGTTCACAAAGCTTTCCTTTAGCAACAGAGAAAGTCATATGAGAAAGGACTGCAACAAACATCCTCAAAAAATATTTATGAGAGCAACTGTCCCTAAGATAGTTTTAATAGATTTGAGTGTAACTATTCAAGAAAGCTAACTATATTTCCTGGCTTGACCCTCATAACAGCAGATGTATGAACTCAAGTTGCAAATCCAAAATACACAATTCTCTACTTATGAACAAAGTGACTCTCCATCATGAGCACAGTAAGGATCACCATCTCAATTTATCAGACTGGATGAGAAAACTCCACAGTTAACACGTGCAATTGAAGAACCACCTAGAAGATGTTTTCTGGTACTGCGGTGCTGAAAATGTCGCTTGATGAAGATTTGCCAAATCTAATAATGAAAATGATAAGGGAGCAACATCTCTTCAGTTTTGCTCAGTTCAGTTTGTCCAGAAGAGAGGAATTAAGAATGTAGCAGTATTTCTTAATATTTGTATACAATTTCAAAGCAGAAAACATCCTGAATAATTCTTTGCTTTCTCATGTTAACCAAAACAGCCCTGTGAGATGAAAAGCTTCCTTTTCTACAGATTTAGCCTAATGCCACCTAAATTGTCTCTATTATCATAGCAATGCAGCTTATACTCATACTGTGTACGTCTCCATCCTACACAGGGACTCAGCCTTCCCCTTACTGCAGCCAGCAATATTTCCGCTTTCCTCTTTGTTCAACCAAGACCCATTAGCAAGATACTGCAAACCCCTGGGTTTGCACAGAGCATCATGCTGTGCTCCAGTGTCAACTGGGCGCAGCAGACTAGGGAGGAATGATGATGTCTGATCTCACTGTTCAGCCCCTTGATCAGCGTTGGTGTGAATTCTATCTCTAATTTACCTACCGATTTTAATGCGGCTTGTGGGAGTTCAGAAGCTCACTACTCTTTATTAAATGCAGCAGAGTAGGTTAGAGGGCCATTAAGATCATTATCAAAGGAGAAACAGAGCCAACCAGCCAGCCTGGTGGGCAGAGATTTGGGCAAACAAATAGTCTGCAACAGTAAGACTGAACAGACATAACAACAACATCAGAAAATTTTTCATAGTGTGATAATCTTTCAGTATCAGGGGATGATTCACTATGTTCATGCTTTACCTGACTTCCTAAAGAAGGAAATAGGCACCAAGAAGAACCTTATATTTATTTTCCCCTAAATGAATGAGACACAGAAAGCTTCATAAATTTGCTTGTTATATATGATCTTCCATGGACAAAATAAAATAAACAAAGTAAAAAATTAAGATCAATCTTTCAGATTGAAGTTCTTTAGAAAATGATAGATGTTTCTTTAGGTCAAAAGCAAGACTTCTTGAATTATTATAATTTAATTCCAGAAAAACTCACTTAGGGAAGGAAGCAGTAGAAAGAATTAAGTAGCTGGGAGGGGAGAAAGGTGGAATTTGGTAATTATTTCAGCCTCTTATTTTCTATTCTAGAGGGAAAATGATATTTTGAGGAACTAACTGAATTATTAAAAAGAGCATATTGATTCCTCCTGCCAAAAAGGCACTGCAATATTCATTATTCATTAACAGCTTTTTAATATACTGCATGATGCATCTCAACAAAGGTGTTTATCAAATCAGTGCCAGTGTGGGGGATTTTAATAAGGTAAGCCTTTAGTATTGCACAGATTACATCCATTTATTATCTAGTATCTCAGCCAATTTTAGTCTCAGTTCCCAAAACAATCTGCCTCCAGCTGTTATCCAAATTTGTCCTTGTAAAATATTTTCGTGGATCCTAAAAAATTTTGAAAAATAAAGGAAAAATGATGTTGCATCAGAAAGACAGATATGTTGGAAAAAGCACATTTGTAACATATAGATGGTAGTTGACTCTTGAAGAGTCTTGCACAGATATTGATTTCCTTCATTTTAATTGTGAGAGAATTATCATATTCTAATGACTTCTGCAGGTTGGCCACTTGGCTACTTACAGTTAACCATTGCTGAAACATTCTTCAGAGCACAACTAGCTTGATTACGTTCCATGGCACTTTAACTGAATCAGGAGTGTAGTGCCTCTGTGTGTTAGTAAAGCAAACGTTAAATACTACTGGCCATGACATTCCATTCTATGAAACTGAAGCCATGGTATCCAAGATATCAAACAAAAACATCGAAAGAAGTAACCTCTCCACTCTCATCCCTTCCTGGCAACACTTTCCCTAGATGATTCCTACAGCTTCAAGTGAAGAATTAATAGCTGCATGTTTTGAGATGTAGTATGGGTAATGAATTGGTCTAATCATCCCTTGTCAAGGCATCTTTCTTTTCTGTTTCCCCATTTTTCCTTTATGTGTATATTTTTCAAAGAACTGAATAAACTATAATTTGGAGCATTTCCCATGTCGTCTTTTCCTTTGTTCTCACCAGGAATTTGATCCAGATCTTGCAAGCCACAGCTATCACTACCGGCTATTGCAATAATTCCTGCCTTTGTAGTGCTTTGATGTTGTTTTGAAACAAGTAGGTGTAGACATAAGAAGCCGGAAGACTCCATGAAAGCTTCTTTTTTGGCTAAGTTCACAAGAAAGGTAAATTTCAAAGACTGCATTATTTCCAGCCCATGATGAATGAATATTTTACGACAGTTCCTATGCAGTGGCTGACTTACCAAACCGAACCCTTCATAGAGTATTTGGAGATTCTGCTGTCTTTGTCTTCAGCGTATGCTACAAATTATTTCTCACAGAGGTCACAAATTCCCTTCAACTCTGATGAGCAGCAAGGCGGACCTCCCATCTACATCATTTAGTTATAAAGTTGATTATTGCTAATTACAAGTAAATCTAGACTCTCCTTTTAAATCATATTTGTTAAAAGGGAAACATATAAAAAGTTAAAACTAAATTAAGGCTGACAACGTCTCCTATAATAGAATTTTACTAATTGCAAATACATGCTGATTGCAGCTGGATATCTTCTCTCTCTTCATAACACAATGACATGCTGAGTTCACCTTTTTGCAGTTGGTTGAAATGTTGATTTTGCACTTTACAGGGAAGGGTAAAGGGACAAAAAGATGAATGTGAAAATATAGATCACAGCATGAATTTCTCTTGCTGGGAAGAAGAAATCCCCACAACTCCACTTGAAAAGAGGCCAGTCTGTGTACTAGTAGCACCGATAACACTGTCAATAGTAAGGAGACATGGAAAAAGGACATTAAAAAGCATTAAAAACAAAACAAAACAACAACAACAACAAAAATCCACCAAAACATCAGTTTTAAAAGTGATTGTGCTGTGTTGATTTACTACATTTGTGTTTATGTGCTGCTATGGTTCTTATTTCCATTATCCTACTATTTTTTTTCCTTGAGGCTTCTTTGCATTACAAATTGTAGTCTGTGGATGGCGTTCACAAAGCTATAATGTATTTTGATTAAATCTGGTGGTTCAATGTGCTCCTTTCTATGCATCATACTCAGGCCCAGCTCCTTACACAGAAGTATTCAACATAAGCTTTCCTGGGGTCATCTTATATGTTATTATTTTTGTTATGCTTGGTGATTTCCACTGCAAACATCCAAAAATTGTCTTGGGAGAAGAAACCAATTCCATCTCTTAAGTTTTTGTTATCTGGATTGACTCTGCAATTCCATTTTCTTCCAAATTTCAGAACTTTTTTCAAACAACTCTATTAGAGAGGTCTCTTTTTGGATGGAAAAGCATTTTCTATATCATTCTTCCTTTCTTCTTACTCCCTTGCCTTGAATTGTCACTTAGCTGGAAAATTTCAGATCAGACAGCTTAAGTCTTGTTAAGTTATATACACCATAACAGTGCAGTAATGCAGTATATGTAGTACAACTAAGGTTGCTTAAGTCTTACTGTGAGGCTATTTGTTGCAATGAATGTTTGACTACTAATAACAGTGTTCCTCCAGAGAAATGTGGCTATCACTGTACTGTACTTTCATCATACAATACGAAGCGAGTGTTCTACCATGTGGTCAGCTGATACTTCTTTCGTTGCTCAAATTAAGTTTGAAATTAAATTTCAAGAAGTTAAAGAGCATATATATATAATTTCTAAAAGAAATATTATTGTTTTTTTTTTTTTTTCCCCCTGTACAGGACTTTATGGACCGTTATTTTCCTAGCGTTGAATAACTTCCTTCTGTGGGAAAGATTTCTTTTAAAGTGCTCCAGTTTAACAATTGTACTCTGAAATTCTCTTTCATTTAACTCTTGGAAAGCAAGAATTGATAAATTTTCTGTTTTATGTTTTTAAATTTTACACTCAGATTGTTGTATAGATCTGCTTCTTCTATAGATAAATTAACATATTCAATTTCTGAAGAAATGTTCATAAGGCACTTTGTGGAGCTGGCAAAATTTTGTTCTGAATCTTGTTACATTTAGTTAATGTCTTTCTTGCACCTGTGCCCTTTGTGGTCATGATGAAAGCCCCAGAAGAAAGAAAATTTTTCTCTCAACACAGTCCATTGTCCCTGGTTAAGAATAGAATGCTGTCAAACAAATAGTACAGAAATTCACCAGTGAAAGACTGAAGCTTTAATTGCTGTTGGCTAAACTCACAGGCAATTCCACCTTCAGCTTTTTCACTGTAACACCAACAAAGACCTTAACAATTATATGTAGATAATTAAAAATAGGTTTATGATCTGGTACTTTAAATAGAACAGATTATACATAACACCAATCTTTAAGCATTTAACATTTCTAAAAAGGAGATAAATACTTTTCCTTAAATAAGCACAATCTAATCAAGAGTTCCAAGGGTCAGATATCCTGAGCAATTAATGAGAAGGTAGGAGAAAATTTTTGTTTCTATATTTAAACATGATTCTATGGTAGCTAAATTAACATCAAATGGTTTCCTGCTTTCCAGCGGAGGGTATAAATTTTTTCTATTGAAATCAATGTCAAAGTGACATCCCCTCCTTGCAGATTATCAAGGCTTGGAACTAGTGAAAATGTGCAATCAGCTGATTAGAAAATTTGGGCTATGAGTACCTGTGGAGTCACTGTCAATTTCTTTATAATTAAGTGAATTAAGACTGCTCTGAACATGAGTTTGAATGTCATGAACGTATGTGTATGGGAAACAAGGTACTTGTCTGCATTACTATTATCTTTTAAAGATCCTTATTGAATAGAATCTAAAGTCTTGACCTCACAAAGACCTTAGTAAAAGCAGCACTAATGTATATTCCACTGACTGAAATAACCAAGAATGAAGCTTGGTTTCATACCACATCTTTATAGCTGGGCATATGCTGCACGCATCCTCACTGAGACCAGCTACTATGCAATGTATGGGGCAGCATCAGACATTGAACACTTAAGACAGGATATTTGGAGGCGTTATGCTTTTTGGGCTGGAAATTAAGATTTATGAAGAATAAATGCTGCCATTTAAAAATGTTTGTCAACATTTGTTCATGATTTCTTTATACTTTAAAGATCTTTATCACGATGGCATTGCAATAGTGAGCTATTAACAAGGCGAAGTCAATAGGAAACCACTGGATAAATTAGAAGAATATTACAATTAAGAACATTTTTGGCTTCACTAATCACAGCTCTGAATAGCTAGAGTACATGCATAAAAATAATGTATTTGCATACAAGGGGAAAATAAGAGCTCCCTTAGAATTTTGTAATGTAATTAATGACTTAATGCCAGCTAATTCCTGCCTGAAGAAATAAATTATCAACAATAAATGGAAAAGAAGCTAGATTTGGATGGAGACAGATGGAGTGGGAAAAGTCAGTTGCAGAAGGAAAAATATTTAAAACAGAATGATTACTCTGGGATAGAAATAATAGACTTTACGATCTCTGTGAATATTGAGAGAACATGAGGAGAAAGAAGTATTTCCTGCAGAAAGAGATGCCAACCTGCCAAGGAACTTTGAAAGAAGAAAAAAAAAAAAAAAAAAAAGCTTGCATTTTTACAATCCATCATTCATTAAGATTGAATTTTGAAAAAATCTCAGTGACCACTGCCTGCATTTGTAGCCAGATGACCATGATGTGATACATGGAACTTTTCTTTAATTGCTTGTTTTTTTTCCAATTCTAGATTCTCCAGCATAAAATGTCTTCCAGTTATTGATGATGTACTACTCCTTGCACTCTAGGTCAAGTTGTTCCAATGTTTTATTCATGAGATGAAATAACAAAATTGCTTATTGTATTTGCTTATTATACATACTATTACAACAGTAGCTGAAAAAACTATTATTTAAATGACCTCCAGAAATTTTTTTTCATGACAATAGGTTCTTTAAGTCCAAGTCCTATTATAGGGGAAAATTTAGAATGTGTGTATATGATACTGATATTTTGAATCTTACAAAGAAAAAATTATCAAGCAAAACTCACAAAAATAAAACTGATATTACCCTCTCAGGATAATTAACTGGTTGCATATAGTAACTGATTTCACATAGACTCTCTTTTTTTCTTCCTCCAGGCATAAAATCTAATAGCAATATTAACAACATAAATACAGTTTTTATCAAGCAGCACTCCACCTCAACTTCTTGATTTCCATAGAATTCCTATTAAAGTAGCTTTAGCATGAAAATAATAGATCTTTGTTTCTGAAATTGATGTGTGCAATTTTATTTCTAGAGTTTAAATAACACATAGATTGCTCCAAAATAATGCCTCCTATTTATTTCCATGGAAACTACAGTGGATACCAAAAGGATGGTAACTCTATATGATAGAGAAAATTTTCAGCTATAAAGCAAAATTTTCCCACATAGTGACCACCTTTGGCTATGCATTTCTGCCAGCAATAAAAAGAGTCTGCATGCCACATTCATAAAAACCTGCATGGCCACATGAAACATGGTTTGTCCTTCACATTGCTGTTGCCACTTCTGAAATACACCACCCAACTCTTCATTGTGCTCACATTCACTGTTTGGTCTCCAGAAACATTTAGCAAGCACTGATGTATGTCAATGGATGCCATTTTTTCCACATGGAGGAATTCAGTTCCACACCTTTGTTTCATACAAACTTCCATGTCAAATGCCATTCTTCCAAACCATCCCTCTGCTGCCATCTGTCGCACAGCAGTGAAATATAATGGACTATTGTCAAGAAGCTTCAACTCTGGTGCCATACAACTAATATCTGCCTCTGATCTTGTGGGCCAGCATAATAAAACAGCAGACATTGTTTTCAGAGGAGCCATCATTCTATATCAAATTGCTCTCTACTTTTAGTATCTCATTTGCAGAAATACCAGTCAGGAGCTTGCAACATCACATCAAAGATAAATTATTGGGTTCATTTCTTAAACTTCAGATAAATATTACAAGTAAATTATATACATGAGTAAATGTTCAACAATCAGCAAGCCTGAGGCCAAAGCTGAGGAAGGTCCCCCACACTGTAAAAAATCAATACAGCCCTCAAAATTTCCAGACATGCTATATGCAATATGCTACAAGTAGACCAAGGTGCTACTGTCACACCATGCCTGGGGTAGTCCCCATATTGTGCAGCCACAGTCTACTGCTGGGTTCTATCTTTGAACAACTACTTAGCCCATGCTTTTTGTAGTTTCAGCTCTAGTGAAAATGGACAGAAAATTTTGCATTCAGGGCACAGATGGTTTTCCTTCACACATGGAAAGCAGTTCCAAGAAAAGTAGCTCAGGTTTACAAAAGAGGCAAGTTTCCTGCTGCCAGTTCAAGCTCCCTCTCTCTCCAAAACATGTGCTCTCCTCTTCTGAGACAATCATTTCACTCTTATTCCCACAGATGCAGATGAGGCAGCATGTATTTTTCAGTCTGCTCAAAGAATATCACAGTTCAGAGGCCCTCCTTCCCAGGTGGCCAGAGGAACATCACTACTCTTGGTCACAGCAGAAGAGTTTCTCCCCAGTATTACTTGTAGCATGGTGCCGCCTTCCTTGTGCTCCATGGACACTTATTTACAGATCTTAACAAGTTCCCTCCGCCCATAGAAAGACAGATAATCCTCTGCCGCCTCTAACACCACCTGAGGGTAAATAAACAGCGTGCAAAGAGGTCACACAAAGAAAAAAGTCTGAGTCTGTTTGATGTGCACATCACTGCAGCATTGTTTTTTTTCTGTCTCAGATGTCAAGTAGGATGGCCATAGTTTTAACACAGGCTGCCAGAGACTAGATTTATTCCACACTGGCGATGATATAAGATCAACTGTAAAGGATTCTGCTTTACTCACCCTTTCAGCTATGAGATTCTTGCTCCTCTCTTCCCCAACACAGAAATCTTTCAGGTAAGCATAAGATCTTTCTTCCTGCACTTCATAGCAGATTACTTGAATCTTTTCATTTTTTACTAGGGCTTTTTGTTTAGTTCATGGTTGGTGATGGTGAGTTGGCTTATGAGGTAGTCTCCATCTCACCAAAATAAGATCACATAGAAATGTGTAGTGACAGTGCTGAAGGATCAAGGAACACAGATCTTAGCTGTAATTTCAGGTAAGCTGAGTATAAGACACAGCATGTGCCTTTTCAGCCTCTTTTACCCATTCAGGAACTGTCATGCCATGACGAACTTGGGCCAAAGCCTATGAATTTTTACTAAAAGTTTTCTCTGATATATTTTCACAATTAACATATTTTCTTCTTTTCATTCACCCTCAGCTTATTCTGCTTCATAGCCCCTTCATAAAAACCCACACAAAAAGAACAAGATATGGCAATAGGCCACAGATTCCACTACCCTAGTATCTTACATTTTAAAAACTTTCTAATAAGCAGACCATTTATTGTAGTTTTAAAATTTAAAAGGAAGTCACTTTTAAATCTAACATCTGTAAAGTAGTACTTTTGTCACCATATTTTGTATTCTTCACATACTACCATAGTTAACACAAAGATAAATCAGGTTGTTTCAACAGCGAAGTGTTGTTTAGCCAAATTAATTTTTGTATATACACATACACAGGAAGGAATGCTTGCATATCCATGTCAATTTTATCTGTGAGGAAATCCTATTAAGGTATTTATCAATTTTTATTTATATACATCCATGATTGTTTTACTCTCAAAGAAGACATACAGATAAAGCAAACAGGAATTATAATTAACCTACATTATCCCTTCATTTGTACCACAAGATTTCATGAATGGCACAGCATAAACTGTTTTAAAAGAGGCTAAAACATACTTGGACACAACCCTGCTTATACAATATTAAAAAAAAAAAATAAAAAATAAAAAATAAAAAACCAACAGAACTAATGGAAATTAACTCATCTTGAAAACCTTCCAGACAGGATATATGACCTGCAGCTCCATAAAGATGTAGAATAGTTTCCTCAAGTTGAAATACTTAATCTTTACAAGAAGAGCAAAACATAGAAAACACATTTAACACAACAAGTGTTCTACTTGTATTCCATTTACTTGATTTAGTTGGGTTTATGAAATCAATCCAATCTGAGCGGTTGTTTAGGATCTCTTTGTCAGTCTGTTCCCACAAGTTTTACCTAACATATTCCTATCAAACTCCTCCCAGGACAGTATTTCACCTTAAAATTTGTTTGCTCCAGGTATTCAATGGGCATGGATTTCTTTTTCTGCCTCGTAAGACCATATGTCAAATCAGTTTACTGCTCCCATTGTAACACACATACAACTTCAAAAGCAGGTGCAAGCTAAAGAGATAGTGAAAATAGCAGAATTTAAGTAAGCAAGGCGAAAATATCAATATGCATCAGGTATTTCTGGGGGTTCTGTAAAATGCTTGAGGATTTTTTTTTAACTATATGTCTAAATTGATTAATTTATTGAGTCTCCTATTTCATTTAACATTTACAAACTAAACTTTTATAAAGATAAAATGAAATTTTCATTCAACTTTAACCACAGAGTCTACATAAAGCACCTTTATGCTATAGAGCAAAAAATCTGTTCTTCCATCTGCTTAACTCAGATCAGCTCTCAGATCACTTTCCTCATCCCTAGCCATTTGTATATGTCTATTAGTTATGCATGGTACTATACCTCTTCAGACCAGAACAAAATGATCAAAACAAAAAGGAGAGCAAGAGCAAGAGCAAGAGCAGCTACAACAACAACAACAACAAACTTCATCTGCTGTATAGATAAATCAGTAGAAATATATTCTCCTATTGTATAACCTGCAGCAGTTTCTCCAGTTTCCCTGTAGCAGCAGACATGGGCAGTACAATGGAAATTGACAACAATATTCTGCTGGGACTCAGCGTTACATCAGCAAGCAGACAAATCATAAAGTGAAGGAAAAAGAAAAGGGATTTAAGCTAATTTCTGTAAAATTAGAAAAGTAGATCTTAAATACATCAATTACCTTACCTTCTGCTTATGACATTTTTTTTCTTGGTGCAGCATACATATGGCTTTAGAGTTTTCTTTTCCAAAGCAGGCTTTGTCTTAGTATTAGCTACCACACATGCTCATTAAGTTAATTCTCCTAGCAGGTATTTTCACAAAACAATCTCATTACAAGCAGAAAGAGTATAAACAGAATTGCAATTTGCAACACTTCAATGCCCTAAACCAATTTCAAACTCTTTATACTTTTCTTGTTAAATAAGACTTATTAAAATATGTCATTTTAAAATATATATATGCTTATCTAATGCCCAAAGATCTACCTGAACCTTGGCACTGATAAACACCATCACAACAAACACAATAAACAATAGAGACATCAGCATGACTCTATAGAATAATTTCTATAACTACAGGTGAGATCCTTCACAATAATTTGTTTAAGGAAGACAGCCTGTTACCATTGCTTCAGCCTTCACAGGTGAGCAGTTAGTCTTCCTCAACAAATGGAGAGCAGTCTTGAACATATCCACAGAATGAATATCATAGCCTTTACCTACTCTGTTACTGGGCTGCTCTTTCCCTGTTCGTTCAAGCTTCCTTTTTATCTACCTCATTATGTATTTATTGGACTAGTAAAAGAGAAAAGTTAGAAGTGAGACATTACAGCCTAGTGGTGAGGTCTACCAGCAGAAATCTGAGTGTTGAGATTCTGCTTTAGAGTCATATTCTGAGGGAAGCACATCCATTCGTACTGTAACAAGGACTGCAACTGTGGAGCTTCACAGTACAGAGATGCCAATGCCACATTGTAACTTTAAGTACTTAAGTACTTAACATTTCACATTCATTGCTTCAAGCAATTCCTTTCCAGTTTTGGTGGAACACTCTGAGGATACTATAGTATCCTCAGTTGACAGAATCCTCTCCATAAATTTTATAGACAGGATATCTCAAGGCCAATTGCATTAAATACTAAGGTTCCTAAAAATTACAAGTTCTGGCAGAAACATTTTGTAATCAAGCCATAGCACTCAAATTCTGAGAGTCAGAGCATTGTCTAAGAACTTTGTTATGCATCCTATCATTTGAACACTACAGCCTCAAAGAAAAGGTCAACAAAGAGAATTTTATAAATCCACTTCCACCCTAGGAGAGAGGGTTGATAGAATCAGACTATGAGCTAGCATTTGTATTTCTCTCAGGAGACCAAATAAGTGAAATTCTCTTCTTCTGGAAGCCAAGGGCAACATCAACATTTCATTACCTTTGGGAACATAGGCTCAAACAGTCTTAGGTTGAAAGAACAAAGTTATAATGGCAGGGTGGTTTTGAATGTAAAGGTCAGCAAGGAGAAAGATCTGGACAGGATGATGAAAATGAAGGCATCCACAAATTCTAGCAAGTAACTAACATATGTAGGTCATCTAAGTAGACAGGAGAGCTCCGTGGAGTCAGGAGGCCCTGTGCAGAAACACTGTGCAGAGTCATGGGACATATTAAAAACAGCTTCCTACATCTTTCCTCACAATTCTTTAGAGTGGACACAAGCAAAGTTCTTTTAGAAGTCATTGGATGTAACAATGGATGGCTGCTGTACATTTTCAGCAACTGGATTTAATTGATGATGATATCTGTACAGTCTTTCTTTCTCTTAACAGGATAACTTAGATTTCAGCTTTTCTACTCTTTGAGTATGATTTATGGACCGTTGCTGCTTAAATTTATCATTACACTTTAGACTAACATACCATTAACAGCACAATTAATATTGGCATTTTTGGACATAAAATAATCTGCTGTATGCCCTGAAGCATGCCTACTCCTTCCCTGAAGGCTTCGGGTCCTGAGGTGAGAGAGAATACATGGCTGGGGAAGATAATTCTCTCAGAGAAATGCAGGAAGATTCAGAAAATATTAAGTCTCCGTTCACTTCATTTTTGATGACTTAGTGTTTTCATATCTTGATGAATATCAGTCAGCATTAGAGATGTTTAACATTTGCCTTTCAATAGGCTATTTTTGACAGGATTAGCCAATATTTCAGAAGGTTTTTTTGTTTGCTTGGTTGGTTGGTTGGTTGAAGAAACCAAAGCAAAAAAAAGGAATTAATTCTTTGGCCTGAAATTCCTTATGTACCAGCCTTGTCCTAAGGAGCCTCTATATATTCAGGATTTACAGATGAAAGACTCGCTTCATTGGTCCTCAGATTTATTTATAGATAGAGATTGAATGAGAAGAAAAATAGAAAAATTGTAGAAAAATAATGGAAAGCTACGCTAGGGTAAAAAACATCAACTAGATGTTCTCATGTATTTTCCTGACTTCTTAGATCTGCATTTATAAATAAATGTCAGCAAGGATGGCAAAAGCACCTGGAGCACCTGGATCTAGCAAAAAAGGACAGATTTCCTCAGAGGATTGTCTTCCTTTTCCCAGTGGCCCAACAGCATATTCTGGAAATGCAATGAAAGATACATATAGCAGTTGAACTAACATTTCCTTACTGGAACTGAAATAATTTAGCAAAAATGCAGTTAAAAACAGTTCCTACACAAGGACAGAATTTCAAACAAGACTGTATGTTTTACCTTTGATCATTGACAGCAGCAGGATATCTATTAGAAATTGGTCAGCAAAAATAATAAGCCTCTAAACTTACAAACTACCACACACAAATAATAGCATGTTTTCATTATATTTTAGCACAAAATTATAATTGTTTCCAAACATACAGGGCCAAAGTTACCCCTATTTTAACTGCACTGAATTCTACAAAAGTAGACTGAGAATGAGATAAATTAATTGAAATCAAAACTAATTTCAGTTGTGAAACAAATATTTTTCTTACCTTTAATCTTGCCTAAAATTTTCAACACGTGACACAGCTTTCAACAGATATTTTTCTTCTTTCCTTTGTGTGAAAATAGAACAAACACAGGATTGCCTCAGTGATGAGTGGGGGTAGCTAGCGTTGTAGAATCCAGAAAACAAATATCATGCAATATCTTCACAACTCTGGATAAAACACGGTTTTGTGCTAAATACAAACTATTTAAATTCATTAGTTTCAAAATTTATCTAAATAAACAAAAAGTTCCAGAGTCTTCCACGGTGTAATAAGGCTGCAAAAGTCATTATTAAGAAAATAATTAGGAAAAGCGAGGAGAGGGATAAGGTAGGAAGAGTTGCTAAAACATGAGTATCAGAGAGTCATTTAACAAACTTAACAATTAAGAATTTCTTTCCTTATGGAAGCTTGTAAACACAGGTTTACCAACATGGAGTCGTTAAGGAAAATCAATGTAAATGAACTGAAGTTTTTTCCCTAGTGTTGCATATACACTATGTTAAAAGGTTAATTCAGAATGAAACTAGACAATTAAACCTAGTCTAATTCTTTCCAAAGTCAATTAAAGTGAGTAGAATTGCAATAATTTCTATTCTGACTTGGATCATGTATACAAGCACTGCTTAACTAATCCACTTTTAAAAAACTTATTAGGCTTAATTTTCCTGAGCCTTCTCAAGTAATTAGGATCATAGATGTGTACCAACTATATCACACCTCAGTATAAGATATCAGAGTGAAAAGATAAGAACAAAAATACTTACACCATGTTCTGTCACAGGAAAGAAATTAGGGATTGATCATTGCAATGAGCAGTCAAGAGGAGAACTCTTCTAGCTCTCCTTCAGGGATATATTGTTACAAGTTAATAGGACTAATTCTGTGGAGAGGTGAAATTATTGCAGTTCTACTATGTCACCTTCTAAATGCAGCAGACAACTTTAAGCTGAAAAATGTTCAGGTCATATCAGTTTATTCTGACTGTGTCAGTGCCAGAAGACCAGGGCTCCTTGTGCTACTTCAGTCATTGAGCAACAAGTAGAGTGGTGAAGAACAGCAGTTTCTGCAGAAGACTTCAATCATCCTTTTCCAAAATCAGCAATGATTGTTGCCATGATTTTAAACCTCTGTATTCTTGCTCTGCCCCTTCTCCCCTGGTAGGAACAGCTCAGCATTAACACATCATATGTGGGGAAGCAACATTAATTTTGCTCACTTTGTTGAGAAGCCACAAGCTGGATCTTGTCCTGAAGTAAGAATGATTGTTGTTTCATGCTGCACTGTGGATCAGCTTCTGGCATGAAAGTGAAGGCAGATGTGAAAGGAAAAACACAACTAATGGTATCATCTATCCTCATAATACAACTGTCAGTGAAACTGCATTTTGCTAGCCTGAAGTTTATTGAACTCTTATGACTGCTTTGAGGGTCTTAAAAGTAATCCTAGGTGTGCTTTCTTTAAGCTTCTCACAACCTAGTATACAGGATCCAAATGCAGAATGACGAGTAAAATATTGTATGAAGCAAAATTCAGTAACATCATTTGAAGTTCCTAAAATCTCATTTAGTATATGCTCACTGCAGTTATTACCCATCATGAAACTGAATTTCTCTAAAAAGTATTTGTATGCTGCTATATGAATACATGTACTGCAGGATTGCTGACATGTTCAAGGAATCTAGTACAATTTGAATTCATGATTGTGAAAATTAGAAACAAATGGTTTCTTAAATGAAATATGGATTAAAAAAGATATAACTGAAATGAAAAGCACCCAGTTAGCATCGGTCAATTAAAACAGGAAAAATTGTGCAGATGCCCAACCACATAAGGTATCTATTATGACCTAAGGTAATAGGATTATGAAATCAGACAGTACTAGCACACGAGAAAATGGAAACATAGCAAGGAAAGAGGAAGGTAGAAAGACCTCCTCCTCCGTGCAGCATAAAGTGAGGTCCGAGCCCTACAGAGTGGGGATGGCTTTGGTTGGAAGAAATTAGGACACCATCATATTGTCAATCTCCTGAGGATAGCGTGTACAAGAGAATAGAATAGAGCTAAAAGGAGATGATTTTTAAAAGTCAGTTCTGTTGAGCCAAATTGAACTGTCTGTGGCTCAGACTTGCTTCCTCATATCTTTCTGTCAGAAAAACAGTTGGAAATTTTGAACCTCCTAACCAATTTATTTAGTAAGGGGAATTGCTGTAAGGAAAGAGAGTAACACAATAAAATAGCTTCAGAAAAATTGGAAAGTATGAACTGACATTAAGATAGATCCAGTTCCTAATAAAATAGATGATAAATTTATTTACCAAAAAGGTAATCATTTTCTGAGGCAAGTAACAGAAACTCATTTCTGAATAAGAACTGAAGAGATAAAAGGGGAAGCAAGCATCATGAGACACAAGATTTAGAGACCTGTAGATATCTGGGTTTTGGTAGATTATGTGAATTCCTGTTGACTTCAAAAGCTAATTTTTTGAATAAACAGAGAGGCAGACAGACAGAGAATACTGCACTAAGCAGACAGAAAGTTTGCCTAGAGTAAGTTTGGGAAAAAAAAAAAAAAAAAAAAAAAAAAAAAAAAGGCAATTCACTGCTAACTAAAGAAGTCTACAACAAATGGACCAGAGTGAATAAACATTTCACTTAGACATTAACTCTGAGACCTAGGAATGAGTTGTGCAAATTCATGAATGAGTTGTACAAACTCATTGTTTGTTCTACAAACCTGTAGAAATTATTTTAGTTATTTTCTGCATTGTAATTTGGTTTTCATTATTTCCTGGTTTTGTGAAACTTTGACAGTATACTGTAAGTCCTAAATTGGTATTTTAGATTTCTTTATCCTCAGTGGGATTCTCACATACAAGTTTAGATACTGTAACCTAGTTACCAAAATCAGCCAGACAGTTACAAGTTACAGTAGATCTAAAAGTGAAGAATAAACAACTATCTTGAATACTAAAAACAAATGTAGAGGGTTTTTTTTTCCTTTTCCAATACCAGTCTGCTGAACACAGAATGCCATGGGCTCACCTAAAGGTAAAATACAGTCCATAATTAATAATGTTGATCAACGTATTACAGCAACATCAGTAGTATAAAAACAAGATTGGTGTTAAATCTGGGGATTGTGGTCAACAGACAACATAATATGAGGCAGCAGCGTACCCTGGCATCCGAGATGACAATCTGCATTCTGGAGTGCACTAAACACAGTGTAGCCAGCTAGTCAAAAGAGTGATTCCCACACTGTATTTAACATTGGTGTGGACTAACCTTGAACATTCGCAGTTCAGATCTCCACAATATAAAATGAATATTAAGATATTTGACTGCATTCAAAGGATAGTAACAAAACTTGTAAAAACGTGGAAGACACGTCTTATGGGGAGAAGCTGAGAGCACTCAGGTGTTAGGCATGGACAAAAGTACACTATGAGGTCAACTCGTTGCTCTCCACAATTTCCTGAGGAGGAATTTTACTGCCAGGGTGGTAAGACACTGGAAAAGGCTTCTGAGCAAGGTGGTTGATGCTGCATGCCTGTCAGTGTTCAATAGGCACTTGGATAATACCCTTAATGTGCTTTAATTTCTTGTTAGCTCTGAAGTTGATTTTCTTTGCATATCCCTTCCAACTGAACTATTCTAATTTCTGTGTGACCATCTACACCACTGTGAAAATCTCGTCCTAGACCAAAATAATTTCCTCAGTCAATTGCTTCCATGTTAATATGCCTCAACACTGACTAGTATCTGTAGGGTAAAAAATCTTAAAATTCTTAGTATTCATAGAATCAATCTCATATTATATCTTGAGTTGGAAGGGATCCTTAGAGGTCATCTATTCCAACTCCCCTGCAATGAACAGGGACACCTACAGCTAGATCATGTTACTCAGAATCTCATCCAGCCTGATCTTGAATGTCTGCATGGACAGAACATCTGACACATCTCTGGGCAACCTGTTCTAGTTTCTCACCATCCTTACTGTAAAATAACTTTCTCACAGCCCCCTTTAGGTACTGAGAGGCCACTATCAGATCCCCCCCCATAACTTTCTCTTCTCCAAGCTGAACAGCCCCAGCTCCCTCAGCCTGCACTCACAGGGAAGGCATTCCATCCCTTGGATAATTCTTGTGGTCCTCCTCTGGACATGCTCTAGCAATTCAATAACCTCCAGTGTACATTAGTAGCATGGAGTGTGTAACAACTAGCACAGACTTCAACTCTCCTATCCACCTTCTCAGTGACGATCTAGCAATCTTTCTAGAAGGTGGATTATCTGTCACATAGATCAGGAGCAGGCTGGCCGTACCAGTATTAACACCCTTACCAAGAAGAAACGAAGTGTAATGTTCTCCTGAGACTATAGCATGGGACGGAATGATATCAATTTGACAAGTATTTAGGCCTAGTTGAGATAAACATGGCACAGACCATCAAAAATCTAAAAAGTCATTCATGATCTCTGGGATGGTTAAAACTAAATTTAGCAGCCAGCAAGCTTCTTGAAATATCAATGTATTACTACTTCCTCTAATATGGTCAACTTACCATAGTAGTCACTGAAAACAGAGTCAGACTTTGTTATTAACTCTGTAATGAATTATAAAAAGCTAAAAAGATTCAGTCAGAGGCTTTACACATCTCCGTCCACTGGCAAAAAGTACACAGAAATAAAGCAAGATGTACTCCAATTGGAAACAATCAAGTAATGGTTACTATTGTATACCTACTTTAAATCTTAAGAAAAAGCATGGTAACATTTTTTATTTTCATTATTGCACTGCTTTGTGTTAGCAATGCTAAAATAAAATCTCATCCAACATAACATGATGAAAAAACATGATTGTCAGCTTCTTTTTTCAGATAGGGATCTATATTTGTAACTTCATTACCTTCAGTTACTTATTTACATATTTAAAGTTAAAAACAAATCTGGGCTTATATGAATTCTGATGAAAACATTTTCTCATTTGCTTTTCTCACTTGACAGATCAAGAGAGTTCTCTGAGAGCTACATTGACAAAGAAATTTGAGATCTTCAAATTCAAGACTTCAGGAGACAGAAAATTTACATATATATTTGATATTTACCCATCAAATTGCAACATTCCATTAACACCACTCCTGTGTAAATAAGCAAATGCCACATGGTGAAGTGTGAGGTGATGAGAGAGACATCTTCCTGACAGCAAACACCTGAGAAGATACTGGACTTAATAGCTAAAATTTGGAGTTGCAATGCCTGTTGGTAAGCAATATAAAAAAAGTTTGCCAGCAACTTTCAGTCAAAAATACTGTTCACCTTCTGCACAACATCCCACTCTCATAGGACAGACACACAATCTTTAAGTCTCTTTCAGCCTAGGAGGATTCCACTGGCACATGCTGCCAAGAACACATCAGCCAATAGCCAGAAAGGGAGCAAATGACAATAAAATCTGCTTCCAGTTGAGTTTTAGTATGATGTAATAATACATTAAAAAGATAGGAAACTGAGGCCCCCTCACCCCCACTCTCTTTCTTAGCAACAAAACTTAACCACAGGCTAGTCAGCCTTAACTTTTGCCTGCTCAAACTAATACCTTACTATATGGGGAAAATCTGAAATACATTGCAAATGAGAATAATATTTTTTAAGCCATTAGATCACATATGAGCAGCTGTTATCCAGACAAAATGAAAGACAACAAGCAAGATTTAAACCACATTTCTTTAAATCTCCTCAGAGTCAGAGATAGAGGAGTATTTAGAAGTAAAACAGAGAAATACAACCTTTTCCAGAAACATATGCCTTAATTCATTTCTCTGCAAATTTTTTTCCTTAATAAGGCAAGTTCGAGGCAAATTCACAGTGAGATCAGAGACTTAAGACGAATCACCTAAGCTCTTTAAAATTACATTGACAGGAATTGAAGCATATTTAAAAAGGGGGCATTAAAACAGCTTCTCTGATTTTATCATCAATACATAAAAGATTCCCAAGGCCAGCTGGTTTTAAGAAGAAATATTTTTCCCGTAGACAATCCTCTACTCTTTAAGGCTAATTGACAGTGTGCGTAGAAGAATGATCAAATCTTGAATTAGGCATTTCAGATACAGCATCACATCTGTTTGTCTGTCATTCTGGTGATACACTGGGGTTGTTGAATAATTTGTTTACAAATCTACAATCAGTGCTAAAAGTTTTGCAGATGAATAAGTACATCTGGAGAACAGCAACACTGCACTGATTGTCTCAGAATGGCCTGGGCATACTGAAAAACATATTTTGCAGGTCGTTAGTCAACAAGACAGCTTGTCTTCATAGCTCTGTTAGCTCAAGCAGTAATTCAAATGTTGACTCTAATCGAGTAACAGTGCTTTTCATCCCCTCCCATTTAAAAATAGTGACTATTGTAGTGCCAGTATACATCTTTTCCCTGTAAATCTAACATCAGTCCTGGATCACACTATTTTAGTGTGCCAACATTAGTCATTACCATTCCTGAACACGTTATACACAATAATATGGTTGATTTTCTTTGCTTCTACACGTCTAAATACTGTGTTTTATTAATACATATCAAAAATATTGAGCTCCAATTTCACTGCTGCTGACAGGAACAATGCTTCCGAGTATTAAAGATAACATGAAAAAAATTACAAGGTAGAAATGGAGAAGAAAGGAACAACTGGAGAGACTCAAGTATTCTGAGGATGTGATATCACAGGCCAGAAACAGGGAGCTGCTTGATAAACATGATCACATGAGCTGGAAAGAATAAGAAAATGACTGGATTAATGATCTGAGGTTCCACAGACTGACTTCACACATTAAAACAAGCACAGTACAAAGGAATTTCTGTCAAATAAAACTTAGGAGAAAAAACCTCTAAATCTCTTGAGTAACTTGTCCAAATTCTAATTACTGTCAAACCAGATGAGACCTTATTCAACATAGAGATAATAAGCATGTCCCCTATTTTAAAATGTTATATGTAAACCAGTGCTACAGGTGCTAATGTCTAGCACTGTGTCACTAATCAGTGTCTCTATTTCAGGGACATAATCAGAAAGTGGGGAAAAAAAAACACAAAAAGCATAGTGAATTTTTTGCTCTAAGCACATTTTGAACATTCAGAAAATAATTAGCCTTACATTGATTGATGCACAGAATAAAGAAAGGGCAAAGAGACAAGCAGACAGATGTGAGAGAAAAGAAAGATAATATATAATTCGTATACGTCAACCTGGTTCATAGAAAGTAGCACAACTAAGGCAGCTATGGAAAGGTAATTTTTACATAAGCAACAGAGGGGTCTTGCAAATAAAGTACAATAAATTCTCTTCTGAAAGGACATTCCTGGAAGTGTATATCAACATGAAGAATCAACATAAAGAAACATAAATAGAGGGGGAGGGGTGTTAGGATTAGGGAGGAACAAAATGAAAAATAAGAACTTGTGTTTAGTAGCCACTGCTAATATGGATAAAGAAGAAAAGATTCAAAGGTAACAAAAGGAGGAGGATCTAGAAGAGTAATTGTCCTCAGTAAAGCTACATTGAAGTTCACAACACATCAGAGTGAACTGCAGAACACTGCAGAGGTAAGTCAGGTAGTACTGAAAAGAGATCAACAAGTTGTCAGTGAGGATGAGGACAGCTGATCAAAGTAACCTAAGCATAACATGTGATACATGAAGCATTGCAGGAGTGTCACCAGCAGAGGAGAGAGCTGGAGGATGACTTCAGTGGAGACAGACGCAGAGAAGGGTTAACCCCATAGGTCAGTCATTCTGCCTGCCTAGCTTCTGCATGCTGTGGTCAAAAACCACATGCCTTTATTTCCTTATACATTGGCAGCCCAGGTGACTCTGCTACACTGTCAAACTTTAAGCACTGCATCAGCTCTCCATGTGCTGAGTCTGGAACAAGTGGCTATACCTTGCCATGGACCTTGCAGAAGCCAGTCTCCCCAGCAGCCAGCACAGACCTGAGCGATTAGAATTAGTGCTGTCTGCTACACTTAAAAGAGACTTTGTCCAACTTGTAGTGTGGGCATGTTACTGAGTGCACATTTTAACTCCGGGTTGTCCTTTGAGACTTAGAAGCAAAGAAGATAATGTTTTATTCACCCACTAAAGTACTGCAAAATTACCAACACTTTTAAATAAAAAATAACTGACATGACCATAATACACTTCTTTCTTTGATTACTAATACTTATATAACTACTAGTTACATTTCATTTATATGAAACAAAGCTGTAAATAGACTAACATCAAGAATCAAGATTAGAATTACATGCTGCACAAATCCATCAGATAAACTCGAACTTATTAGACAACTATTTTATTTAAAAGAGTGTAGTGGTAATAAACTGTTGTTACAGACACATACAACAATTTCAGCAACATTACTAACAGTTTTAGTGACATAAAGCCACCTTGTGCTTCGAAACAAATGAGGTTTACCTGTAGCACAAAATGAATGCTTCTAAAGTTGAAGAGTTACCCTCCACACTGACAAAATATGCATCAGTTAAATTGCAGACATGTATACATTTTGAATTGAGTTGAATGAGAACTGTTAAACGAAAAACAAAATGCCCATTTTCCATTTCCAAAATGAGCTTCAATAGGACTGTAAAAACATGTCATGGTAATATGTTTCCTTTGCAGTAATTACCAAGAACAGAGAACTACACACTCACAGAACTTCCTCTAGTAAGAAAGGTACAAGAAGTCACATTCTTGCTTGCAAAAAGCCACTATTCACTGTGTGGTGAAATTTGCAATAGTTTCTATATCTGTTTATCTTTCTATGTACATTTCCGTAGATTTTGAGAGCATTTCCTAGCTTCTAAAAAATTTTCAATTTTTTTTTTAATCAATTAAAAAATAAAATCATTAGCAAGTAAATTGAAATTACTCTTTTAAAATAAAATTATATATTAGTACCTTTTTAGAATAAAAATAATAATTGTGTTTGCATTTTCGGCAGGAAAAAAAACACTACTCTGGCCAACTTTAGACTTATTTCTCTTCAAAAGGTCTCAATCCCGCTTGACTCTATGTCTTTATGTAAGTACACATTGAAATTCTTTTTGCTTGTGTTTAAAATGTTATTGCAAAAATACTAAAAGCTGAATGCAATAGTCAATAACAATGAAAAAGAAGAAAAAAAAAGCTAATTGAGTAAATCCATGCTCTGAACTTGTTTAGACTAACGCCAATGAAGAGATCTAAAGGCCATTTAAGTATATGTTCAAATTTAAGAAAAATCACATGATCTTAAAGGTCCCTTCCAACATGCAGTTTTCCAATTTCTCAGCAATGATGCAAGATAATACTGACAGAAATGGCATAGGCTCCCTAAAGCCAGAGGGCAGGCTGATTCCGGTTTAAGGTATGGAAGAGTGCATACCTTAAAGCCAGGTGCAAAACCCAAAGTGTTCCAAAGCTTTTACGAACACATGCTAACTTAGGTCTTACTGAATTAAAAAGTGAGGACTAATTTCTCTTCAGTTAGAATCAACCCCTCCTGTATTCTCTGACAAAAATATAACCCCACTGGTATATTTTTATTTATAAACTTGCTGAATGCTCATGTTTCCAAAGGGCACTATATAAAGCTCATTTTAAATTATTTGTTGACCTGTTTTGTTACGGGAGAAACTTGACACTTTCATAGAGGAAAGAAAACAATAACAAGATGGGTAAAATAAAATTCTGCTTGATTAATATAAATAAATATAGCAGAAATCGATAACTATGATTTGACAAGCATTCATCCTTCTGAGATTCTGATAAGTATACATACCACAGAGAATGCAAACCACAGAGAACTTTTCGAGACAGGTGAACATAACAAAAACACATAGAAGAGAATAATCTCACCTATGATAGGACTCTGTTACGGACTTAGAACTTTTCACAACTACACATATACAACAAAGTATAACACAGAAAAGTACTGCATTTCCTGTAATTATTTTCCTGTTTTGAAGTATTACTTGCCACTGAGTTAGAACTTTAGGAGGAAAATACAAGCAACTTATGGATAAGCACATGGACTGAAGAGACCATAAAACCGCAGTCATAAAATACTGTCTTTCTTCAGAGAACAGATCAGATAATCTAAAAGGAAACTCCACAGGCCAAGCCTATCAAGACTGCTTGGCTCCTATCATCTCGGTTAATGACTAAAAGTTAAGCAATCTGGATTGCTTTCAACATGAATAATGTTTGGAAAAATTCATTAAGTTGCAGGGCTTGGAGTCCTAGTTTTAGTGTGCAGTATTGTAATACAATTCCAGAAGAGTCTGAAGCACTTGTATTATTTTTCCATTAGTATGTTCTAGTATTTATCTTTGCACTAAAGTAGGTTTTGATCAGCTTCCACTGAATTCAGTGGATGCCCAGGAGAATAAGCACTTAAAAATCTTATGTCACACTTCACTGAAATCAGATTGCATGCTTATATGTATTCTTACATACCAAAACAACTTTTTTAAATGTTGGCCCTTATTTTCCCTTACTAATAGCTTTGAAATTGAAATAATAATTATCAATCTTTCAAATACTTTGCTGTTCTTGGACAAAAATTTTTAAGGAAATAAAAACTCTTAACATTTCTCAATTCTTTTGCCACTGAAAGTAAGTATAAATCCCTTAGAAGCAATTGCCCACGTTTCATAATACATCCAATTAATGTTTTTATTCAACTTACACAAGCCTGTGATCAGTATTTCAAATGGATTCCACCCTCACCTACCTGGTATCAACCATATGGTAGCAAGGCAACAATTACTTTTTATTAAGCCTGCATTAAACTTTTCAGAGAATAATTTTATGAGATCCCATAAGGTCAAATACTTACTGCAGTCATTAATCTTCTCTGGGAATCTTTAATCAGGCAGGTCTGTCAGAGTCATTAAATGATGTTAGGCCTCAACTCTTTAATTATTATGCAAGTTTTTAATTTTCAGAACCAATAAGTTACAGAATTATTTTGACATACAGAATTGCTTTGTTTCAAGCACTGGATGACTCTTAGAATCAGGTTAATGTTATAAATATAATGAAGATTTTTTTAAATTATTTCTGAGTCTAGTGGAAACACCACTTGGGTTATGATGTTCTTGCTTTAGAATTACAGTGTAGTGCTCATGTCAAGAGGTCAGAAAATAGATACCATATTTCTAACAGAAAAATAACAGAAATCAAATACTTGACACACTTAAAGCTGATAGTCAAAGTTCATGAAACAGAGTAATATAAAATGTTTAGCACAGTAGCCTTAGAATGTAGAGTAGAAAAATTTAGGTGTCATAAGGATTGTTGCATGATACTTACAAAAGGAGCCAGATGAATGGACCACTAGTTGGCTGACGTAATCTTTTCCATTCAATAAGGATTCTCTTATATTAATCCTAGGTTGTTACAGCAAGTTATACACACATACAATTTCTTGTCTCCTCTTAAATGCTGAAAATCCAAAATAGCCTCTTTGTCACATAAATCAAAAGGTACTCACTGAGAAACAACAATTTCCTTCTAATTACAATTTGAGAATAAATTGCATATCTTACCTTATCACCTAATTGAATAATACAGTATGGCAAAAGAACTGAACAAAGACAGAAAGACCCAAACTATAGTAAATAAATCCAAGACGTATTTTCAAAAAGGAATTTTTAAAAGGTTTAAAAATCTTGAAGTATGTGGAACAAAATACTAATAATGATTTTTAGAAAGCAGACACTTTCAATAAATTGTAAACGCCAACAATATTAAAATATAAAGAAAACCCATTATTTCCAGCTCTGCTGTAAAAGCTGAATGATTACTGAACTAATTCGTATTAATGTTACCAGCATGCAAATTCCTCTGTTAATTTTGCTGCTGCAGAATATAACTGTTCATAAACACAGGATTCAGGATGTGTGTACTGGTGGTATTTTGCACATATTATTTTTAACATATCTTTTTAAATTATGTGAGCTCTTTAAAAGAAAAAGTTTTCCAAGCACTAAGAATATTAGAATACTTTCTGGTACACATTCACACTTTAAAACATGCAGATATTACCCTCTACACCTCCAGAAGGGAAATTTGGCAGGTGTGCTGTTATCACTTACGCACACAAATTACAATTTGCATGGTCTAGTGGTGAGAGAGCCCAGGGAAGGCAGGTAGGTCTGGCATTTGGACATGTGCTTTATCCCACAGACACTACAGTCTTTCCTGAACATGCCACTGTAGCTACCAGGCTTCAAGGGAGAATTCATCTGGTAGCCTGAAATAACAGTCAAAATATCAGTGCAACAAAATACATGGAAATTAATTTGGATGGAAATATGAATAATGGGAATGAAAACTGAACAAATTAAATAAGTAATAAAAAACCTGCCTTCCAAATGTCATCTAAAATGTCTTTTCCTCATGGATTTCTAAACATTCTGAGTAGAATTCACAAAAGTACAATAACATATGTCAATGGAAAGATCAATTCCTTTGAAAAGAAAGTGTCATCCATCAAAAGAGATGACTAATGCCTCCTATTCACTAAATGACTTTTGAAAAGACATTTCTCAGGAATTTCAATTCTAAATAGACCTCCCATTTTAATGATGTTCTAAGAGTAACATCTCTGTCATTACCAAAATGTCCTCCAAATGAGGTACATGGACAGTAAAGAGGAGCAAGTTTTTTTTGTTTGAGAAGCTCTCCCTAGAAACAAGTGCTGACTCTTCTCAGAAGCATGGCCCTGAACAAAGGGAAAACATAAATTGTTCACAGTTTCCATGAACTTACCTAGGACATACTCTTGCAATATTTTTTAAGATCTAACAGTGAAAATATCTCTATGGAAATGGTATTTGATTTGGTAGCCAGTAATGGAAATTATTTTTAAAATCATAATCAGAGGTCACACAGCTGGAAAACTCTTAAATTTGCAGTAATGATGAAAGGAGAGTCATACAAAGTTTTAGATTTTTGACAACTTGGTTGTCACATACTTTTATGTTTACAGACTAATTAATAGTGAACACAATCTCACCTTATCCTGGAAAAGAGTGTCTTTGGCAAACACGCAGACATCAGTTTTTCAAGAAGGTACATTCATATTTTCAGCATGTCTCTTCAATAAAAAATGATTTAAATTTAGCAGTGCAAAAAAGCCATACAAATACCCATCTGATTCTCTCTATATGAGACTAAACAGAGATATACTAAAATGCTTCTATAGTGTATATGCTTCTGCTGTCCACATTTGAAAAAAATATGTTTTTCAAAATCCACAGTTTATGAGGACTGAATAAATAATCTAACAGAAAAGATGTGAAGATCTCAGTGAACTTTGCTGATCAAAAGAAAATTGAGACAACTCAATAGAGCATAAGTACCTTTATGGGCATGAAAAACAGGATATGAAAAGGTGCTTTAGATAAGCACAGAAAAAAATACTTTTTACTGTTCTTGATGATGTAACATTATAAGAATTTAATTTCTATAACTGTGGCTAAGCATTAGAATAAATAAGACAAAGTCAAAGACAGAGTATTTTGCTACCTTCAGAACTGAAAAGTAAGGTTTCTAAATAAGATGTTTTCTTCAATTGCAAATTCTTACAAACAACAGTATAAAATATGATAGTCTATGCTGTACAGAATATAGGCCCCGGATCTAAATGTTATCATGTTTTATGATTTCTTTTGTGATTTCAAAAGTTTTTCATATCAAGAACTTGGATCTCAGTTTCATGAATCAAAGAATTCAAATCCATTTCACACCAACACCTCTGGAATATTTCTGAGTATCAAATGAATATTAAGTAAGCATTTATTGATCTTATGCTATAAGACGATAAGATCATGCCACACAACCATCAGTATTAGTGAGAGAAATAAACTATGAAAAAAATAGTAAAGAAAATAAACAGATTTCTAGGCTCCTATTTAATTTTCTCTCTTGCTTCTCCTAATGTATGAAAGGAATCCAACAGAAACAAATATGTTTATTATTTGGTTATATTTGAAGCTTTAAGTATAAGTATTGTATAAATAACCTTACACAATTGACATTAGCAGAGCAGGAACATTATGCACTACTCTATTGGAGATGTGTCTTTATTATAAGTATGTAATAACATTCAAACTTAAGTGGTTGATATAAGTAAATAATAAAGAATTAGGAATGGTGTTGGAGTTTTAATTTCATAGAATCATAGAATCGCAAGGTTGGAAACGACCTGCAAGATCATCTAATCCAACCACCCTCCCATTCCTATTAGTACCACAAGCTACTAAATTTATTTTAAATTACTTTCTCTCCTGTCATATCTGATGACATTAATTGTCATATCCATTACATTAATTACAGTGGAGTGTATGTTATTCTGAAATGTTTGTTTGGTATCCAAAGAGACTCCGTTAAAAAAAAAAAAAAGAAAAAGTAGAAAAGTACAGTGTAAAGAACACAGTACTTTTTAATAGCATTTATTCCAATTATATCCCCAAATAAATGTTTAAGAGACATACAAAAAATATAAAATAAAAGTTAGAAAAAAGAAATTTTCAGCCGATATGTTGGAATTCAATCTTTCAAGAAGACAGCTGAATAACATTGAAATTGACAGAAGCTTCAGCATGAAAAGCTTCAACACTAATGCGAAATGAATAAAGGAAAAAATATACCGTTTGAAACAATAAGAAATGGTGAGAAAAGGAATTATGTGATGTAAAGTCAAGGAAATTCACCTTGCATTTTATTTTCAAGAAAAATATGGCGTTCTGAACAGGAACTTTTTCCCCATTTCTATAATTAATATATGATTTAGCAAAATTCTAACATCAGTTTTCATGCATTGGAAATCAGCAAATGAGAAAAAAAAAAAAGGAAAATGACTTTACAGAGCTTGTAAGCAGTAGGAAAGGTTTTCTAATCTGACAAAAAAAAAAAAACAAAACACAACACAAAACAGAGAGGAAGTAAGTATTGCATAGCAACTTAGACTACACAGCTTTACAGTTCAGTGGTTTCCTACATATTTACATTGATGCTGACTTCCATCAAGCTTCAGGTGGCATTTATTTTCTGGTCTGAAATACTAGTGCTGCCTGTTTTGAATGATGTGTGGGATTCATAAACACATTACTCTAGAATTACTACATCAGGTAGTGCTATATGCTTGTGCTATAACACAGCTGAGCACTTCACTGTGTAAAGCCATTTTAATCCCATGGAACAAAAAAACTCAAAAAACCTCACAAGCAGCCAGATCTAAAATTAGTCAAGAGAGAACAAAATTGGTTTCTTTAGAAGTATTGTACAAAAATGCCAACAACTAGTATCTGAAAACTGAAAGCACATGAGAATGTGTTTGTCATTAATACCAAAGCATCAAACCTGAGCAGAATTCCCAGGGGCCTGTACTCATGGTCCCCAGCACCAGGCATTTGCTGCAGGCTCTCTGCTGGGGCATAGAGAGCTCTTGTACACACAGAAAGGTATCCTTAAATAGCTGTTAGCTCTATTCCATTCCCATGCCCCTTATGAAGCTTATCTTTCCAGGACAGCTGATCCAATAATTCCATAAACAGCTGGAATTTTTCTCTCCTGATGTTCATCACCCTGACTCCACACACTGGCAGGTCCATACTCCTTGAGATCACAAACTCTACTAGGGCATGGTCACTGTAGTCCAAGCTGCCTCTGATCTTAACCTCCTTAATGACCTCCACTGCACTGGTGAGCACCAGGTCCAGTAAAACTTCAGTAACTAACATGCATTTCACATGGATGTGCTAGAAATGCATGTAGGAATGTAACATGTTAAATTTTGTTTCTTTTAATGAAGATATGAAATATCTAGCCATTTTATGATGATTTCCTTAAAAACATGCAAACAAAAAAAAAAACCACCCTTTTGTTTCAATCTTCTAGCACAAAAAAATCATATTACTAAAAGCAGTAAGGTTACTAGTAAATATCTGGTTTCAAATACTATATACTCAAATTATTTCTATTTTATTTACAATTATTAATCAGAGACATCAGGCTCTTTTTATACTGTTCTATCTAGCATTATAGCATAAAGAAGGAAGCTTTTGGTATGAAGCACTCACAGGATGGAAAAACACTTCATTGTTCTCTCAGAAAATAGGGACGTGTCCACTTGTTTCTCACTATCTTAAAAGCTAGATGTCCAAAGATCTGTCAGAGCCTTCTGCTCCTAAACCTCTTTTCCAGAATTTGAAAAAGTAGGGTGGACTGTTTCAATGACTTTAGAGCACCATTTAGTTACAAAGACTCCAGAGTTCCCTGTGAATTCATCCTGGTAATAATTTTGGTCTCTCTGCATCTATAAACATGATCTCCTGATATTATGTCTGTAATTTCCCATAACCCCAGTCCATCTTTGCTGCATTGCACACAATCAAGCACACAACACAACAGAGGGCAAGAGTTTCTCAGCATCCAGGGCAGTGACTGTGTAGGTCCTGAATTGCTTCAGAGTTTGTAGGCATACTAGAAAACTGCCGCACAAATTGTGCTCAATGATATATCCGTGCTTTACCAAATTCAGTCATTTCTAAAACTGTTGAAAAATAATCATTTCTTCATTGTCGCTGTGGTTGCAAGTGTCACTAGAGGTTGCTCCCTGTTCTTACAAAAGAACTATTCCAGGAAACTGTGGCTTCTTAAATATTTTTTTTCCTTCAGGCAACAATTATATTTCAGAATATACTTTGTAAATGAGCTTTCAGTTTTGATTGCTTTTTAGCACTTCTGCAGGAGACATCTAATTACCCATGTCATTAAATATGCATTCCCTAAAGTCATTCCCTTCTTCCCCCAAAAATTTTGATTGTAATTACTGATCATCTTTCCTTCAATGATTATGAGTATCAGACAAAATAGGTTTTACTGAGTTCACTTATTTATTTTTGTAATCACATGTTTGCTTACACTGCCATCTAAGATAACTTGTCACTATCAAGTAAACTCTTGTAAATTTTGACTGCTCACTGTAACAAAACCTTCTCTGTATTAGTACCAGTATGAAACACTTTTCTAACAGCCTCTTAAAAAAAACTAATGTCTTGAAATTGCAGAATAATTGGAGAAAATGGATGTACTAAAATGTCTTCTCTATAATTATTATCCATTAATTTCATATTAGAAGAAAAATCAATGTAACTTTAATGGATAATAAATTCTGATCTGGTATGATGTGACTTATATAATGCTACTTATCAAAATACTTTTGGATCTTCTCACAAAAGTTTTGCTGAAGAAGAAATAGAAGCCAAATTGAAATAGTTTTTTCAATACACAAAATGTGATGTTTGGTATGAACATGTTTTCTATTAAACTTTGGATCTTTAGCAGAATTCTAATCAAGCAGAAAACAAAACTTGCCTCACTAAGGGCAAGAATGATGAAGAGAGAGATAGATCATCTTGAAGTCTGAACGAGGGAAAGGTAATGCGTGAGATTATGGGTCTATATCGTCTTTAAATTGTTATTAATTTGACACTTCTCCAAACATAAAGATGAAATGCAGTGTCTATATTTCCTGTTCCAGGCTTATTCTGTTATGCCACATCTATTTAAACAACGAACAGTTTTCCAGTGTACAATGATGAGGATCAAGAAGAATAATCTTTTTAAAAACTAGGAACTATAATAAAACAAGATTTGGATTTAAATATTATACTAATATTCAATAGCAAAAACTTACTAACACTTATTAACACTTTAGATTAACAGATTTATTAACACTTTAGGTTAGTACTGTGAAACACTTAGAAAGTGCCTAATAGTTACACCAGTATGCAATGCCCCTTAGTCTGCTATGAAACATAGATACTTAAATGTATAAATAACATTTTTCTTAGTGCCTGAGAATTTATCATCTTTGGACAAAGTCTGGTCAGATCACTGGTTTATTTCATACTCAGTGGATATACTATTTTCCTTCCATTATGATGGACCAAATGATATAAGGATTTCCCTTCCCATCAGGGCTGAGCAACTGCCTAATTTATCTAACTACTTCATATGAGGAAGTATCTGCAAGTGCCTGAGTATCAGCAGTCATATGAGGATGCTGTCTGCTGCCAGAGGACAGAGCCAATAACGTGATTGAGAAAATACAGATGGTCACTTGCAAGGAAAGGACTTTCCTTGGCACTGAGATAGATAAAGAAGGGAGTCTTTCAGAACTGAATGCTCTTAGCCTAAATTGGGCACAGGTCTGAGCAGCAATCTCACTGCATGCCACTATTTAATCCATATTTCATCCATTCTGCTTCCTTAATTTTGATCTGCACTACGGGCATGCTATGGCTTAAAGATGAAGATAGTGCTTTCTGCAATTCATTAATCTCCAAAGAAATATAATAGCAAATCATGAGTCTTTGCTTCTCTCAGTTCACTCATTTCCTGCACATCATGTTTTATTCACTTACAGTTTCTGAAAAATTTAAAATAATTTCAAACCATTTTACCCCTCCCCCCCAAACTGCAGGAAGCAGAACACTCGCTATGTGTTCATAAGATAAAGTATGTTCTTTTACTAGGAGCTCCCTAAGGATTCTGATATTCCTAGATATTCCCCTAACTTTATTATCTACTTTATGACTCAAAATCAAATTATCCACTTCTCATTACAGTGCATACTCAACTCTAACACAGTCAAGTCAGTTCTCATGAGCTTTTCCCAGCCAATTCCTTTTTTTTTTTTTTTTTTTTTTTAAATTTTTCACACTTGTCTTTTCTTTACAAAACATTCAGGCTTTTTTGACATAACAATCACATACTGAAATTAAAAAAGCCTTATATTTTGCTGAATTCTTTCTTCTGCTACCATATGCTGTGGAATATGAAACTGTGCGTATCACAAGACATTTGCATGGGAATTGTAAGAAAGAATGGACTGTGGATGACTGGGCTTCTGTTCAATACAAATTTTCAAGCAATTCATAGCATTGTTTTAACATATCTCAAAAGCTGATCATGTCATGAGTAGGAAGACAAAAAGATTTAAAATTTTATTCCTCGACTGAAAGTAAGTTAGAACAGAGAATGATTTTATTTTTAAAGAAAATCTGTTAACATACAAACTCTTCTCCAAATTTGGAGTAAAAAACTGTAAATGCTATTCAAAAACATATGTCTTTGTTTCATTCTACTCCTGGTTACTCAGTAGACTAGTTACCATGTCCAATTACAAAGCTATCATCAGCTGCTAGAAATCAAAATTTTGAAATAAACTTATTTTAGAGTATCTTGAATATATGCTAGAAAAAACTGCTTAGTATGTATTTCACTCGCTCTTTGGTATATGTGCTTGTTCTGCATTATTGATTTCCAGATCACAGTACTGTTACATTCACTCTTAAAATGGCAGTGCGAGTTCAAGAACTTGCTGCCAGGCTGAAAAGCCTCAGTGCATTTATTGATCTGGTTTACTGCATTTTTTATTTTACCTAAGAGACATTTACTGTAACAGAGAAAAATGCAAGGTGACACTGAGCAACCAGTTGTAGGAGGACTGTGAATGGCTTCAAACTAGCAACATAGGTTGCTCTGAGTGTAAAGCCTCCTACTTATTTCTATGGAAAGCTACAAAACACTGTATTTCAACATACTCACCACCATTACCTATAAATTTTTACCAGTGATGAACAAGAGCCTGTGTGCTGCGTTCATAAAAACCTGCACCAGTAGAGAAGACCCACTGTCACTGCTACCATGGCTGAAAGGCACCACCTACTGCCCCATTGTGCTCACATCCACTGTTTGGTCTCCACTGATGTTCAGCAAGTGTCGATGAAGGCCAATGGGTGCCAATTTATTCACATGGAAGAATTCAGTTCCACACTATTGCTTCATATGCACTTCCATGTCTTCTGCCCCTATGCTGCCATCTATCACACAGCAACAAATTGTAATGGAATATTAGTTAGAAGGTTCATCCTCTACTGCCATACCACCATCTGCCACTGATGTTATGGGACAACATAATAAAATAGGAGGCATTACTTTAACAGCCCTCATACAACACATAATCATAATATTATTTTGCGTTTAAATAAATAAATAAAATTAACATTTCTGTCCATCAAATAACTCTATACTTCCAAATATCTTACTCTTCTCATTTCTCACTTTATAATACCAATGTACAAGTTACAAAATAAAAACATCAATTTAATTGAGTGTTTATTAGTGTTATGTGGTAGCTGTTCCATGGGTGCCAACTGAGAACAAATTTAAATCTAATTTCCTATGAGAAACTCAAGCATTTTCCTTCTAATGAAGTAGATCAATCTGAATTTCTCAAGTCAATGCAGAAGTTCTGAGACTGTAAAATGACAGCGATCATATTTACGTAATACACATGGGATTAGAACAGTGACAAAGCAATGGTATAAATTATGGTTTGTTGCCCCAACTCAGAAAGTCATTTCTGCTTAAGAAACACAAAGCCAGGTGAGCAGTGCCTACTTTGCCTACTACAGTGCCATATTTTCTATCAATACATTTTTTACATGAACTTGAGCAATAAATGCAACAGCATGACTGAAATCTCTGCTTCTCTGAGCTGCTATAAGCATCCAATGTACTCAATAAACCTTACAGATTAAAAAATATGTAAATATAAATAAATAAATAAATAAAATACTGTGGAAAGAAAAGTTGGAGGAGTTAAAGGAAGACACCACCACTACGGTCGATCAGTAACAAAGAAGTAGCCTATTTGGGAAATCATTTAAATGATTCCCTCAAAAGTTCTCCACATTTTAGTGCAAAAAGATGACTTATATCTAAAGTTTCAGGAACATTCCTGCATAGTGAAATTTAAAAATACCTTTTCAAATGGACATGCAAGGTATTTCACCTGGACCAAAACTAGAAATCCAAGATAGTGAAATAAGTTTCTTTTGTGTTTCTGTTCAACTCAGATAATTCTTTTGTTCGTGAACACAGCAGTTAAACAGCAAGATATTCTTCCTTTAAAGACACCAAGTGGAGGAACAGTCGAAACATTCATCTTCATCTGTAATTCATACGGAGCACACTATAAAAATCTTAATGCTTTCCAGAGGTTAAAAGCAAGCACACTCTCCAAATCTCATACATTAAGTGGATATTGACAAAAAATGGAACAAAAAACCCCAACAAAACAACCAACCTGTAATGAAGCAGGCATTTTATGCAGTGACAACTTAGTGAAGGGAGAAAGAATAATAGGAAAAACTTACTATATGTAAGGCCAAGAGGCTTATCCTCCTATCATTCTTTTTTTCCAGAAGTATAAAAAGTTGAATAATAAGGCAGGTGAAAATAAGGCAGATTTTTTCAACATTACCTATTCTATTCTCGACATCATTGCACAGTGACCTTGATCTTTCATATAAATATACTGAATGTTTTTTCTCCTGTCCATTATTCAAGCTTTCTGCTTTTTAAGACACTGGTTCATTATGAACATATTTGGAGGCTGATACCGTAAGGCCTTATATCATGATTTGGATTGTAAAACTCACTTAACAGCACAAAAGAATTCTAAAATAATTCATGAAAGCCTTAAAAATGAGACTCTGTGTACCTACAAAAAAAAAGTTCTTTATAAAAATTCTACTTTTCAATCTGTTTTACTTATAGATCAATTTTCAGAAAAACTGTTAGCTGTGATTTGCATAGAATCATAGAATCACCAAGGTTGGAAAAGACTTCCATAATCATCCTATGATGACCATGCTCACCTATGACCATTATGTCCCACTAAACCATGTCCCTCAGTACAACATCTTAATGTTTCTTGAATGCCTTCAGGGTCAGTGATTCCACCACTCCCTGGGCAGCCGATTCCAGTACTGGTTGGCTCTTTTGGAGAAGATTTTCTTAACAACCAAACTGAATCTCTGAGGTTGTGACTTGAGGCCATTCCCTCTAGTCCTATTGCTAGTTACATGGGAGAAGAGGCTGATCTCTGCCTCAACACAGCCACCCTTCAGGAAGTTGTAGAGAGTGATAAGGTCTCCCCAAGCCTCCTCTTCTTCAGACTTAACAATCACAGTTCCCTCAGCCACTCCTCACAAGGTTTGCCCTCCAAACCCCTCACCAATTTCACTGCTCTTTTCTGAACTCGCTGCACCAGGGCCTCAGTGTCTGTCTTGTAGTGAAGGGCCCAAAACTGAACAGTACTCGAGGTGCAGCCTCACCAAGGCTGAGTATAGGGAGATAATCTGTTCCCTGCTCCTCCTGGCAACAATATTTCTGAACAACCCAGGATGCCATTGACCTTCTTGCCCACCTGGGCATACTGCTAGCTCATGTTCAGACAAGCGTCAACCATCATCCGCAGGTCCATTTCCTCTACACAGTCTTCCAGCTACTCTGCCCCAAGTTTGTAGCATTGCCTGGGGTCATTGTGTCCAAAGTGCAGGACACAATACTTGTTCTTGTTGAACTTCATCCCACTAGCTCCCAGCCAGCAATTCAGCCTGTCCAGATTTTCTGTAGGGCCTTCCTACCCTCAGGCTGATCAACACTTTCTGCCAACTTGGTGTCATCTGTGAACTTGCTGAGGGTGCACTCAGTGCCCTTATGCAGATCATCAGTTAAGAAATTGAACGGGACAAGCCCCAGTGCTGATCCCTGTCAAACACCACTTATGACTTGTTACCAGCTGGATTTAACTCCATTCCTCACTACTCTCTGGGTCCAGCCACATAGCCAATTCTTTACCCCAGCAGCATATCTGTCCAAGCCACATGCTGCCAACTTCTCCAGGAGGATATAAGGTGAGATGGCACTGAAGTCTTTGCTGAAGTCTAGGTATACTACGTCAACGCAGCTTTCCATCATCCACCAGGTTGGTAAAAAAGGATCTGCCTTCCATGAATCCATGCTGGCTAGGTCTGATCCTCCAGTTGTCCCACACATGCTATGTGATCTCCCACAAGATGATCTGCTCCATAACTTTACTTGTCATTGAGGTCAGGCTGACAGGCCTGTAGTTCTCTGGATACTCCTTGCAACCTTTTTTGTAGATTGGCAAGACTCTAATCCTCTGGGACATCTCTGGTTGACCAGGAATGCTGATGGAAAGTGGCTTTGCTCTCACCTCCACCAGCTCTCTCAGCTGGTGGATCCAATTGGGCCCCATGGACTTGGAGCAGCAATCCAGGGGGAGCAATAGGTCTGTCTCCACCTGAATAGTGGGGGTTTTATTCTGCTCCCCATCCAAGGCTTCCAGATCAGGGGTTAGAATACCCTAAGGATAACCAGACTGACTTATAAAGACAGACATAAAGAAGGCATTGAGAACCTCAGCCTTTTCCTTATCCTCAGTGGCTATGTTCCTCATCATATCCAGTACAGGATGAAGATTCTTCTTAATCCTCCTGCTATTGTTATTCATAAATTTTTTTGTTCTCTTCTATCCCAAAGGCCAAGTTGGTATTCAAGCTAGGCTTTTGTCTTTCTAATTTTCTCCCTGCACAGCCCAACAAATTCTTTGTACTCTCCCCAAGTTGTCCATCCCTTCTTCCACAGGAGATGCCTTCCTTCTCTTTTTCTCCTGGAGCCTCACGAAAAGCTCCTGGTTTATTCATGCTGATCTTCTTCCCTGTAGGTTCATCTTGCAGCTCAGGGAGACAGACTGCTCCTGTGCCTTTAAGACTTTCTTCTTGAGGAGCAACCAGCCTTCCTGGACCCCTTTGACCTTCAGGACTGAATCCCAAGAGACTCTCCCTACCAGTGTCCTGAACAGTTCACCCTTTAGAAGTCCAAGGTAGTAGTTTTGCTGTCCCCTCTCCTGGCTCCACCAAGAATCAAGAACTCTATCATCAATCTGTCCAAGAGAGCTTGCACCACAGCAATGGCATCTTGAATTCAAACTTGGGACATTTACAACATGGACAGACAGCAAAGACTTTCTATTTCTTTACAGTTCTTTTCACATTTTTTTAATTCTAAAACAAACAGTACTAGTTCAGATACCTCAGACTGCATCATGTACCAGGTGACCTACCTGGATGGACGTCAGGGTAGGAAATCATATGAATTACAGGAAATATGTAGTTTCAAAATGAATTATTGTCCTCTGTTATGTACTCTTAATTTCAAAGCAAGTTTCTTTTTTTGAATTGGGCATATTAAGCATTAAAAAAGGAGAAAAGCTTCTAGCTGCTCTTTTTGTGCATTGACTCAAAGAGGAAATGCCATGCATCAGGAATCCAAAATTCCAGCCATTCCACAGGGAGCTGTATGACCAGGCTATGAGGTTCTGCTAAAACAAATTCCCAATCACTTTCAGCAACAGTAACCTTGCAAATTCTAACAAACAAATTCTTAGTTACTGGAAGTCCCTTTTGTGAAAGCTATTAACTAGCTTCATTCAATAAATAAAGACTTTTAATATTTACAAGGAATCATTTGTCTCACCAGATAATCAGTAGATGCCATACTGAAAGAATGTAGTGCTTAACTGCTGCTTCACATGTATTTATCTCAGTATACAGCATTTAGAAGAGTGTTTCAGAAGCCTTGAGACACAGAAGTTAAAGAAATACGCCAGTTCAATTCTCTTATTTGCCCACAGTTTCCAGTTGAAATTGCTTTCAAAACAAGGGGATTTTGAAACATGACTCAGAATCATAAGCTATTTCTCAACAAAATGTCCAAAATCAAATAAACATCTGTCTCATCAGAAAACTATTCTTATGCTTTATACCTGAAAAAGGAACATTATTACAATCCCCGATTTCTAAATCAAATATGCAAAGCCAAGAAAGGTGTATTCAAACTGTTTTACAGAGTTATGCCAAACAGAAGAAATAAAACTAGAACGAATACTAGAAATTGGGTGGGGATGTTTTAAAATCTGGGTACAAATTTTAGCCATTGAACCCACTCCTCTCACCATCACCAGCCTATACATCCTTTAGCCTCAAGTACCGTAGAATTCAAGACAATTGAAAATCAGAATCCTCTATAGGATGCCAATTTCAGAGCAGCACTAATCATAATCCACTGAACTGAAAGCTTGACTTTGGAGAATTATCATTTTTAAATGATTGTTTAAACAATAGTTATAAGTTTTCTTACTTATAATGGAATACTGATGCAGTCGATTTCTTTTATGACAAAGAAAATGAAGTGGAGCAACAGGATAGCAAGAAGACCAGAAGAAATAAAACTTTCATTCAGGAAACTTGACAAACTTGAAAGGTGGGCCATTGCAAACCTAATGAGGTTCAGCAAAGCAATGTGCAAGGTTTTACATTTGGGTAGAGGTAATCCCATATATACATACAAATTGAGAGAGGAACTCCTTAAGAGCAACCTACTGAGAAAGACTTAGGAGTCCTGATTGATGAAAAGCTTAATATGAGCCAGCAGTGTGTGCTTGGAGCCTGGAAGGCCAATAGTATCCTAGGTTCCATCAGAAGAGGAGTGATGGAAGCAGGGTGAGGAAAGCAATTGCCCCCTTCTATTCTGCATTTGTGAGGCCCCAGCTGGAGTATTGCATCCAAGCCTGATGCCTCTGACAGGAAAGATATGGAGGTTTTGGAGAGGGTCCAGAAGAGGGCCATGAATGTGATCCAAGGGCTGGAACATCTCTCCTGTGAAGACAGGCTGAGGGAACTGGGCTTGTTTAGCCTGGAAAAGAGAAGTCTGTAGGAGATATCATTGTACCTTTCCAATATCTAAAGGGAGTTTATAAACATGAAAAACATGATGGAAAATCAACTTACTACAAGGCTAGACAGCTATATAACAAGGGAGAATGGTTTGAAACTAAAGGAAAGGAGATTTAGATTAGATGTTGGGGGAATTTTTTTACTGAGAGAGTGGTGAGGTGCTGGAACAGGTTGCCCTGGAGGTGTTTAAGGTCAGGTTGGATGGAGACCTGGGCAACCCGATCTAGTACTTGATCCAGCAGCTGGCACCCTTACCTGTGGCAAGGGGCTTGGAACTCAATGATCCTTGAGGTTCCTTCCAACTGAAGACATTTTATGATTCTATGAAACAGAAGCTCAGGTCTGTGTCAAAGTGGGTGCAATTAGTAGAGGGATTAATAAAAAGACTCAATAAGAAAAACCTCAAATGCTCCCAAGACCATCTTGTTCCATTCTGAATCTCTTTTTTTATTTGTAAAGACTGGCATTACAATTGAAAAGGACTCAAAATGGAGTGACGTACACATCATTGGTGTTTTATGATGCAACTGATGGGATCCCTGAATGGATATTGCTTCAGCTTTGATTTTAAAAAATAATTTAACAAGAAAATCTTCAACTCCACTATCAATCACAGGTGGCAGAAATGAAAAAAAGAAAAAGAAACAAAACTATGGTCAGATTCATAACATATACATTGTTGACTGATGACACTTGTTTCAGATGTACAATAAAGCCCACAACACTTTATTACTATGGAGATAATTATTGTGAATGTTTTTTTTTTTCATGTTGATCAACTTGCTTTTGAAGGTTGTTTCTTTGATTGTTTTAAACTTGCATAATAAACATGCAATGAAACATTTCTTGTTAAAGTGTTTTTTGTTTGTTTGTTTGTTTGTTTTTCAGTCTTCTAATACAAAGATCTCATAAAGTTGCAGTGTTGTATTAGAGCATTACCAAAATAAAAGCAAAAGCTAAAGAGGAAGGTAAATGTGAACTGAACTCAATGAGAATAACCTAATCTTGTCCTGAGACACTCCAGTCTTAATAAAAAGATGTGCACAATCAAGTCCCTTCCACCCAAATCCACCAAAATCACAAAATAAATATTAACTTGGAAGAAAAGGAAGACAGAAAGAAAAATAAAAATATGATGTCATCATGCACTCATCTTCTGCATAGCTCAACCCACATATAGTAAGGCACTATTTCCCAACAACTTTGTGTCCACAACAATCTTTTACAGTGCTCTGTGAACTACATATAGTTCCTTCCAGGATGATGAAATAAATAGATTGAACGAGTGTTGCTACTGTGTCACCCCATGTGTGATTTTATAGATAAGGGCATAATCTGGCAGTTTCAGAAAGAAGCTGTCTCAAGTCTCTTCTCATGTGTGCATGTTATTTATATGGATATCTTTTGTCTGTGCAAGTGGTTGATCTGTTTTCCAGAGTTGCTGTTGTTTTTAATTGTTCTTTACTCCAGTGTTCTCAAAGCAAATACACAAGAAAATAAAAGTTGGGTCATTAAAAACAGAGCTTTGGTGCTCCAAAACCACAGTTTCGGGGGTTTAAGAAATCCGTTGGACATTCCAAAAGGACTTGGAAAACACATGGACATATTTCAAGTGGAAATCCTTGTCTTTGCTTAATTAAGCTGGTCTTCATACTGTTTTCGGAAACAATCACCAGCAGGAAAAAACTCCCAGCATCGTTCTTGGTACATTTTCCATACATAGGATTCCTGAAATAAACAAAATTTATGTGGCTTAAATAGCTCCAATGAGAAAGAATCAGGCATGCCTCTTTAAAAACAAACAAACAAACAAACAAACCAAAATACATTGCTTCCCTTCCTTAATTCTTCGGTTTCTCTACATCAATTTATAAAATCATGTTAATTTTTGGATGAGTTTAGAGTAGATTTTACATATGATTACCTGGTCAAAAAACAAAAGAGAAAACACGTAGAAGAGGACCAGGTCATTTCACATCCAGGAGCACCGTAAAGCTTAAGTAAAGCTTGTCGCAAGATCAAATACCAGCATAAGTATAATATTTTCCATCATAGAAATTTGACTGAATTTCTGCATCAGTCCTTCCAAAGCATGCAAAAAATGCATAAAATAAAATGGACTTTAAAGATTTGAAAGAATAATAAACAGCAATGAAAAAAAATCCTCTTAAAATTGTTCTCCCAGCTTTCTTTTCAAATACCTGCATAAGTTATTTCATACTGCTCTATCTAGAAATGTAGACACAGAAGACCATATAACTGATGAATAATATTAAAGGTCAAAGACAACAATAAGAGATTCAACAGGGTGAAAAGAATGTTGCTTTCACAAGGTGCTTAAATGTTTCTCATTATTTCTGTTTACATATTCTATTTATATTTTTTGGAAGTAATACTTCAAAAAGTCAGATCAGATAAGAAAAGCATTAGAGAATTGATAATCTAAAATTAAGCAACAAAGTCCCAACAAACATTCAGAACAATAACAATTAAGTTACTTACTGCATAGAATGCTATTCATTAGAATACTCTTAGTTTTGGCAAGTCTGAATGATTTTTATTTTAGAATCAGTTTTATTTATTAACTGTTGATATTCAAAGAGTTGTTTGCCTACCTGTCCTGTATGTTCCGTTTCATCTTTGTTAATAAGATACATCAGAAAAAACCTACAATGGAAAAAAAAGACGTTGTGAATATAGTACAGCACCAGTCAACCTACAGACACAGGTGTATTTTTCAATATGTCATGTACAGTGAAAAAAATGCTGTTCCTGAGTTCACAAGTTTCTAAGTTATATTTATGATGATATTCTCAGACATATTAAACATGGTTTCCTCACACTTATAATATGCACTTATTATTCAATGAAAAATACACCAAAACGCACAAGATTTCATTTGACTTGCAGTAACTACTTACCTCATATGAAGAATTCCTAAGCTTGCTGACAGAAAATTATACTAGATGTTTCTACAAACACTAACTTGCAGATAGAGAATAGTAATTAGATTTAAAAATAAATAAATACATAAATACATAATATAAGTAAGAAACTGGAAATATTTACTAGTCACATATCAGGTTCCTAATTTTTATCTCCTTGCTCACACAAAATGGGTGTTTCAGAACCAAACTGAAAAAAATACATTGAAGTTCATAAAGTTCCTGCTCCTACCTCCACTGAAATTCTATCACTTCACTAAGGCAAAAAAAACCTTTGCTAATAGCAAACATTTTTCTTCCTCAAGGACTCTATTAAAGAAGAAAAAAAAAAAAGAAGGAAATATCTCCCTTGTTCATTCAGGCAACATGAGTGCACATCAAAGCCGATCTATAATGACTCTTATTAATGGAATGGAGTTAATCAGGAGTTAACAAGAAGTTCATTTTTACTGTACTTACAAATAATTGGCCAAGTTGTGCTCCTGCAGTGTATGAGTTTCAAAGCCATGGGGCACTGTATCAAAGTAGTCATTTCCTATTCCACAGATAAAGCACTTTGTCTAAAAGAAAGAACACAGATTACAACACTTATTTATAATGCATCTTTGCAACCCTTTGAGAAAATACACCCCAAACGCAGTAATTTTCTTCAAAATATCAATGCATCAACTATAATATGTACTGAACAGAAAAGCTTCTCTTTTGATGATTGAGACTGACTGCTTCAGCCAAAACACCCAAACAGAAGATTGACTGCCATCAAAGTAACATATTAATGTTCAATCAACCAATAAATCCTAGTACCAGTAGGTGAGCAGGTATAAGAAGAATGAATGGCACTGAACAGCCAAAGCCTACTTTTTTTCCTTTGAACACTGTCAGCAATACACACTGTAATGCAAGGCAGTATCTACCTTAATGCTTGAGTTTTTAAGCTGAATATGCTTTTATATTGCAGAACACATTAGTTCTCAACATATTTCTGATTTCTTATATACACACTTAAATGACAGAACAGAAAACCAGCAAGTACTGGACATTTGCACGTATAGATTAATCAAAGAAAACTACACCTGAGATGAACTGTATCATCACAGTGTTAACCATGCTAGACACCTCTAGTCACAAGATTCAAAAGACTTAAATAGTCGTGGATATGGAATTCATTATAATGTACAGCAACAAATATTTTTTGTTATTTACGTAAGTGAAAACACACAATCTAAAGCTTAAAAGGTCATGAGAAAAATAAAAAAGTTTTTTGTTGTTGATTTATCTGCAAAAAACTGGCTGTACTTACAAAAGGTATTAAAGAACAGTAGGAATTGGCAAATAAATCCTAAATATGCTAAGAGCAGAATTACAGCACAGAGTTTGTGCCCCATACAAGTTAAGAGCTGTCAACAGCATGCCTCTTTCATAGTGCAGATCAAAGAGTGGTAATGTTATTCAGAACTTGCATTCTAGCAGAGTTTTCTCATCAAAAGAAGTGTGACCATAAGAACAAGGGAGGTGATTCTGCCCTCTATTCTGCTCTCATGAGCATCCCACCTGGAGTACTGCATCCAGCTCTGGAGCCCTCAACATAAGAAGGACATAAAGCGGTGGGAGTGGGTCCAGAGGAGGGCCATGAAAATGATCAGAAGGCTGGAGCACCTCCCTATGAGGACAGGCTGAGAGGGCTGGGGCTCTTCTGCCTATAGAAGAGAAGGCTCCAAGAAGATCTTATAATGATCTTCCAGCACCTGAAGGGAACCTACAGGAAAGCTGGGGAGGAACTTATTATAGTGACAGGATGAGGAGAAATGGTTTTAAACTGGAAAAGGGTAGATTTAGACTAGATATTAGGAAGAAAATCTTTACTGTGAGAGTGGTGAGAGACTAGAACAGGTTGCCCAGCGAGGCTGTGTGGGCCTTTGAGCAACCTGGTCTAGAGGGAGGTGCCCGTGTCTGTAGTAGGAGGGTTAGAACTAGATAACATTAAAAGTCCCTTTCAATCCAAACCATTCTGTGATACTATGATGAATACTTATGATAATTAAATAAAAAGGAAAATAAAAACAATAAGTAAATTGCCTCTCATTTACTTTTACATCTCAGTTCATCTGATAAAAAGAGCACTGGATTCTGTAAATAACTATATATTTATTCTCGTCTCAGTATCACCCTTTGACTCAGCACAATGTTCAGAAAACCTGAAAATAGAACATAGTTCAGCAATCATATGTTATTACCTCCATGTCTTCCTTAACTTGTTCTTGTTGATCTCTTAACTCACCAAAAGCATCAATAATTAATCCTAGAAATTAAGACAGAATAGTTAATGCTGAAGAACCGTGACAAAGAATATTTGGAAATTCAGGGACAAGTCCAACAAAGAACATTAAACAATAGTCTTGTATAGAAATAGTAGAAACTGTTATAGCTTCAAGAAAACATCCAGACAAAAACATCTAGATATATGAAAGAAAATGAACTAATTAAAGAGAACAGCTACCTGTAACTGACACTATAATGTGGAATTATAAAATATGGTATAAGCAGATTTCTGTTTTATTCACAGAACTCTAACCTTAACTCAATATGAAAAGACACGTGATTTTACAATGATGGAAGCTTTAACAAAGAAAGAGCCCTACGATACATATAACAGTGCTCAGGAATTTATTACATAGCAAATGCAGAGAGGCCCAGATCTAATGCACCTTCTGTCACTATGGTTGCCATTTACTTTGAGGTTCCACTGTCAAAGCTTAACAGACGTAAGTGACCATTTCAGGAAGATACAGAAAGAAGAACCACTGACTCAGTGGCTCAGATTATAAATTTCTAACAATCCTCCCTTTAATTACACCAATACAAGTACAGACTAATTGTATGATCATTACTGAAACTACTGAGCTGTAAACTGATGAACGTCAGATGATGATTATGCTCAAAGCTTGACAGCTACAGCCTCTATTCTTAGGTGAGTCACAAAATGAATAAATAGTATGAGATATGCTACTGCAGTCTATGAAAAATTAAGCACCCTCCCCAACCCTTTAAAACATCTTGTTTCATTAAGAGTTATAAACTTAATAGAAGCTTAGAGATGCCCTCTAAACTCCCTTGAAGGAAGTGAGAAAAAAGCATTCTTATTGATGTAAAAATGTTATGATTTACCTAACTGTTAGCTGATAGAAGATAATAATTCTTTCTAATCACTTCTTTTGTGACATCATTACAGGAGTCTTTTAGAAGAGACAAAGGGAAGACAGAAACTCTAGGGGCATCAATGTTCTAATGACTTTTTTGTTTCTTCTGATTCAGGCAGAGCCTGTTGTTTATGTGTAGACTAAGAAGAACAGCACAGAGATAAACAACATCTTGGTGTGGTTTACCTTATAAATCTGCTTTTTAGTTGCCCTAGTGTCCTGGTTTAAATTTACGCATGCAATATCTGCATCACTAAAATCCACGTATTATTAAATAATGCTTTCAGTCGCTGCAAGCTACAAATATATACCTTGAATAATGGCAAGCAGGATAACAATCACAAAAAAGAAGAAAGTGATGTCAAAGATAATTCGATAGATTTCATATTCATCTCCTGCTGGATCCTCTATTTCATCACCAATGCCTCCACCTGCACGCACTCCAACATACATGTGAAACATGTAGCACTAAAAAAAAAAAAACAAACAAAAAAACAAAACAAAAGTCTAAAAAGTTTTCTGCATATGCAATTAAAAATATCCAGTGTAGCAAATTCAGTAATTAGCAGAACTGTTCTGTGTTCTAGCAACTAGACAATATAATGTAACATATTTCTCTTTCAGGTTACGTGCACTTCTGAGAGAACAGAAATGCTGCTGTGAAGCTGTAACCATAGCACTTCATGGTCTGTACTCATGTCTCAATTCAAAAAGATTTTATATTTGATTACCTAAGCCAAGCAGTAGATCATGATTGAGGTACAGAAATTTCAGCATGCAGTAATGTGCAAGTAGCAACAATCACTGCCACCAAATTCACCCCCTTTTCCACCACACTTTCCCACCAGCTCAAGATTGAATTACTTGCCCCATTGCTGATGTTTCAAACAAAAATGGGGAAAAAAATAAATAAATAAAAGAGGAAAACAAAACAAGAACAACAAAATCACCATTCAATAAAAAACAAAAAACATCGAACAACCTTTGAGGATGTTTGTGCAGGGGACAAGCTAGTGACGAAAAAAGGAGGAGGCTCACTGGAGACCTTATTGCTCTCTACATCTACATGAAAGCAGGTGATGAAGTGGGGGTCAGCCTCTTCTCCCATATAACTAGCAATAGGACTAGAGGGAACAGTCTGAAGTTGTGCTGAGGAAGGTTCAGGTTGGATACTAGGAGAAACTTCTGCTCTGACAGAGTGGTCAGGCTCTGAAATGAGCTGCCCAGGGATGTGGTAGAGATACCATACTTGGATGTGTCCCAGGAACATTTAGATGCTGTATTGAGGGACATGTTGTAATGAGAAATATTACTGGTAGGTAGATGGTTGGACTGAATGATCTTGGAGGTCTTTTCCAGCCTTGGTGCTTCTATGAATTCCCAGGAAGTGGTTCAGGTTGCATAACAAAATACATTTAATAATTTAATACATTTAATAACTAAAATACATTTGATTTTGTTCTATGTTACTTTTAGACTGATCTTAATAGGAATATATCTTAGATATCTGTGGGATTTAAGCTCTAATTACTATCCAAAACCTGGCACCATCTCAGCAACTAAGTAGTAATTTTTAGTAAGAGAATAGTGAAAGGAAGATAATCACGACAACTCCTGGTAAAGGAAAGTAATGGATATTAAAAATTAAACAATCATTTCAGAACTTAAATTACACATGAAATTCCTTGTCTGTAACTGACCAACCTCCTGAGTGACCTACTGAACCTATAGATTCAGCCCTTTAATTGACTGAGATCATGCTTTAAGTTGATCTTTACTTTTGCAGAAATTATGATAAAGAATACTATCATATTTATATCACCCGTTTAAAGAAGTGTTTGTTTAACACACATAGGGTATAGTTGTTCAAGGGATGTTCATGAATTTGTTTCTTTCCCTTACATTTGTCCTTCTGTTGATGACCAATGATATTGTTGTATGAGTAAGAATTACACAAAAAAACAAGGACAAAAATATAACTGTGTGGAAAAAAAAAAAAAAAAAAAAAAAAAAAAAAAAGCAGAAAGCAAATTAAGACTTACTGTTAGCATATCATCGCATTTCATATCTGGCATATCACCATCTTCACTTTTGTTGTAGAACTTTCGGAAAAAATTGAATGCCACTACTGTGTACAAGTATACCACTACTGCCAGTAATCCCACTGTTAGGACAAGCTGGAAAAAAAACACAGTTATAGTTGTCTTCCTTGAAGGTCTTCTGAACAAACCAATGAAAAAAGATGACAGTTGATACCTGTTTGCCATTGTGGGTGACTGATGAGAGTATAGTTCGTAATGTCTTGAATCCCATTGCAATGTCAAGGAGATGAGCAGCAAAGAAAAAATTGTTGTAGTGGCCAAGGACTGACATGGTCATGTACCAAGCTAGGTAAAGGAAAGACTAACAGAAAAAACAACTACATTACAAAATAGAATTAATGACTATTATGTCTAACTTAATTCACAGTGCTTATGAAAAGTAGAATTGCTTGAATGTGCTTTTCAATTAAACAGAAAATTGCAAATTTTTCTTACACAGTCTTTGAAGAAATTTCCTTTTATTCAAAAATATAAAATCTGCAAATGCAGAGTGCACAAAAAAATGGTCAAAATTGACTAATTCTGCATTTCAATTTTGAAAAACTTATTTTGAAGTGATTTTTTTTAATTGTAAGTTTTTGAATATTTACATTTAATTATTGATACACTAAGGAGATTAGTGACAAACAAAAAGATAAAAAGTAATTCAAAAGTTAATTCAAACTACTAAAACTGCTACTTAACTGTTTAATATAATTTATGTAGCTTACTATTCCTACAAATCTTAATTTCACTTTTTCCTCTATCATTTTAATTTTATTGGACTTAAAGACAATAAAATTTGTCTTCTTACATACAAGAGAAATTACAAGACAAAAGTACATTACAAGAGAAATTTCAGACATTCTGTTAAAGGAAAGATAATCCTGAACAAACACAAACTCTTTACAGGTCATGCATTCAGTGGACCTGGTGAATTCTCATCCCAACCTCAACCTGTCTTTTCAGTCTTCCTGACTGAAGATAGATTACATCTTCATCCTCCAGCAGTCCTTTTTCCAAAATGATTTGTTACCCAGCAATTCTTACAGCAGAAAAATTAGCTAAGACAGGAGAACCATGATCATGACTGTTCGCATTCAAAAGATGAGCAATATTTTAAGCTGCAAGGTATATAAATGGCCTTGTTTATCATTCCTTAAGAGTCATTTTTCAAATGAGTAAAATCATTAGCCTCATTTTGTGTAAAACCCTACTAACAGTTTCAGTGATATAAATTACAGTAATTCCACACACGTTAACTATACTGATTTGACTTTTCCATTCAAGTGACTGCAGATCTAAAGATTATGAACATGAAAAATTCTAATTTGAATATATATAGATAATTTTCCAATTCTACAGCACAATCCTTGCTTATTCCTCCTGAATAAATAAACATTTCAGAAGGGGAGAGATGGGAAGGAGTAAAACAAACTGAGATTCTTTATACTCACATAACTGGGAAAAGATTTGGACACTTTCTTTTTAAACATCCAAGATCTTTATGTAGTAAATTAAATATAATTCAGAATATTTCATATGCTCTCTGAAGCACTTCAAGTTAAGATGGCTATATTTTTAAGAAGGTATAAATGTGGGCATATATATACATATACATACACATACAAATATATATACTGATAAACTTACATTATCAGTGAAAACAACTCCTAATTTCCACATCTGATACTTAACGTCAATGGAGTTTAGCCTGTAAAAATAAATAAATAAATCACATTTTATATAACAACAAAATAAGAATTTATGCAACATGATCTACAGGAAGAGTACTGTCTCATAAACAGAGGACATTACAGTTGGTTTATTTATCTCAAGCTGAAATACATCAGAACCTTTTCCCAATTCACTTTTACTCTGGCATATACTTGAAACAAAAGCAGAAAAGTAGATTACTACGTACTATTTTGGAGTCATCAGACCTGGAGCTGATCAATGTCTGCAATGCAAAGTCAAAGGGAACTTATCTGCTAACACTGAACCCAACTGAGCTTGAGGACTGCTTCTACTGATGCTACACTGTTCATTGTGCTGTAAATATTTAAATACTGAATCTAATGGATGCATGAGTTTGGGCAGCTTCACACATGTTCAGTTTTGAACCTGGTATAAAGTAGATAAATGTAAATTTCTGAAGAATGTGATTTTCTGCAAATCTCCGTCACAGCTGTTTATTTTCTCACAGCACATTCACCTGATATAGGTATGGAATTATTTCTCCTAGGAGAGTGTGAAAGATGCGTGAAATCATAATTTATTTTTGTTGCTGTTAACGTATACAAAATAAAGCACACATTAGAAATATAACAGAAAGATATGATTCTAAGATAAGCATTTCATCAGACTTCTCCAACTACTTCATTCTGGTCTCTTTTTTTCCAAGAACATCAATACAAATATTATTTTATTTTTTTCCCTAAATAAGAGTCATGAGCACACAGGGAAGATTAGGTAGTTTTGCTGTCTTTTTCTATCAACAATAACACACACACACACACACACAAAAGAAAAAGAAAAACAAAAAGAAGAAGAAACAGAAAAAGAAGAAGAAAAACAAGAAACAAAAAGAAAGAATATTTCCTAAATCCAAGTTTATCCAACAGCAAAAAGGCAGGAAAGTATTCTGGAAAGTAATTTTGCCACATTATTAAATTGTATTGTTATGCCACAGAGCCTTTGCATATTAACACAGTTTTGGTTGTTTAGGCAGACTCTTCTTTCTTGGTTTTACTTTTCAGTTTCATCTTTACAAAAACAGCCCTTTCCAGAATGCAGTTCTTATCTACTAGCAGTCCTACTGTCTACTTCATATAATTCTTGTAAATACACTGTAAGTGCTATTGTTATAGAAAATTATCCATATGCCATTACATTATAATCTCTATAGCGTAAAAAGTGTTCTGCAAAAACTGAGGATATCTCTTCATCTCTTCTGTAAGAATGAAAATGATTACTATTACTCTGACTACTTCAACGTGTAGGAGATTATTCTGATGTCTGGCAAGTACGTAGTTCAGGGAAAACAAATTATGAGAAGATGTAAAGACTAATCATCCAACTTCCAATGTTTTGCTTGGTGGTTTCACCATCAATATCACTTAAATATATTCTACCATTTCCTTGAAACCTAAATGTACATTGCCAATTTTATCATTTCATTCTGATTGAGCTGAAAAATAAAAAATGTGAGTTTCTAGCCCAGTTGTACCAACATTATTAGAATAGAAATAACATGATGCTTTCAAGTATCTGTGCATTAACCTGAATCTTCATACGTAAGAAAAGAGGATTCTTTTTTGATAAATGCTCTATAATGAATTAATTCACAGTGAAATTCAATTTGCAAATTGTTTTCTCTTATATAGCCTTTTTTTCTTTTTTTCTTTTTTTTTTACAGAAGAGAAGACATAGTACGAAAATTCAAACCTAAATGACAAACCGAATTCACAGTTTAAACCACCAACAAAAAACACCTCAAAAAGCCCTCAAACCACACCAAAATAAATAAACAAAACCAAACAAGAAGCAAATGCTTACACAGCAGATAAGGAGCTATCCTTCTTTGGTTTCTTCTTTTCTCGAGCATCACTAAAATCCAAAGCAGCTTTGTCCATTCCTAGTAACTCACTGATTCTGTCACGGCCATAGAACTCACCATATTTATCCATGACCTAAAGTTTGGATGAACATTCAAGAGAAGCAGTGGGTAGAAGTTTGTTTTCTGAAGACAAGAAATTTAACACACATGATCTTTTTCATTTGTTTGTTTCTATCTGTCTATCATACTGTTTAGTAATTTTTTCCTGCTTGTTATCAATCACTTGATAGAAGCAAGAGAGCTTGTAAAAAATGAGATGTTTCTACTTGTTCAGTGAAAATAGGTAGAGGAAAACAACTTAGCAGAAACAGAATAACTAAATTAATATTGTCACATGCCAAAAAAACCCCATCAAAACACATGTTTAGTTCACACAGGCAAGAGATGTTTTGGCTATTGTATCTACATGAAAAGCTCTGATTAAAGTAAGATCTCTTGAGGGAACTATTTGACCCTTACTCATTATTATTTTAAGAAACAAATGAAAGAATAAATATTTATCATTTAAATTTTCTTTAAATAGCTTAAATATGTTGATGGACACTTTCAGATTTTTCTTTAACGGGAAGTACTTCACAATGAAAAAGTTATGATAAATGTCCTCACTTACTAACTAGCACCATTGCATAATTTTATGATAGTTAACAATACAACAAATAATATAATATAGATAAAGTATGTAGGAATCACAAGATCTCTTACAGAGACTTAGAGTTAAATGTTTTTAAGCAAATTCATCTTTCTGGTAAAGACAGAGCTAAAATCTTATTGAGTGAATTCAAACTATTCATTTCAAACTATTTCTTACAAAATTTGACGTGTTTCATGGGAAATATTTCTGGAAAAGAACTTATGCTTCTCATTCTCACTAAAAACACAGCTCCCCACTAAACATCATCCATTTCTTCTCACTTTTAAATTAGCACTCAAAGAAGTATAAAATTATGGATAAAAAGACCATAACTGCATGACTGTAAAGGTGAGAGATGATATTTTACCAGCTTTCTAATAAGTAATACTTAAAGAATTTGTTGACAGTTTTTGAAATTTTTAGACACAAGCCTTCTTTGTCATATGCCTGAAAAGCAGTGTTTCATGACTATGGATCATTCACTAGCATGGGGAATTCATTGCGTCTCATCTTTATTTAGATAAACAGATAGAAGCATGTCACTAACAACTCCGTAGATACCGAAAATACTTTAAACAGCAAAGCAAATACACAGCTCAAACAAATTTTTTAGACAGGGAGACCTAAAAATTCCACTAGCAAAATTTCTGCTAATATTTCAGAAAACACGTTTCCAGAAGTGATTAAAGTTTGGCATTAAAACAGTCTGAAAGAGGGATAAATCTGATCCAACAACACATATACCCACTTTTTCAAACGTGGTCAAATACAATAAGAATGTTTTTTACTGTATGATATCGTGAGAAAACACTGAGAAAACATTTGACAAACAGCTCATATGAAAAAAAATAAACCTTCAAAAGCCTCTGGTAACAGAGGACTTATTTTTTGATAAGACAACAATGTGACAAAAGCTCTTATGCATGTCTACCGAGGAGCACAGAGAGACAATGCTGTGGAGAGAGTTCAAATAATACTTTGCTCTTACTTCCAGAACCATAACAGGAGTTGTCAGTCATCAGCCCATCAAAGGCCAATCTCCACAAGCCAGAGGAGCACAGGGAACAACAGCAGGCAGGAACTCAAATTATTGACTTTCAAGAAATTGACTTTCTGCCTGGTTCCTTCCAGAGCTGTTCCAGAAAAGACCAACTCCCAATATCCAGGCACAAAACTTGCCAAGTTGAATCACATAAAGATTTTCAGATCACCTTTTAGACTAATAGGTTGCCTGGGGGTGTGAGACAGAGGGGAAGATCATTTGGAGGTTGCATGAGACTTACTGCCTGTTATGGATGGGAATCAAAAGTGGGAAGCAAGATGGATTTACGTGGATTTATAGGAGCAAGTGTGACGAAACAAAGGACTAAGAGAAGAAACGGGCCAGTATGGTGTCTATCATTTGCTGGTCAGTGCCGCTGTTATGCTATGCCTATGCCTAATCATCTCAATCTACATTATCTCCTTATAGAATTGCTTACTTTTTAGTGATCAAAAACTCTCTATACTGTGTGCTTATATGTGCATACAAGGATGTGAGCGCGGCAACTAGATTCACAGAGACAAAACTATTTATGCATACTGTAATATACACACAAGTGTACACATCTCTACAGAATTTCATGAATGTATTTGAAATTTCTGGTTTATAGTACAAGTCACGTAGATGGAACATCTTGTAAGAATAGCTACCTAAATTACAAAAAGAAGCCACCCATAATCTGTTAATATAAGGTAAGAAATTATGTGTATAATTTAAATGGAATATATGGAAATATATATATATATTGAATCAATATTTTATTTGAAGAAATGTAGACTACACTTCTTTCAAAAATGAAAAAAAAAAACCCACCATGCATTAAAGCTTTACTTTAACTTCACATATATTTTTGAAAATAAACCTTACCTTTCTTTTCACAAATTTGTCCCAGTAGTTGTTTGGAAAAGACCTGAAAAATACAGATGAAAAAAGAGCACATTTTAGATGATTGTGAAGAGATAGAATAATTACTACGATACAGAAATTACATACTTATTTGTTTCTAACTAATTTGTTGTTGTTATCACCAGCTGACAATTCAGATAGTCACTGGAATGAAAGCTACCAAATGGCATGGAGCCTATCACACTACCATGTCTGCAAAAGGGCAACTGAGCTGATGGTTGCTGGTGGAACCAGACAAGATTCCAAAGCATTTAAGTCACATAATTCCAACAGGCAAAGAGTCAGACTTTTAAATATGTTCTCAAAGGAGTATTCAAGAGCCAATAAAAGTATCCAAGCCATAGCTCACTCGAACTGACAGCAAGAAACAATCATCACCATGCTTGTCAAAAGAAATTGTTTTTTTTCTCTTTAATATGTAAGCTGCTCCAAGATAGTGAAAAATAGAGGGAAAAAATTACCTCCTTTTGTTACGCTGGTCCCTCCTCTCTTGATGCAGCTCAACAATAAATAATAATAAGAAAGAATAATTCCTTACAAAGCTGTAAAGATAGACTAAGCAAAAACTCACTGTGTGTTGATTACAAGTCTATCCCATTGCCCTTTAATATCATCTTCTGAGGGCTGTTCAGTGATATACAGCCCATCAAATTCCAACTTCCTTGCTACTTCCTTTTCTCTCTTAAAAATTACTAGTGGGACCTGCAGTTGGAAAAACATATAAGAAATTAGTTAAAAACGCACTGAGATATCTGAAAACTCAGAGGAAAGGCTGTTTCTTTAGAAAAATTAAATATGAAAACTGAATAAGTATAAAGTAATAGTTCAAAAAATTCAAAGAATTGACAATTGACCAGAACACCCTGAAGATATAGATGCACATGGACCAGTTAGTTCAGAATCACAGAATTATGAGTGCACTGCACAGCTGTAATAAGATGACCAAAAAAATCTGAACGTACTTCCAATAAAATTAGTTGCACAGTTCCACGGAACTATTAGAACTGGTCATATAAAAGAGAGCTAAAATAAATATAAAAAAATACATATCCTAAAATCCTTAGAAATTCTAGTTCTAAAATATTCATTTGGGATCACACTTTTGGATGGCATTTTGGCACCCAGATGTGTAAGACATTGCCTTTCATTTGTTAAAGAATCCTTGAAGTTTCACATGAAGAACAGCAGGAAGAACAGACTGCGAGCAGTTAGAAGTAAAATCCTTAAACATTGTTCACATTCTGTGTATTTGATTCATTATCTGTGCTTCTTTGCCAGCAAAGACACCTGAACAGCAAGGATCAAGTTTTTTTATGCCTCATTTTTGTACTTTGGATGACAATCAAAAGAACATTTTGAGAAGGGAGACATAACTAGCAGTCCCAGTAGAGTGTTCTTTTACTTAGAAGTTTGTTTCCGATAGAAATGGATGCTTTGTTGTGTTAACATGCACAGTGAATTGCTTCGTTAGGTTTTTATTTTGAAAATAAATGCCGCTGTAATTACTTCACAGGTCTTCAAAATGCATCCATATTGCAATGGTGTCAGTATGACTAGTAAAGACTTTCCATGGGTATACTGAAAAAATGACAATGAAAAGTAGACTAAATTAAGATGATCATTGTATTACACACAGTAACAATAGTACCGATCTTATTTTCATACAACTAATTGAGAAAAATGTAATGGATTTCATGTGGAACACTCTCCAGAAACAAATGTACATAGAAGATGTAAACAAAAAATATTTTTAATACTGCAATCAATGCATCTTCAAAGACAGAGACTGAAACCACATTTGGCCATTTCCTCATTTTCAGATTTGGAAAGAATGCAATTGTTATCATTATTTACTATAAAGAATGCCTATCACTTCTAGTCAGGTAATAAATGTAGTTGTAAAGGACATTGTGGAAAAGTATTATTAAGAATTCAAGAGGATAAAAAGCTATGAAGTAGAAGAGGACATCTCCATACCCAGAAATCTGAGCCTTTGCTGTTCATGCCAACCAGTGAAACACAAAAATATTTTTAGAATTTATTGATCTGCAGAGAAACTTAATTTGTAGTGGCAAATCAAACACTGCTTGACAGTTGCGAGAATTTTCTGCTATAATTAGCTGCCTGATGTGGTAACTGTGAAAACAGTGAACCTATGATCCAATGCCAGACCAGCAAAGCAGGCTCTGGCCTGGAACCTTCCGGATTCACAATTAACCTAAATCAGTTTTTGATGCAGATTACACAAGCAGAATAGTATTTACATGATTTCCCAACTTGTTTAAGAAAAGGTTTCAATTTATGCCACTCAGTGGACAAAAAGTTGGCAGCTAGAAGAAAAAACAGTGATGTGTTTTTCTTACTTTCAAACAGTAATACCCAATGATGCAGAAGAAGGAGATGACCGTATGTAAGATGGCCAAAATCCGCAGCGTGGGCTCCATGTAGCCACTGCTTTCTTCCAGGACATAATGCACTGCAATGACCCTCTGGCTGTCGCTCTCTAAGCTGTCCAACTTCATATTTTCTCCAGTAGACACTACAGGAATTTCCTTTTCTTCTATCACAGCAGAGGTGGAGACCTGTTTAAATCACTTAAATCTTAATATTATGGGTGTATTTCTTTGACAGATGTTTTATACTATAACAAGCTAAATAGTACAACTGAAAACAATCCAATCAAGGACAACAGAATTGTGAGGAAGTCTTTTTTTTTTTTTTTTTTTTTCCCCTTCAGAACAAAGTTTCACAGAGACCACTTCATCTTGTTACACTAAACTATGTCAGTGTTGATTTTCTTTTACTCTCTATTGCAATTGTGGATCATGCTGAATTTATCACTTTGAATCCAAGAAAGGGCATAGTCCTTCTGGAAGAAACCTCATGAACTCCTGACATTGCTACATGCAATCTTTATGAGCAGGGTTCTTCCATGAACTGAACTGAAAAATCTTCAGTTGTATTATATTTATTACAGACCTTGACAAAGATGATCCATGATATTCTACACAGCTGTGCATACCCTCTCAGGGAGCGTGAGGACACAAGAAGACATCTCAGCTGAGGTGTATTAGCCTAAGTTGTTAGTGAAAATTGGAGTTGGCTGAGTCACTGTACTATGAAATGGAGCACCTGAGGCACAGATACTTTCATTCTGCTGCATTTGTCATAGCACAGAACTCAGGAAATAGCTATCTGTGTATTTCATGCAAACACATCAGCTATCACTGTTAGATTTCTGAAGTATCAGTTTGCAGAAGGTATTAATTCTATTAGGTTGGCAGTTTTTTTTTTTTTTTTTTTTTTTTTTTACAATAGAACACAGTCTACAAACCCTGAATGCTTTTCAGAATCCAACTTTAAAAGTAACAGTATGATGAACATACCTTATAGAAAAGCAGGATGAAGTTGATGGCAAAGGCAACAAACAATGCCAACATCCTCATGTTATAAAAGTTTCGAGCAAAATAGTTCTGAAATAAAAATACCACAATCCTGAAATTCATCATTAAGTATTGTTTTAGAGAAAGTAAGCTACACAACTAATAAATTATCAGAAGTGTGATGAACGTTCAATCTTAATCTGAAAAACAGATCATTTTTTCATTCTGCTTCAGAATTTCCCACAGTTTCAGTCAGACTATATGGTATGTAGGATATCAGCCACGCTAGTTTACTTTAGTGCCTTCAATGTCAGAAGACTGGAAAATTATGCATTAAATAAACTTTTCATGTATTTCTATCCCTTCTGATATTAAGAACATCAAAAATGAAAGCTGAAGCACAGTAAACTTTGAGAGAAATTTTGTTCCAATGAGAAAATTCTTGCTTAAACCTATGTTCTATGGTGGACTGAATATTTAAGTTTCAAAACAATATCTAGATTTATAGTCATTTCATCTTGTCAGTTGGGATACTTCATTTTAAAGAAGTTTCACAACATACAACTTCCTTATGAATCACCTTCAAAGAAGTTTCTATCTATATCCTTCCATTTATCTAGGAAACAACAGTTTAAGAAATGAATTAACTGTTTAAAAAAAGCAAAAAATTCAAGGTTGCAAAATTGTGCTATTCGAAAGCCAGAAAAAGTTGAAGAAAATTTATTCCCAATTTTGCAAATGTGTTTCCCTCATCCACATAACTTTTACCCCTTACTTTTCATCATATAATTAACAGTGTATCACACTAAGAAGTCTGTACATAAGAACACTTAAAAGAAGGCAACATTACATTGTTTCTATCTTTCTGAGAGGTTATTTTTACCAGTTGTAACAGATGTAGGTTGCTGTATATTCCCAGTACATAAATATTCTTCTACTTGCTTTTTACAACCTGGGAAATGGCTTTTTTTTTTTTTTTTTTTTTTTTTTTTTAATGGTTTTGGCTGGGATTGTAGAGACTTTTAAGATTCTGTATTCATTCTGTATTCAGGATTTTTGACTCAAACAGCAGTGACAGAACACCGATGTTTTTAGCTGTTGAGCAGTACCTGCCCAGAGCCAAGGACTTTTCTATTTCTCGTGCTGCCCTGCCAACAAGGACCTGGGTATGCACAAGTAGCTGAGATGGGACACAGCTGGGACAGCTGACCAAAGCTGGCGTAAGTGACATATAGGCCACACACCCAGCAATAGATGCTAGGGGAAAGAGGGGGGAAGCAAGCAAGGGATATTCAGATTGATGGCGTTTGTCTTCCCAAGCAGTCATTAAACATGATTTGCCCAGCTTTCCTGGGATTGGCTTAACACCAAGCTGCCCATGGAAGGCAGGAAATGAATTCCTTGTTTTGCTTTGATTTGCTTCCATGTGATGCTTTTGCTTTGCTAGTAAACAGTCTTTATCTCAGACCCTGAGCTCTCACTATTTTACCTTTCCAAGTCTGTCCCTGGCCTTATCTGAGAAAGTGAGTGAGCAGCTGCTTTTTTTTGTTGTTGTTGTGTTTGTGGTTTGGTTCTGTTTTTCACTTATCAATCCAAACCTTTGCCTTTATGTCCAATTTATGGATGACTGTGGATAGAAGAATGAATGAGACTTATCAGAAGTATATTTGTTTTTTTCAGTTTGGTAGAATAATTTTGTGGTATATCTCTCTCATAACATGTAAGCCACAAGGCAGAAAACAACTTACAAGAAGCTTCTGTTGATATGCAATGATTTTCTTCCAGAAAGCTGATTCCTGAATTTCTTGTTCTCCATATCTGTGAGTATGAAGCTGTCTTAATTTCTGTTTTGCTTTGTCTTCCTTTGCTTTCTCTTCTTTTTCTCCATCCTCTCCTCTTAGGACACGATTGAAACCAAAATAACATTACAATTTAATAAAATTGACATAAAAATAACTAAACCACACCCTATGAGAAGATACTGCATCCTTTCATTTGGCTCAAGTAGTCATGATTCATGCAGTGCATAAAAATTGGTAATAAGTATAGACATTCATCTTCAGCATAAAGCACTGGCAATTGTGACATTCTGGTTAAATCTACAGATAATTGAATTTACTGGCTTGTCACCTTAGAGAAGTGACAATTGCTAACTAGTAGAGGCAGGTAACTAAGAATCTTCCAAACTTATTACCTAAAGCTCTGCTTCATAATTGTGCAGTTCGTATTTGCGCTAGCAAATGTCTGTGCACTCCTATCCAACCTCATTGCACTTGAGCAATCTGATTTTCATACAAACTGAAGAATACTGTTTTTTCTTGTATTTACAAACCAAGCTTCATGTTTAACTTCTGCTTTTCTGTCCAGCTGAGGATGACATAAATACTCCGTCCAGGAGGAGAGAGGAGAAAGAAAGCTTGACAGCATTTCGATCTGAGATTATCACTGTGATGCTTACAAAAAAATCATAGCCAGTGGGCTGCCTTCTTGAAGCACATCTTACGAACTCAGAATTATTTTGGAAACTAATGAGACTTGGCATCATGATAGATGAAAGGATCACAGAAGACCATTTGAGGCCAAATCAGAGTGAGAGACAACTTACACCTTACATTATTAATCTGAGTATCTACAAACAGAATAACTGATGTCCTAAGCTGCTTCATAGTAGGATATTTTCAGCAACTTTCACTTGAAAGTTTATCTTACGCTAGGGGTGGCTTCAGGGCAGCTAACAGCATCGGACACTTGCATTCCTTACAAAGAATACAGGATCATTTCAACTCACATAGCCAAACAGTGCAATCAACAGTGAACTTCAAAAGTCTGAAAGAGTCGCCTTTAATGCAGTCACTACAAATCTGTAGAAATTTTCTGTTTTACTGATTACAAAAAGAGTATTAATTACGGGGAAGAGTTCGTCATCCCAGGAGGGCAGTATGGAAATAGCTTGAGAGTAAGGGGTGCACTCAGGATTTTGATAGTGATATATCAACAACAGGAACCAAACACTTAGCAAGAACCATAAAAAAGGCGGATGCAGTGCCACGTTTTTACTGGCTAAAGCCAAGTCCTATGTTTTGCTTTTTTATTCTCAGTAATCTCATTAACATTAGATTTTATCATGTCTTAAAAAGTCTCAAATTATTATTTATCAAATGCTAATGATCCCCATAAAAATGCACAAGTATTCAGTAATTCATTAAAAACCATAATGGAATAATAAGCTTTTGCAAAATCCAAATAGCTCAAAGTATGCCACAGCAAATGGGATGAGCAAAACAGATTCAGTCTCTACCCGGATAGATAACCACTCTGGAACACAAATGCTCTTACAATTTTTCCAAGAAAATTTCTTCTTATTCTCATACTCGCCAAGAAAACCCTAAATGAACAGATGAAAGTCAGCCCAATTAAAACAGTATAAACTGTATATATCTGATTTATCAGATTCAAGATTTTTTTAGAAGAGTACTCATTTTATTGAAACCGATATTTAAAAATCTGAGTGAAATTATTTACATGGACTTCACTTGCAAATATGTCCTGACGATGAAGATGGATTAAAAAAAACAGCTGTGGTATGTGGAGACAAAATTATAGGCAGTGGAGTAAGCATAAATCAAGTTGATTTTTCAGTGAAACGAATATATTTCCAAGATAATTGGTTAGAGTTATACATACTCTGCTTTTTCAGGTTCAGATTTTGTTTCTTCCTTCTCTTCCTTTTCATCTTCTTTCACCTGTTCCTAGAGATGGTAACATTTTTTTTAAATGTATCTAAACACTATTATACAGAGTTAGTTGAAAAAATGTGGAGTGCAAAATTCCAACTTTTTTAACAGTTGAAGCTCTGAGGAAAAAAAAAAAAAATCCTTCATTTTAGCATTATAAGCAAACCAAATTACCAGGTACTTAAGAAGACTGTAAGCATTCCAGTTTGTGATGTCAGAGAAGGCAAACTTTAGTGACTATATGTGATTCCCTAGAAAATGCAACAAAAGTGACACAAAAATAGATGCAAGTTTTGTTTCAAGACTATACTTCACATATGAAGAAGAGAAACGTACAGCACAAATAAAAGGTATGGTTACCTGGACTTTTTCCTGTGCCTCAGGCATTGGCGCTATGGAAGGAGTGCTCAGTAAATCACTCAAACCAGCATTTGGGTTGTGAGGAATCAATTTATACTGTCCACCTTCTCGTTTCAAATCCAAACCAAATATATCTGAGAGTAGATCACTCTCCTCTGATAAAGTTCTCAAATCAGTCAAGTCTTCAGCAGGCAATGCAGTTTCTGCTGGCTTCCTCTCCCCCTCTTCTCCTTCACCACGCACTTCATCCTGAGTGGGATCTGGCATATTGGCTAATAGCTCAGCCACCTTGATTTTCTTTGCTCCTTCTACTAGGCTTCCTCCAAGCAGCAAACTGCAAATGATGCGAAAGAAGCCCCGGAAGACACTACAGGCAAAATGCAGTAAGCCCATTAAAATGCTCCAGTAGGAAGAAAATAAAGCCATAACCATGTCCTTCATGGTCATTTTCTTCACTTTTTTCATCTGTTTCTTTAAGCTCTTCATGCTGAGCATTTTCATAAGAGTCATTAAATTATACTTGAGCGCTACTAATGCTGACTTCATAGTTACAAGTGAGAAGAAACCCATTCCAGGATCCTGTTCCTCAGGCTTATCTTTCTCATTGTCCTCTTTATTTGCTGACCTTTCATTCAGATCTGACTCAGAGATTTGGGCAGCCAGTTGCATTTCAAAGATGGTGTCTTCACAGAAATTAACAAAAAGCTCCATCTTTTCTTTCTCCCCACCTTCATTTACAACATCAAATATGAACTGTCTCTTTGACTCTTTTACCTGAGGTTTTTCCCACTGAGTCCGACTTGATTCACTTATTTCAAAATACACTCGTTCAATGCGCTTTGCACTGCCCATTATTTCTATACGTCCAAGGAAAGGCTGAAAGTAGTTCAGCACACTTTCTGACAGTTCAAGAAAAGTTTGCAAGCGAGTATCATGGGGCATGTGTTCGGAGAGGTTGGTCAGGAGAACAGCGACATTGAAACCAATGTCTTTGGCAGGCTCATGGAATCGTTTCACAAACTCCTCATAGTCCAGAGTCTCATTCTCATCTGTTTCAGCACATGATAGTAGAAATTCAGTTTCAGACTGGGTGTAATGCTTATGGCTTTCCATTGCCTTGTGAAAATCTCTTTTTGAAATTATGCCTTTGCCATCAGGATCATACTCTTTGAATGCATCAGAAGAAGTCAAATCCTTCAGTTTTAAGAACATATCAAAAAACTTCAGAATCATCTCCACATTGTTGGACGATTCCACAAGCATATCAACCATTTGCTTGCCAATAGTTCCATTCACAACATTACCTAGATGTAATAACACAAAGATAAAGATATTGATAGCAGCAAACATTTCGTCAGAGAGGAAGATTGATAAGCCATTGGCCATCACACTCTTATTAGGAAATCAACTGTAAAATTAGAAATCTTTTACTAATACCACTATCCTAAGACTTGGTTTAAAATGTAACTGAATATTTGCCAACAGAGAAATAAAGAACAAACAAGCCATAGGCACATTTGTTAAACTTAATAAAGTACTAAACATGGGCAGATTTTCAATACTAATACTACACATTTTACTGTGGTGCCAGACAGAATCAGCATCAATTAGTGAGGATGACTAGTTCAGTAGTTCCCTCACGGAGTGCTGTCCACATAAACAAAGAATTTATTTTGCTTCTGGGTTGACCTCATGTGAACAAACCATGTTACACTGTGATTTAGGCTGCATTTGCTGCCCTCCTAGTTCTTTCAAGACAACAAATGTACATGAAAGAAGCAAAAAAGAGAAACTATCTTTCAATTGTCTATGTTTGTGGATTTCTAAGCAGAATACTATTGACAGCCTCTAGATAGGAACTACCATAAATGTATTTCTTGACAACAATCACATTCTCTGTGGAATGACAATCTTCAATTACTAGTTTCAAAGAACTTTGAACTAAGTCACTAGGAGAATTGAAGTCTATTATTTATGGCCAAGATGGCTATAAAAATAATTGTAACCTATTAAAGCTGTTAATAAAATGATAAATAATTTGTTCAATTCACAGAATTTAGGATTCCAACTCCAACAGTAAAATTTCTCACTTAAAGCCAAAAGATATGCCAAATTCACAGAAACAAAGTATAACTTCTGATATAGATGGATTTTACACAATTGTGACAGGCAGAAACAACACAAATGATATCAAATACACTATAGAAATCTCTCATGCAATTAAAGACCTAACTACTCTGACAGCTATCACATGAAAATTAAAAACCTAACTATTAACAAAACAACTGTAAAAGAAAACAAAAACATTAAATTTTACCTACCTTCCAGCATAGACAGCAACATGACAACCATATCCTTCTGAAGATCCATTAATTCTTTCAGTAATTCAATTTGACTGGAATCCTAAATAATAAACACAAACATATAAATAAGATGTCTATTGACTTCCTTGACATTCATATATGTTTATGCAGATATCACCCTGTGAAGATAAGACTTAAAAATTCAGTTATTAGTATTGAGACTGGTAATAAAGCAATAACTGGGTATCTCAAGCCCATAGATGATGCATCTGTAATGATTAATGACATCTAAAATAGCATTCCTGCTGACATAATCAAGTTCACAACCTAGAAGCCTTGCAAAAACAATCATGGCAGCAGCATATAGAGCTCAAAGTGCCACATGATTATAATAGGATCTAAACAAGCTCCTAAAGGCTAAGAGTTTGAGCTCCATACAAGAGAAAGACATTGTCTCTACTTATCATACATTTGGAGCAAGATGTTTCTGTCACAGTGCAGAACAGCGTGAGTAACTGCACACAACAATGAATCATTTTGAGCAAAGGTCATTGGGTTTGACTGGAGTGGTAGGGTGTGTATCATCATTTTCTAGATACAGTAGCTAAAAGACAGTATGAATTAATGCTGGCACAGCTCAAACCATACACTTGTCATTGCTGTGAAACCAGATCTTGCTAATAATCAAATCAGTTTTTTAATCAACAATTAGCTTACATATATTTGGCTGTCTGTAATTGCTTATACATCACTTTCCATGCTGCTTTAGTGGTTCAGGAAGGAGGCACAATAGTCACACCACTGTGGCCTACCCAACCATTAACTTTTTTTTCTATTACAAATATAATAAAGATATTCCAAAACCATGACAGCATATACAAAGATTTGGAAATAGACTTAGGCAGAAATTCAATGCATCACTTTGAAAAACAGCTTTCGATATTATGCCATCTACTGGAAGGTGTCATCTATTTAACCATAAGAATCGAGATCTGTCGCAGTAAGAAATTAACTGACTTAGGTCAGGTGGTTTTTTTTTTTTCGAGGTGTAAAATCTGAAGGCTAAGGAGGAAAATTATTTAAACTATATTATTTTCAACTATACAACACATTCAAAGAATACAACACATTCATGAACACTTGATCTACATTATAAATAAATAAATAAGCAAATCGTCATAGCCTTCAGAGTTTTGTTGTTTAACAACTGAAACTCTTTCATAATTATTACACTATTCTCAGAAAATATCAATTTAAAAAACTGAGAATTACTACATTTGAATAAAAATGTATAATATAAGGTGAACTGAATTCTTTTTAAAAATTAAGAAGCTAAAAAACACAGAGTTTAAGGATAGGACTCTTCTTCTCCAACTGTAGTCCTCTTCAGAGCGGCCTGTGCTAGTCTTCCACACTCTGTAGTTCATGAAATGAGTACTCACATCCAAAAGCAATTTACTCATTCTAAAGATTAATTGCAATTTTTCTCTACTGAGAATAGAGAAGACTTAGATGTCTGCTTTGATTCCCTATTTAGCACCTAAATAGGGAAGACGGTTCCTGCATGAAAGGCTTGTGCAAAATCAAAGAAAACAAGGAGGCAGAACTTTGATAGGAAATACTGGAGCTGGCTAAGTTGTCTTTTTTTTTTTTTTTTTTTTTTTTTCTCTGATTTCAGGTGATATGATTCATTTTCAGCTTCATTTAATCAGCTTTCAGACCATGGTCAGTATTTCTTTTATAGGCCTGCTATTCACATCTACTTTAGTTCCATAGTTAACACCTTGAAATGTTTTTTTTTATTATTTCATCTCTTTTTTATTTTTCCTCTTATCTACACTAACAACTGCTGTTATTACTTACTCCAACACAGTAACAAGTACAATTTATCTTTACTAAAAAGCCATTAACTTTAAAAGGAAAAACAAAAAGATACCTGAGACAGCTTCATCTGCATGTGAGCAAATACATGAAGAAAACCAACTACAGCATCCCATAGCCTGCTGTGTGCCAGACTTTGCTGATTCCCAGTACATGGCCCCTGTTTTTAACATTGCAAAAACAGAAAAAAATAAAGCAGGTTTTATCTGTAAGAAACTCAATTTAAAAAACAAAAACAAAGAGAGAGGTATAAGTAGGGGCCTGTCATTTAAAAAACGCTTTGAAAAAAGAAGCATAAATAGAATTACTTATTTCATAACACCGTGAACCATAAGCAAAGCCAATTGCTAATAGCCATCCTGACCCTGCTTTAGCCAAGCACCAATTAACAATATAGAAGGACAAAAAGTATAGGATAGCTATTTACAACTTTAAACTACAAATGTTAGAGGAGTTCAAATTTTCAAGCTGATGTACTTGTAAATTAGAAGTAATCTCATACAGTACAGATGCAAAATTGTTATAATAGATTACAGACTAGGATTCCTGATCTGTTGGTTTGGCTTTTTTCCAGCAAATCTACTTGTAAAACACAGTCTTAAGAAATATTATTCCAGAAATTCCAACTTCCAAAAAACAAGATTCCAAAATCTTTTGAAACCTCAGGCAATAGCACATAAAATATTTACCAGCTAACAATATTTCTTGTGATTTGCCAAACAAGTATACAAAAAACTCGTGTAAGCACATGTAAGTTGCTGCTACTCGTATTTATTCAGCACAGTTACCACACTTCAGTATAATATGTACAAGATTTTTTTCAATACATTTTGAGATCAATCATTTAGCGAAACATTTAATTTTTTATTTGTTGCAAGGAAATAAAAGCTGCCTCAGAAATAATTAATTTAAAAATCCACCCCACTATCACAGAATTATTTACTAATATGTGTAAATTTGTCTGAATTAAGGCCCCAAAAGAGCAATGCCAGTAATGCAAAACTTCTTATTTGAATAAATGCCCTAAAATCATTTTGAAGTACAATTTCATCTATTTTATATCCCTACCCAAGCTTCATTTTTCCTACATTATTTTTATATCTAAAGCATTATTCATTTTCTTACAAATCCATAAAAGTATAATGAAATATTTTACCTGGATGTACTCCGTGAGAGTATTGAAAACTTGTTTTGCAACCTGGATGGCTTTGGAAAAATTTCGTTGCCCTTGTTCATCAATAACATCCTTCCCAGAATAATACCAGTAGAAATCACTAATTGACTCCTAAAGACAGTTGTGAGAAGCACAAAGAGATTACACAATCAAAGTTTCTCTAATCAATTCTTCATCAAATCCGAAAAATATTAACTAGGATTATAGTTCTGAAAAGTAATTAGCTTATGTTTTTAAATGATCCTTCACAGTTTGTCAAGCATTACTTCAAGAATTTTCATCTTAAGGGAACTGATAGCAATAATGAACAATAATGAATTGACAAAAAGAAAAAAAAAAACTATAAAAAAAAAGGAAAAAAAATGGAATGAGATTGGTTGCCATCTGCTCTTAGAAATAAAACTGTTCACATTCTGAACAGGAGGACACAATGTTACTGTAATGCTGCATGCTGCTCATGAAAGAATCTCTCTTTATACTCTGTGCTTGATACCCATTCAGTAGAGGGAACAAATGTAGTTTTGTATGCAAGATGCCTATTTCTGTCTTCTGTCTTCCCCAAAGGAAACCTCATGAAAGTTTAAACAAAGAAAGAATGGAATAGAAATTGCTGTATTATCCCCACAACTTCTACAGAGTGTGTAAAGATAAATAGCAACACTGATAGCAGCAGTAATTTAAAGAATACTTATTTTAATAGATTGGAATTCATAGCCACAATATATAAATGGTTACGAGAAAATTTAGCTAGATAAATAAAATGAAACAAAGATGATTAAGTATCACGTACAGTGATTAACCATTACCAGTAATAATGGTAAGCTTTCATATTTAAAGATTAAGGATAAACTTCAAAGTAGATGCTTGAAAGATTTTTAAATTAGCTTCTGCTTTCCTCCTCCCCCTTACCCCAACAAACATCCATTAGGAAACGATGAACTATTCTCATGTTTCACTTGGTGCCATGCATGTAACAAAACAGTCGTAAAATAATCAGTATATGGATGACAAAGTTGGCTGAATCTGGAGTCAGTTAACAATTGTATCCACTGATCTGTGCAATTAGCACCTACCTACCTTCTGCATGCACTGCATCACAGAATCATTTGAGTTGGAAGGAACTCTTAAAGGTCATCTAGTCCAACTCCTCTGCAGTGAACAAGGAAACCTAGAGCTAGATGAGGCTGCCCAGAGTCCCATCCAGCCTGACCTTGTATGTCTCCAGGGATGGGATATCCTCTACTACCTCTCTGGGCAACCTATTCCAGTGTCTGACCACCCTTACCATACAAAAAAAAAAAAAAAAAAAAAAAAAGCCGCCTTATATTCAATCTAAACCTCCCCTAGTTTAGTTTCAAATCACTCCCCTTGTCTTATCACAACAGACCTTGCTAAAGTGTCTATCCCCTTCTTTCTTTTAGAAACTTTTTAGATACTGAGAAGTTCACTCTCAGATCTCCCAGGAGTCTTCTCTTCTCCAGTCTGAGCAACCCCAGCTCTCTTAGCCTGTCCTCAAAGGGTAAGCATCCCATTCCCTTGATCATTTTTGTGGCCCTCCTCTGGACATGCTACAATAGCTCCACGTCTCCCCTGTTCTGAGGACTCTACATCTGGACACAGTACTCCTAGTAAGGTCTCATCTGCACAGAGTAGAAGGGTAGGATCACCACTCTTGACTTGCTGGCTAGATGCAGCACAGGATATGGTTGGTTTTCTGGGCTGCCAGGGCATATTGCTGGCTTATTTTCAGTACCTCCATGTCCTTTATGGCAGAGCAGTGCTTTAAGGATGAAGTTTGATCTTTGCTGTTGCAAAAAATCACTTACCACTGAAGGAAATTCCGAAGAAATTTAAAAATTCTGAGTTTCTGCATATAACAGTCTACCTTATGATCAAAATACATAAAAAGTGTGATGGTAAATGCTGAACAAATACTAGTCATCTTTGTCTTCTACTTAATTAGTACAGAAGTTGACCTACCTGAACTCTCAATAAGTAATCCACAGTGGAAATGATAATATTAACAGTTGTGTTGTTACCAGTCTGAGTTCTCAGGTAATTCTGAAAATCTAAAATTTCAAATAAAAGTTTTAGTTTAAATTTAAGTGCAAAATTTACAGGATTATTGCTAATTAAATCCTGATTAAATATTATAAAAGAAAGTATACCTTAAAGGAATGGATTTTTATTTTTCCACTAATTGTATTTAAGAGTTTCAGCATTTTATTGCAGAGACCATATAAATTTATCGGCAAAACATAAACCAGGAATTTGATTTTATTTTTCATCTGGAGAAATTTAATTTGGCCATATTTATGACTAATTTTACATCCTTAGAATTCCATCTGACACCTAATATATATTTTGCAAATGAAAATGACAATGACAATGAAATCAAGTCTCATATTTATACAATTCCTGATTGCAGGGTCATAAATATGTCCAATGGTTAATGCAAATTATTTTCTCCCTCAATCACTGGCTAGAAATTACAAATCACATGCATTTCCCTACATTGTTTATCTTTTCCAGTCAGGTCAAGACTGAAAATTCATCAGTTTGGAAACCAGTACCTTTTCTACAAAGATTAAACAGATTAAACAGATTAAACAGCCTGATATTTTATCACATGTAAGTATTTTTCTTTTCCATCTGTCTAGCAGCTTCACTAAATTATGTAATATTTCATGAAGACAGCCCAATTTACAGCAGTGAAGAGCTTTTATCTTTAGTTATCTTTAAGTTAGTGCCACCTTGGCTTATCTGGAAGGTTGCCCACAAACCTGAATTGTGTCCTTCACAAAGCAATTGAAGAAAGCGAAAGAGGTCACAGGTGAACTCATCATCCTGCATCACCTTTTCTCCTGCAGAAAGTCCAGATGGGAAGCACAGATTATCACAGGCTGACAGCTAATACAGCATGCTCCCTGCAGAAAATCTCCATATTTTATTTTAAGGAAGAAGGAAAGAGAAAATTTATAGCCTCCAATCTACCTGAAGCACATATGACTTGTGCTTGACAGATAGTTTGTTTCAAAAAGTCTTAATTAAAAAAAAACAAACAAACAAAAAAAAAACAAAACAACTTTGGATTTATAAATATGGCAGCATGAGCATGGCAACATTTTAGAAATAATCCACGATTTACAATCATGTTTGATTATTCTAGGCATGAACACTGCGTTACAAACAAAGGTTAGGACAGATGAATTTGGTTACCATTCATCAAAAAACAAAGTAATTAAAAAGAGAATTAATTGAACGGTAATGAAAATCATTCCTCAAATAAATGATAAGATTTTAAAATATCTTAGAATAACCCAGGAAACTTACAGCTATCTGCATTCTCAATAATCATTTAGACAGGATTTAGTATCTATTTGCTGCTGACATAAAATGGATCTTGGGCTTTTGTTTCCCTTGACAAAATAAAGCAAGAAACTTACGATGAACTAGAACAAATGCCTATGTGCTTTACTGACTTAGGTCCTTACGTTCATTTTTTGTTAGACAGACAATATCCTAAGTATAAATCTTAAAACAATTTTCATGATTCTTCAATGGACAACAGAACACTAGTAAGCCTTGTATTAAAACAACACTATTTCAATTATTTCAACACCTACAGTTAACTGTGTACACTGAAGTGAGATGAGAAGAAAAAATTCGTCAGTGAAAACAATCACAACTGCGAAAAAGGTAGAACAGCAGCCAATAAAAGATAATAATAAGATAATATTTGTGATTAAAACAAATAAACGTTCTGCAAGAAATCCCCCTCTTAGGACTTCAAACAAGTATTTGGAATGCATATGGAAATAAAATTGGACTAAACTTATTTTCTTTGAGAATATACATGATTTGAATATATAGCCAAGTGTTATTTTTAGATAGCAAAATGGAAGGATGAAAAAATGTAGACCTGCAGAGAAAATGGTTGATATATCCACAGCTTGCAAAATTAAATTCATAAAGGGCACAACTGTGTTTTTTACATATAAAGACATCACTGAATCAAAGTCATTTGCATGGACAAGATTACAGAGTGAGTTACAATATTTTTAAACCTCTTTTTTTTTCCTTGACCTCTCATCAATTCACAGTTTTCAGAACTACAGGAAAAACAGAAAGTCTCAATTTAAAACGATTACATGTATGAGATCATGGAGAGCTTATCTTCTGGCTATTAGTACACCCAATAGAATTCATAAATGATATAAAACAAATCCCATATTTAATATTTAAAAGGTTTGGGAGCGCATTTTATTCAGCTGTACCATAGAGAAATCAAAAATGAATACAAGTTATTGGACAATTCTGCAAAATCAAATTGCATGTATGCAATCTCACATATGCTGAAAAAGTTAATCCTTTTGAAAATAATCTTTTTCTCTGTTTTAAAGTAAATAATAAATAAAAAGCACTTCTTCTAACAGCTTGGGCATACAAAGATTTATAATAATGCTAGTTATCCATTTTTACAGCTGACTAAAATCTGACTAAAACCAATGTCGATATTGTTAGGAGTTTTATTTTTCAGATGTTACTTACAGACTGAGAGAGGTGCCTTGTTGGAAACTACAGAATTGAAGTGCAGATTCACTTCTTTCTATAAAATCTAAGAAACCTTTGCTGTTGCACGCACAAGTTCATGCCACTTCACACAAACGTTCATTTAGAAAATGTACTTACAAATATGCACACTGCATAAAACATGGCTCAGGTTGTCCTGACACTGTCCTCTTTAGTCTTTGTTGATATGGTGTATATTCTGGCGCATACTTTCTTACACATACGTTAAAACAGTCTAAATGCTGCCATTGCTCATGTTGTTTGTAAATGGTATGACTACACACATGAAAAAATTTATGTGTCTAGTTTTGGAAAAAGTGATATCCTGTGTTTGTGATGTATAGGAACAGAAGTATAACTATACAGGAAATGAAAATAAGTTTGATTGAAAGAATGAAATATGTCTGTTTGCTTGAAAGTGCACGTGTCCAAGTTTGATAATTCTCTATTTTGTTATTGCTTGATTGTTTATAATTAATAGCCTTTGTGGAACACATTTGACTTTTATTACTCGGAAATATTGATACATCCATCTTCCAGAAAGGATCAGAACCTCTTTTTGAAGGTAGCTAAGCAAGAACAAAGATTTCTCACAGTAAATTTATTCTTACTGATAATATTGCATTGGATTCTGTGTACTGCATGACACTTCAAGAATCTAATTCAAAAAAGAAAAGCACAGATTTTCTCACCAAGAACCACTTCTCTGAAGTCAGGCTACTTAAGTGCCCCTTCTAAATGCAAACACTGATTCAAAAACAATAATATAAATGTAGAAAATACCACTGCAATGTAGGCTACAGAGAATTACAATGAACTTAGAAAACCATGTTGTGGAACTATGTCAGAGAACAAAGGCTTATTTACTGATTTCATGTAATTAACAGATGAAAATAGCCCTCATATATTCTCTCACTGTCTTCATTACAAAGCATTTTGCATCATTTGCAATCAATTTAATAACACACCCTTAACTATCAGATCAAATTCAATGCTAAAACAATACTTGATTATAATAAGCCTTCTGAAAACTTACAAAGAAAAAAAAAGTCACAATACAATATTAATAGCTAAAAATAAAAATACAGTTTTTCTAATTAAAAAAAAAAGCACAACAATTTACTGACAGTATTACTGGGGAGACAGTAACTTCTTGTTATATGAAAAAGCTACCTGAAAACCTACTAATACTGTTCAACTGGGGAGAAATAAAACAATAAAAAAAAATTTAATACTCTGAAAAGTAAATTGAAATGTTAAAATTACATTATCTCTACATGTGTGTCAGAGTTACTGTTTGCAACACATGACAGAAAATTTGGGGTGTTAAGTTAAACTTGACAGCATTCATGTAAAAGATTATAACCTAGACATTAATCTAGATTATACTTGTGAGTTTTACCTGTTTAAAAATTGCCATTTTCAGTATGATTTCTTGAATAATTTAACCTGAAATAATTACTGCTGAATCATAGGTTTTATTTAAAATTAAAAGTGAGGTTTGGATTTGCAAGCTCCATTTGTTGTTACTTATTTAAGAAATAGTCCTATTCAGGAAAGATGTAAATCTTGCCAGTATTAATTATGAATAAAGAAAACAAGAGTTTTGCCATCAGATAGTATTATGGTAGTAAGCTAAGTCTTTCAGCTTAAATGTTCTTTCCCTGTCTGAAAAGTTTCAAGACTTCTTTCTGAAGGAGGAAATCAACTAACCCGGTTCCACAAGTGACACAGCAGCGCGTGACAAAGATTGCCAAATATGGTGCAAAGCAATATAAATGGTCCGCTTGAAATTTCTATTTTCATGTTAATATTTTAAAGATGTCTCACAAATTCAGTATCAGTTAAATGCAATTGAAATTTATTCTCACATTAATTTAGACATAAAAAGGTTAGTCTAAAACCAGTCTAGAATTTCAGAAGTTTGTAATCCAATATATTAGCATGATATCCATTGAAGACACTGCTGAGAGCAGTAAAAACAATAATATTACTACAAATTGTATCAGTGAAAGACTGGTACATTATGTTTGTATACATATACTAGCAATATTCAATATACTAGCAATGTTCTCTTTAAGACAAAGCAAAATAAGAAAATGGTACAGGAAATCAAAATGACTAAAATTTCAGATGTGAAATTTCCCTATCAACTGTCATGTTGCTCACCTGGGAACTTATTCACCTTTTCACATAACTCAAACCATAAGCTGGGATAATTATGTCTATTACAGAGAGTTACCTGGTTTAGCTATATTAAAAATTCTTCAGATAAAAAACTTGGAGAAATACTTTTCATTACAATACCTAAAAGACTGGAAAGGTATTACTGTTTCAGGGAAGGGCTTCAGGGAAGGGTGTTTTGTTTAAATTCTAGATGAATTTCAGTGATCACAGAATGAACACTGATAGGTTTGAGTTGCAAGGGATCTTCAAAGGCCATCTGGTCCAACTCCGCTGCACTGAGCAGAGAGAGTCACAACTATCCTTGTTGTTATTTTCTATCTGTACAATTCGCCAGATATATTTAACACATTTCATTGAAAACAGAAATTTAAAACAAACGCTCTCATAGCTATTCAGAGAGCAGGGAATTTTAAACTACAAGCAACATGCACAGAAGAAGGTTCATCCTGATTGTGAATTACAATCGGAAGAAAAATAATTCCATCTTAACATACACAAGTTTCTTTATGAATTCTTAAAATAATTAAAAATTAAAAATATCTTTCTAGAACACCGCCTACCAAATTTAAGATTAACTAAGCATAAACTTTCCATGTGATATGAAACAGAAAGCAAGGCATTTAAAAAACACTGCACTTTCAAGAATATTTTGACTCACAGTGAAATGACGGAGTATGAGTGTTAAATAAAAAATGAAAAACCATCACAAGATAATAAGCATTTATACACTGGCTTGGTTTTGAATCCTCTTTTTTTTTTTTCTTTTTTCTTTTTTTTTTTTTTTTTTTTTCCCGAAAAGGAAACAAACAATCAAATCAAAACAGAATACATACAGAAGAAACAACATTGAGTACATCACAAGAACAAGAAAGAAACACATTTGCAAAAGAACCATTGATGTTTTTACCAGTGGGGGTTCCAGGGTTTGGAAAGGGAAGGTACCAGTCAGAGGAATACCAGGACAAGGAGCTTAAAACGTGGACAGCACAAAGAAACAGTTGGAATAGAGCAATGAATCTCAAATCCATGTTGACTAAGTATAGGGCTTTCTGTCTATTGCCAAAGTTGATGTGGGACCAGAAACAAACTTTTATATAGCACTGCCCTTCATGAAAACATGACTGTATGAGTAAACAGTAGTCTTTCTTTGAATTTGGCAAGAATAATTTCAGACTTACACGTAGTAAACTCAATTACAGTTATTCATTAATATGCTTCTGTGCCAGATTCAGAAGACATGAGAAACAGGCCACAGTGCACATTTTACATTATGCCATTCCCTTGGTAATTAATAAAACGATTGTCAATGAGGAGTAATTTGTTACTCATAGAATAAGTATCTCCCTTGAAGAAAAAGAACGGGAGAAAGTTCCACATCTGTCATTGGTATTTCCTTGGAAATATTTTCCAGGTGGCTATTCATACGATTGCAAATAGACATACGATGTCATGTATCCTATAAAATCTAGGATACCTGAGAACTGTTCACCACAGGAGTTTCCACAAACAGGCACTGGCTGGGCTTTTGTAATGCTATCAGGTCTTAATACCAGCAGTAGACAGCTCTTAAGTAAATTTATTTTCAGTGAATTGAAAAAAGTGTGCTTTATAATACAGAAAATAGTATTATTTGAAGGGATCATAATATCAAGAATAGAGTAACTCTAAGAAGAAAATAAGAAACCTTTTTCTGATTTGGCTTTGCTGTTGTTCTCTTGAATTTCCAATAACTGAATAATAGCCTATCAAAAAGTAAATGTTAGTAAGTATTATCCCTTTGCTTTAAGAAATTTTTGGCATAGCGTAATTACTGTATCTTGACATTGCCGTTGCTGCTTGTCAATAACAAAGAAAACCAAAACACATGATTCTAACTGTAGAATTCTGTTAGTTTGCCAAAAAATTGAGATTCCTTCTTCCTTCAACATTTTGCTGATCAAAAGACATCTGCTATGCTTGAGCCTAGTGTTTCTGTTGAAAGGCATATATATATTTTATTTAAAAATCTTAGTTCTCATGGTTGATGGTAACATCTCATGTCAACTACTCTTATAAGACATTTTACAGTATTTTAGAGTACTGTTGAGGTACAGGAACATTGAATCAAGTAGTTTTCAGAGCAAAGATGAGCTACCTGTAAACATTTATACCTCTAAATTAGAGAAGAACTACCTCTTCCTGGTATCAACTCCTGACCACATTAGATAAACCTAGCCAGTGGCAAGTCCTCTCCCCACTAACCACCCTCAAATCCTCACTGGATCCACCACTGATTTCCTGTGTTTGCACAAACAAATGCAGCAATAAAGCTACATTCAAAACACAACATAAATACTACAGGAGGACTATAGCATGAGACTTGGTGTATGTAGAGGTACACTTTTTGGGTGTTTTTTTTGTTTTTTTTTTTTTTTTTTTTAAACATTCATCCATGGCAATACTGGGATTGCTAAAATAAAAAGAAATGAAAAAAAAAGTTTAAAAAAGCTTGCTGCTCTTACATCTAGCATGCCAGTTACTGTGCAAATTCTGAGAAAGGAAGGAAGAACAAAGCAGGGAGAGTTGATGCAAAAATTAAAAATTTTAGAATACATAATTATAATAATAATAGGAGAGAACCACTGGTTTAACACTCTTACAGGAACAAAAAAAATATCTATTGGTGTTCAGGAGCTGTACAGTGCTGACACAAAGCTAACAACAGAAAAAATAAAGAAAATGCAGTTGTGTTTAATAATTACCACGCTCATGAGTGATGACTGAGGAAGGGAGGACATTTAGTTCAATGAAAAGGAAACAAGAAAAAAAAGAAAAAATTGATAAATTGTTTTCAGCAAATACAGAATTGATTTAGTACTTATTTTGGCAAAATTAGTACTATACTAAAATGTAAGGATCAAATAAACAGAAAAAAAACAACAAAAAATCCCTGAAATGAGGAAGAACAAAAATGCTCTAGCATCAGTAGAGTTAATTATGCAATGTTCAAATAATTATTTATATTTGCATTCAATAGCAGGAATTTCTAGAAACAGAGGTAGTTATTCATCTTACAATTCAAATTATAAATAAATGTTTAGTAATAGAAATATTGTCCAAAAGCTTAAAGCATTGTGTAAAATATTTTTCAGTAAAATATGAAAGTAATGGTCAAAAACTTGTATGACAGTGTTCAATTTACAGTCACATGACTAAAGCTTAGCCATTTGAGTTCACTGTATTTTGTTTACTCACTTAAATCTAGTAGTCTATATTTAACCTATAATTTTACTTTGGAGCACCTTTGGAGAAACAGCATTTTATTATCAGTCTTGAAATAATTCAGCCAAATTTAATATTCTATGATACTGATTTTGATACAAGCAATTGAATAGTCAGGAAATATGCTACATAAAAGAGTTACAGGCACAATAGCTAATGAGATATGAAGTGTTGCAGATATGATCCATGAGCCCCAAAATGCAATGACGATTATGCAGTCAAGCTTTTTTACCTTGTTTTTAAGATAAAAACATGTTAAAAGATTTGGTCACTGTAGGATTCAAACACAAAAATACACTGTAAAAAATATTGTACATAAGGGGAGAAATTGTGCTTTGGTAGCCCTAATAGTCAGGGTAAAAATGAGACTAATTGTTCCAGACAACATAGGAAGGTAATCAAAGAACTTACTGTGAAACAGAAGAAAGAAACCGACAGTGAACTGACAACACAGAGGGTAGAAAGCTGAAGTTGTACAGTCAAAAGTGAAGCTTTTTTTTTTTTTTTTTTTTTTTTTTAATATTTTACCACAGACCAACAGAAATGCTTATTTCAAAGAAGCAGCTTTCCCAGAAGACTTTTTTCCAAACAGCAAATAGAGTTTTCTTGACCTCTACTATTTAACCTATTGTTTAACTAAATTGTCTGGTTTAAATTCTGGTGAAATCAATTTAAGAAATCAGGTGGGAACTTTTAATTTCATTTTATGCTGAAACTGGTTAAGGACTTCTGAAATGTTATACACGCATAAACATTGTTTGTAACTAGAATCTCCTTTCAACTTTGCATGTAGTTTCTTCACTTCTTCAAAATGATGGGTAAGCCTCCTTTGAGACAGTACTGAAACTTATTTACTATTAACAAATATGGGCTTAAACAGACCAATTTTATATAAAATACTTCTAGATATCACATCTTAGCTTCAGACTCTAGACACATATTTAAAGGTTTCTTTCAATTTTTCTTCTACAAAATGTAGAAGAAAAAGTTCACAGGTCATTTCCGTCAAATTATTACCTGATCCCTCTTCAGTCACCATGCCAAGGCCTTCTGCTTTGTTTTGACGTTCAAATGCATTTAGATCAAGAACACTGAAATGAGAAAAATTTATTTGTTCGGAGATTAATTAAATATATGTAGTATTTTATTTTTTGAAAGAGAAGGATTTGTGATTTCATTTAAGCATATAATCATATTAGCGTCAAAAAGACATATTTCAGTGGCTTACTATACCCGTCTGCTATAAGATTACAAAACTCAGCTTAACATGCTTTTGCCCTGGAAATAGCAGTACAATTTAGTTTTTCATAATCGATCAAAAAAAAGATGACACACGCATATATATATATATACACACATGCATATATATATACACACACGCACACACACTCATTTTCAGAGGCTGCAAAGAAGCCACATTATTGACTGCTTTCATATTGTAGTCCAAATGACTAACCCCAAGAAGAAAGCTTCAGAAGAATCCAAGTCATTTCAAGTTCACCTCTCCCTCCCTTCACACTCTGAAAAATTGAAGATGCCAAAAGGGCATCTGTACTCAGTTATCTGGATGTAAGGAATTTGTACTCTTAACAGATTTCCATCTGTGCATTTAAAGGTTCGGACTTTTACTGCTTACCATGTTAGCTTGCCATTAACATTTCTTTTTCATAAGCAAGAAAGTGTAGAAAAATCAAATGAACGTTGATGAATTCCAATCTAACTGAATTCAAGATGAAACTCTGCCAAGGTTGGTGTTACGAGAAACAGGATATCGGAGAGTGACATGACAGAAGGCTGTCTTTTTATTTATATTTTATGTCATTAATACATTATTTATTAATATGGTTCATAAATAGTCTATTTAAATATTTAAATACATATAATCAACAGATAACACGTCAAGAAGCAGAAATGAACAAAAAAACATGGTACGTCTTCAGTTTATTAAAACAGTATTCTATGCCTTTTTCTGCACACTAAAATTCTATTAATTCTTCTTACAAAACTGGGGTTTCCCAAAATCTTTATGATTACTTAACAATGATCATTAACCAGGTCTCTGAAGGATTACAGGACATCTTCAGAGTTAAGAATTCACTCCTTAAGAATGCACCTAAATTTGGAATTGTTTTTTTGGTATATCTCAAGCAGACATAAGTTTCATAAAAATATCTGAAAACAAATCATTAACTAAGGCAGATTGATATAATATGAAGATTTTTATACCATACTGTCCTCTATCCTGAATCCAGCACATACATGGCACTCTCTGGGTATTGTTAGAGAAAAAAAATCCAATTCTTTTTAAAAGAATATATCCTGTAGAATAAAACCTAAATATAAAATAATGAATTTTTAAAGTAGATATTTTCTTACCTACAGGACTGCATAAGACCAGCAAGACTCTGAAAGAAACCCACGTCTTTCTTATCCTTGAGGTAGTCAAGCATTTTCTGCAGTGAAAACAGATCACACATGCAGGGAATTAATACATACACTATGCATTATTCTAGTTTACATAATACTATATTGATTCTAGATTGCTAGTGATATTGGTTTTTTGAAATATCTCTAATATTTACAAATTACATAATAAGAGTCTTGCTGAGAAAAGTGCAGGTGTCAGAAATAAAAAACATTTAAAGCCCAAATCCTTGAAAGAAAAAAGACAACCATTTTGTTTACTTCTCCTTAAAACGTGGAAAATAAATTCAAATCAGTCAGCAGATTTTTTTTGTGTTGATTATAAAGAGAATCTTACTACTAGTCAGCAATACATTTCTGTTCACTACTATTTCAGCACCAGACTGGGATTGTCATGGCCTTAATTTATCTTAGCTTATTTTAGATGCAATAGCACATCAGTAGTCAGAGGAGTGTTTACATTTGTTTTACAGCTGCAGTGTAATCAGCACTACTCTTCTCATAATAGATTACAATAACAAGAATTTATTCACTGATTCTGGAACGAATATGCTGTCAAGTGAAGATACAGGATCAAACCAGAGGCCCAGATGTGAAAAAAAATCACAGTGGTCAAAGATCAATTTCAGCTGGAATGAGAGTGGTGAGGTACTGGAACAGGCTGCCCAGAGAGGTTGTGGATGCCCCATCCCTGGTAGTGTTCAAGGCCAGACTGGATGGGGTCCTGGGCAGCCTGGTCTAGTATTAAATGGGGAGGTTGGTGGCCCTGCCTGTGGCAGGGGGTTGGAGATTCGTGATCCTTGAGGTCCCTTCCAACCCGGGCCATTCTGCAATTCTGTGATTCTGTAAGAATTCACTTCATGAATGAGATAAAACTTTTTTTACAAGTAACAAAAATAATAGGAAAAAAAGGTAATAAGCAAAGTCCAACGAAAAAGAAAAAAAAAAAATCAGACACAACATAATGTATTATCACAACCTTACATAGATCCAAGATGGTGGAAAAAGAACCCACACCATCAATAGAAAACTAACTGTAGTAAAGAATGCCAAATGAGGATGACTTTTCGAAATTACTTCCACATGCTTTCCTCTGCCCCTGCCATTATTCCCAAGGAACTGAGGAGTTCATGCTAGGGCCCAAAGAAAAATTGGAAAGGTGAACATAACACCTGAGAAAATGAGGCAATTGAAAAACAGCAATTCTTACTATACTATTGATGCTTTTATTTTATATATATATATGTAACTTAGACTACAAGGATTATTATATTAACCAGATTCATAACTGTCCTGCATTCTGATTAAAAACCTTAACAATTTTTTGTTTTTATTTTTAAAAAATAAACTGTTGTTTTTTAAATTCAGATTAAATAATTATGTACACATTATAATTTTTCTAAGTCATTTACTGTCAGGACAATACAAAGAACTGGCAAATGTTCAAATAGATAATTCTCTAGATAATTTGTGTACTTTCAAGTCACTTTCTGGAAATGATAGCCTCAGAAATTGTTGTCTTTTTGGCTTTCCTCGACTTCTTCAATGGCTAACAGAGGAGCCTAACTATTTCCAGTTTCCTGTATTCCTTGAAATCACCCCACAGCAATGTAGTAATGGCAAGGCTGAAACTTTCCAGACTAAGGAATCTTGAACTACTACAGAACACTGAATGTAGCCTGTGTGAGGCACTTCTCTTCAACAATACAGAATACTGTCAAAATACAAGACTTGCCCCCCTCTGCTCACTACATTATGTGATCATAAACTAACAAATCAGGTTTCAGTTCTCTGTTTTTATCAAAAACACTGTCCAAGGTATAAGCTAAGGACTTCTGATGTGTAAAAATTTCTCTGTGAATACTGAAACCAGCAATTTTTCCCTGCTGTCTCAAGAAAATAGCAAATTCCCCTCAGAAATTATTTCACAAAATTCTTCATAAGACATAACAATTTAACAAAGTTTTTCCATTCCAGACAAACTGAAGAACATTTATTTTAGCCTTGCATTCTGCAGATTAATTATGTATATAAATAAAAAGAATATATCTAACAAACAAGGTATTATTTTGTAAACTGTTTTCTTCTGGGGATGACGTTAAGAGTACAAACAGCACTTGAAAATAGTCTTACTACAAAATTCATTACGATAATAAGGACTTTTTTTATAAAGTTCTGTACCGACTAGAATGAGTGAAAATAGATGAATACTGTACCTGCTGAACAGTAGAATTTCCTCCATTTAAGATGGCAATCCCAAGTTTCAGGGTAGCTGCAACCATTGGTCCCATCTCACCTTAAAATCATAAAATATAATTTTAGATCACACTTTAAAATGAGAATGTTCTATTAACTTATCCATGCACTGACTTTAATGGCAGGTATCAGTAGGGACATTACTGTTTCTCATGTAAAACAGTATGTTTCATGCTAGCTAGCTTGAGTTAAGACCTTTGTGAGCACTTTTTAAAAACTGCAATTTCAAAGTTCATCAGAAATACGAAATCGATTAAAAAAAAAAAAATTACCTTTACTAGCACTGATTGTCTGAAGAACCATCTCAGCAGCACCCCGGTCATGCAGTCTGGCTTGCTGATACAGAAGTTTTTGCTTTTCCATTTCTTTTTCCTGAATAAAAATTCCAGTCATTTAAGATGAAAACTTCAGGTTTTTTGTTTTCTCTTAGTATATGGGCTCTATGGCAACATCATGGACCAACTTAATACAGACAGTGCTAGCCAACAGATATTTAACATGTTCAAGAAATATTATCCCTTGGTATTTTTCTTTAATGTGTTTTTAGTAGTTTATCTGAAAAGAGTTATTTCAATTGTAAATAATTAGGTTAGTTCAAAGCCCATATTCATTATATATATACTGCGTATATAAAACTTGCACATGTGTGCAACAGTTGACACTCAATAATCTTCTACAGTGGGACCATAACTTAATACTGCTCAGCATATGGCTCTTGAGTTGCAAGTTCTTGCTGAATACCACAGTAACCGAAGCATTTCACATTTTTTTGCACAACTTCTCATTACAACACAATACAGATTGCCCACCCTACCAAAAGAGCATTTGACAGAATGCACTGTGCTTTTATATTTCACATCCTATAGCGGCAACAAACAATACTGCATGGCACTGCTTGAGCAATGGTGAAGTTTGTTCTTTATAATTTAAACTACTACTGAAAAAAAAACAACAAAGAAGAGCATAAGGAGCAAACATAAAGGCACAGTTAACTCCAGATGAATTTAAAGTTTCACAAAATTAATTGAAGTCTGCTGGAGAATTGAGGATCACTAAGCAGTATAAGTTGCAAAATGGACGTTGCATAGAGCCCTATGACAGTGAGTCCATCAGATGGCGTGGTAGAAAGCTTACTCAACAGGAACATGACACAATCAGTTAGTATCATGTCCAAAAACACAACGCCCAAAACATGTATGACCTAAAAGCAGGAACAGCTGCAGCAGAAGTAGCCAGAATGACAGCTTTGCTGCCATAAACTTTCCATCAAAATTACAGAAAAAAAGACATTGGAAGATGGAAGAGGTTTAAAAAATGAAGGCTTGCTATATAGAGGGTATGAATAATAAATTAAAAGAAAAAAGAAGAGGGAAAAAGAGAAATGCATTTAAATGAATGAAGAAAACCTTTAACTCAAAAGCAAACCAACACAGACATTTATGCTGTTACCAGAGAGTTCTCGCCGAGGCTGGCAAATTTGTTTCTTAAATCTTTGATATTATCGTGCTGCGGAAACAAAATTCATCAGGGTTTTTTTTTCACACTATTAGCTCTCCTATGGTTAAATTGTATCTTTCTTTTTTTTTTTTTAAATTAAGTGACAGAGCTAGATGGAGGCACAAAAAAGAAAAAAAAATGGCAGCTTTGCTTTATATTTAGCCATGCTAAAGTTCAAAAGTTTTGCCTTCATGTTTAAACCTCTTCCTGGGAGTTCAGTGAAAACAAAACAGAAACATACACACATATGCACCTGTGTGTGCGCACACACACACACACACCACTAGAAAACTGTGACATCACAGGTTCAATACACCTACAATAAAATATTTTCATTTGCATCAGTCACTATTTAAAAAAAAAAAAAACAAAAAACTTTTCCTATTCAGAGTTACTTTTTGTTTTAGACCCAACAATCTTTCAAGTTGTCTTTCATTGCAAGATTTATTATTCACAAACCTACCACCGGATATACAACTTTCATTATACGATATTCTTGGGTTCTTAAAAATGGGTACACGAAGGATACAGTTGTGTAATCTCCAGACTAAAAAAGCAGGTATGCACAATTCTGGCAATGGCACTTTAGCAGAACAGAAGAAACAGATATTGCTGAAGAGCTTGAAGTCAAAAGGGTGGCATTTCCCATGAGATATCAAGCTGTTTAGGCAATCAGAGTAGACAAAAACAAAACAAATCTCAAAAAAAGAATCAACAACCATTTGTTCTGAAAACAATCCTTCATTTGGTGATAAGTCCCAACAAATAGCACATTGCCTTCTTCAGCTTGTCAATGCATTTTTTCTGTTGCTTTCCCTATGCAACTTTAATACATAAACATATAAGTCAGGCTGAGAAAGCAGAGCAGTACAAATCCTGCAACATGGCAGCACTGATTTTTAGTAAGTAATCCATAATACAGAAGGTATGAAACAAATAGAGCTGGCTGCTCAGGTTATCCAATTTTCTATAGGGTACACTTATTCCTAATAGTTACCTATGATAACAAACTGGGGTTTTGTGCCTTATTGTGCCTGTCAGTTAACATCAAGAAAACTACTAGAATAACTAACCAGTGGCTTGAATTTTCTGGCATTCAATAAAATCATAACACCACTACGTAAAAACGTCTCATACAACCTGAAATACTTGAAGTAATTAAGCTAAATAAATAAGTAAATAATTTTAAAACAAATCTAACGTTTCTTGAGTGCTTTACATTTATATAGAAAAAAAGCTGATCACTTAGAAATGTATTCGCACATTACAGATGTTCTCCAGCAAGCTTCCATGACAAGGAATTTTCATCACACTGAAAGCAGAGATTTTTTTATTTTACTTTTTTTTTAGTGATACTAAGAAATTAGAGGCCAAAACCACAAATTGGGAAAAATAAAAAAGAGTTTTTGAAAGTCCAGATGAGAAGATATCAAAATATAGTAATAAGTTAAAAATTACTAAATTCCTAAAAGAAAAAAAATCTTAGAAGTGAACTTTTAGTAAAACTGTTCTTTGCAATTCTAAAGCCATTTTTCTGTCCTCTGTTGTACTTTCTTCCTCTATGTATTTTTCCATAGTTAATGAATACTGATATATCACAATACCACATATTTACAAACCTATCAGTTGATACTACTAGTAAAGCATTAGTAAATACTTCTGAAAACCTTTGAAAGTGCTTTTCAAGCATCATCACTAAAAGCGATAAACAACTTTACGAATTAACTGCCATATTCTTAGATACATGCAGTCTCTAAGTAATTTTTTAATTTCCTGAGAAATAAACCTACTCAATTTGAATGTAGTAATTCCGGTAGAATTCCTGCAGTAGGGTTTATTAAATATTACTAAGTGAACATATGCTTTGATCTACTCTATCTTAACTCAATATCTTCATAAATTCATAAATATTCCATACAATTCCTCACTACACGTTTCCTTTTTGTAAAAATTTCTCCATTTCAGCTTGCAGCAGTATCTTTGCTGATGAATGACATGTTTACCCTGTCATTCAATTATATTTTTCTCTCTTGTAATGAACTTTTCTTTCACACGTTGCTGCTAACATATTCTTGCTGTATCAATAATGATGTCTCATCATATCAATTCTCATTCAGGTAGATAGGAATTAATATTGCTATGAGTCTTAAAGAGGAAAAATATTGTATTTGGGATCTTTCAAATCTGTGTGTTCTCAGTTACCAGCTGTTTTTTTTTTTTTTTTTTTCTTTCTGTTGACACAAATCATAGCTATGAAACCACACTTTACTTCCAAACTGTGCCATTACTTCTTGTTTAATGGTGGGTAATAAACCTGGCATACTTGGAATAGTTGAAATCTCTGTTTAATAGTTTAACTCTCTATGTTAGTTAAAAATGAAAAACTCCACAAAATTAATGGATCATTTAGAATATTTCACTATGACTACATCTGAATTCTTTAGCTGAAGCACCATATCTTCCTTAGAGCAATAGGCTTGGCAAGATAATTAAGGAATTACTGCACCTAAAATAATCACAGAACCCTGCGGCATGCCTAGGAGTACTCTTGCAAAGTACAACATCAATGCAGGTGGAACACTGTAGCATGAAGCAATGCTGACAGATGCAGAAGACAAAAGCAGCCAGAACACATGATGAATTGTCTTAATGAGTAGACTCAAATAATCATTTATTACCATGTTCCTGAATTGAAACCCAATTAAAACCACAGATATTTGATATATCATTTACTTTGTAAAGAGATTCTCTTTAAGACTTTTGTAGTATACTTCCATAATCAGTTGTAGGTTATGTTACTCATTTTCCCCAAAGCAGCCATATAACAAAAACTGAGAAGCAACTGACCTTATAATTAAGAATGTATTAATTGAACTGATCCTAAGTCAGTGATATTATAAAACTGGATTGTGGAGAATCCAAACACTGCAAATAGGTAGACGCAAATGACAAGTGAAGGGTTGACTGTCCAGTAGTGGACAAAAGTTCTCTAACTGGATGAAAAAAAACCATAAGAAAATATTTCCTGCTAAAGTCTATGATTAAAAAAAAAAAAAAAGTGATTGATGAAAATGGGCATGGGTTGACTGGGGGAACACAGGAAGAAAACAAGACAAAGAAGATCCTGGAAATAAAAAATAGCACAATATCAACATCGTGACATAAGGAAGAGTAGAGACACAACGTCACACATTAGGTAAGTAGTGACACTGTGTAAATCTGTTTGTGTTTTGAAGTGTAAGGCAGAAAAGCCATAACAACTTCCTAGCTTGTCCCCCTTCATAAAAAAAACATCTGCAAAGTATTCCTTCAACAATCTGACCCCAGGGGTGATTCCTCAGCCGGCATATAGAAAGTCTTCTACACAATGTGCTCTAGATAGTCTCTCGTCCTCCAGTTTAAGACTCTTAACAACATTCTCAGTTTTATTTGAACTTTATATGCATACCATACATACATCTGCATCAGTGGAATGACTGTGAAAAGACCTTCTAAGTTATCCTATATTATTCTCATAAGTCTGGACTATGCATCAAAAATTAAGCAAGATTACAGGTAATCACAGAATTAAAACTTTCATCTTGCAACTTTCTTACCTCTACAGAAATTCTCTAATAAGAACTCAAACTAAATGTTCATTTGCGATGACCCAAATACCATTTACAAAAAGAAAAATAGTTTATTTAAACATCAATGAGTTTCAGAATAATGGCAGCTTTACCTACTAAGAAAATCAGCACAGGAAGCAATTAACCACCAGTGGAACACATTGGGGTCTTCAAGAAATGTGAGGATAGTTTGTAGTTCCCTGTCTACAGTCAAAGGAAGATGTAATATAGCTCTAAATACAAATCTAAACTGGAATGAATTAGCTAACAGTGTTTAAAAAAGATGATATTCAACAACACATCAAAAGAAATGAAAACAGTACGAACAACTAAAAAAAACATCACCACTCTCATTATAAACACTTCACTTGAACATAGGGAGTTCCATACAAACATGCGAAAGAACTTCTTTATGGTAAAGGTGACAGAGCACTGGAACAGGCTGCCCAGAGGGGTTATGGAATCTCCCCTTCTAGGCAGATATCCAAGGCCCATCTGGACACCCACCTGTGCGACTTATTGTAGGGTACCTGCTTTAGCAGGGGTGTTGGACTCACTGGTCTTCCAAGGTCCCTTACAACCCCAGCAATTCTGTGACTTTGTGATGAACAGATAACTTTATTGTTTATTTGTATTCTGGCCTCCAGACTGCCCACACAACGATTCAGAAACAGATTATTTTTAGAGAAATGAGACTACACTGCATAAAGTATGAGCATGAAAATTGAAGATAAAATGCATTCCTCATTTCTGCCACATTCTAAGTTTGCTCAAAGGTTTCTGTTTGATCTGACTGGGAAAAGATTTAGTACTTCAAATATCAGCTACATTCTTAAAGTCTAACGGACCAGGAGAGCTTTATTCCCATCCTGATTGAATGTCAGGTTTTTTTTTTTACTTTCAGACGAGCATGGAATAAAATATAACCATAGAACTAGCAAGGTTAGAAAAGATCTCCAAGATCATCCAGTCTAACTGCCCATCTACCACCAATATTTCCCACTAAGCCATGTCTCTCAGTACAACATCTAAATGTTTCTTGAATGCTTTCAAGGACAGCAATTCCACCACAACTCTAGGCAGTCTGTTCCATCGCTGGTTTGCTCTTTTGGAGAAGATTTTCCTAACATCCAAATTCAAACTCTGCTGGTGCGACTCGAGGCCATTCCCTCTGGTCCCATTGCTAGTTACGTGGCAGTAGTTGACCTCCACTTCACTACAACCTTCCTTCAGGGAGCTGAAGAGAGCAATAAGTTCTCCCCAAGCCTCCTCTTCTGCAGACTTAACAATCACAGTTCCCTCAGCCAATCCTCACAATGCTTGCCCTCCAGACCCCTTACCAGCTTCGCTGCCCTTTTCTGAACATGCTGCACCAGGGCCTCAGTGTCTGTCCTGTAGTGAGGGGCCCAAAACTAAACACAGTACTTGAGTTGCAGCCTCACCAGGGCTGAGTACAGAGGGACAATCAGTCCCCTGCTCCTGCTGGCAACACCATTTGTTACAATCCAGATGCCATCGGCCTTCTTGCCCACTTGGGCACACTGCTGGCTCATGTTCAGACAAGTGTCAACCGTCATCCCCAGGTCCATTTCCTCTACACAGTCTTCCAGTCACTCTGCTCCAAGCCTGTAGAACTGCATGGGGTTGTTGTGGCCAAAGTGCAGGACACGGTACTTGTTCCTGTTAACTTCATCTCAATGGCCTCAACTCAGCAATCTAACCTGGCCAGATCCCTCTCTGTAAGGCCCTCCTACCCCCAGGTAGATAGATCCATCCTGCCAAGTTGGTGTGATCTGCAAACTTACTGAGAGTGAAATCAATACCTCATCCAAGTAATCAGTAAAGATCTTAAACAGGACAGGACCCAATATGGACTTAACACCGTACTTCAAGATAGGCAAGCAGACAGACAGAAATACACAAAGGCACACATACACTTGTCATATATAGTCTTACAACTTTACAACAGTTTCCTGTCAAGCATGAAGGAAGCAACAATTTGTATCTTTTTCCTTTTGAAAACACTTCTCCATCAGAAAAAGAGACTCATTTTTAAGGAACATATAACATTTAGTGTACGGAAACTATATAGGCAAAGTGCCAGACAAGTGGTGTTTGAATAGTTCAGCAGAAGAAATAAAGACTGTACTACACAGACTGACTACATACTTTCTTCTGGGCTTTTTTAGTATGTATGATGTTTTTGTAAAAGTTATAATACTTTTTAAACAATTCTTTGCAAGCCTGTATGAATACATTCATCTTCTAGACTAATGCTTTTAATGTATGAAGGTGTAACAGAACTGAGCAAACTTTCGAAGGAGTAAGAATGAAATAGATCTTGAAGTACATCTTCTCTTTCTGAAGTTCTATAGGAAATTCTTTCTTTTGCAAGCTAATTGTTAGTAAGTGCAAACCCAAAACCACAAAGATCTTGATTTTTTTCAATGGAGAAGTCTAGATCTCCATATTGCCATATTGCACTGAATTCTGAAACCACTGCTAGGAGCCTCACCATTAGGCAAATCTGCACATTTCCATCTCAAGTCATCCTATTTAGTCTAGCCTCCATTAGCCACAAACCGAATAACCACATTTAAAAGCCTCAGAACCAAAAAATAGCTACTACACACGCTATAGCTCTGCTCAAAAATCAGCTTTGCAGTATTATCAGCAAGCAGTTTGATTCAACAATGGAAACTTCTACTCGCATGAAGCATGCTGGAAAGATGGTGCTTGAACTATGGGCCAATCTTTCAGAAATGGGTGGTGAGACTTTTGTTGAGAGTCATATAAGATTAGGTAAGAAACTGAGTCACTATACTAATTACAACTGTAAAATTTTACACCAATTGCCTCTAAGATTTTAGAGAAAGCATGGAACAACAAAGAATCACTGCAGTTATAGAGTAGTTAGGGAGTTTCTATCAAGTATGATGACACTGAAGGCTAAGATCTCCATCTACTCCAAATGATCTAAACCACAGTTAAGCTACAATAGAACTGATGAGATCACTGTGACAAATATTGGACGAACAATTCTGCTATTTTATCATAAATGCATATCTACTAAGATACAGAAGACAAGTGCCTTCAGAGGATTTTCCCTTCAGAGCCATGTATATCAGATAAATCATTCAAATTAAATTATAACCAGAAAGAAGATAACTAAAGCACAAAAAGCAAGAAAAATAAAACAATATGAACAAGCCAAATGAGACTCAGTTTTCCCCAAAATGGCAATGTGTTTTTGTATGAACTTCTCCTAAATAATTCTTGCTGTCTTTAACAAGATTCTGCACACAAGAAGGGTTGGGTGAAGAGATGTTATGCTAGAACAAAAATGTTAGAAATGTTTTCAAGATCTTTTAGATGAAATTATTCAAGATGTTGGGCCTAAAAGTCACAAAACTAGACCCAGACAAATACACATACATTTTTTTGTTTTACCTTGCTGCGTTGGGATCCTGTGACCTTAAGGAAGGGCAAGGACAAGAAGCAAAATAGCAATAAGAAAAATAAGTCCAAAATTTTTTTCTGCAGGTAAGTGACCGACCAAATGAATACACAAAATTGTTTTTTGAAGAGCTAAAGCATAATTTGAGTAGAAGTTTCATAGCTACAGAAAAAAAATAATGTAAACAAGAATAATCTTTCAAAAGATAAATTTGAATACTAAACGAAAAACTCAGTATAATTCAGATAAGGAACATTAATTAAACCCTTACTTGTAATGTACGTTTAACTCAGTGACTTTCCATTTATACACTTTTGCATTTATAAACATAAGTCTTTTAAATATCTAATAAGCATGCATTAGTATACTGACAAAAACTTACAGAAATTTGTTTAGTAAGTGATAATGTCATACATTGCATTTCCAGAAATAAAACTAAAAAAAGGAGCATGAAAATTTGGAATCACACTTAGTTATTTATCACAAAACAGAAAATGATATATTAGTTCAGTTTGTAATTCAGCTGTTCTACAATTCTGGAAGGACTAAAAGGAATTGGTATTTTTTCTAACTTCTGTATATTGCGAAACAGGAAACATAGACTACAGCAGTTCCTTGCTACCTCATACAGCATTTAAAAAACGTTCATAGCATCTGATATGTATAAAACAATGAGAGCTAATTGTAAGCATGCCCCAAACCCTTCCTCAAAAAACTAAACAGCATTCGTAGTTTCATATCAGATAAATCATTATATCTATAAATATTAAAAAAGAATAAAATCATGCATTTCCTGTTTCTCTGCTTTAGTAAATGTACTGAACACAAGTATTAATTGATTAGCAAATACAAGACAGCTTTTAATGTCAGAATCATATATCCTCAAAGTTTTCACAAGTTAACTCTTTACTGTCCCTCAGAATAACAAATTTCTCTTGATTTTCATTTTCTTGGTGGAAAAAGAGAGACAGATCACAGAGCAAACAAGGGCTCACATCTTTTACTGTTGCAATAAACTCACGTATTTGCATTTCCTCTTGCAGAGGATAGCACTAAAAGTTCTATATTAATCCACAATAAATACAGCTTTCTATTTTCAAGATAAGAAAATGCTTGGCAGTGTTCATTAAAAAAAAATTAAAAAGCATCTTTTATTAAGAAGTACTACTGTATAGAGAAAATTAAAAATACTGCATAAATTACTGGTACTGAATATGAATGGCTTCTGCTTCTGTATTATTTCAGTATTTTTATCATGTAAAAATTGAAGTAGAATCTGATACCTTGCAAGATTCAGTCTGTTACTATCAGACTTCTAGAATAAAATACCATTATATTTCTCTTCAGCAACTAAACAGTTAAAGTGAATCAACTAAACATTAAGATTTACATCATTTATACTACTACATTTATATAAACCTTCTTTCTGTGACAAAACATCTGCTTTTGTTTTACTGTTGTGAATCTGATGACTCATATTTGCCAATTCAGTTTCTGACATGTAGTTCACTGCCATAATAAGCTGCAGTAAGCCATGAACCAAGAAACATAAATGTCAATTGGAAGCTATGAAAAATGTCTATTACGAGAAGAAAAAAAAAATACAGAAAAAAAAACAAACATCAACAAGAAAAATACCACCAAAGAAACAGAAGTATAATCTTACTTCAAAGCTCTTCACTTCTTCTTCACAATCATCATCTTCTTCATCATGGCAACTCTGATAACACACAAAAAGAAAACATTTACTAATAAGCTCAAGAAAGGATAGGGATTAGTTGACCAAAACCAGAATTTCTCTTGATCCTCATCATTAATGTTATTAAAACAAAAAAGACATAAGAAGTAATGAAAAGAGGTACCTTTGCCATTATGTCAGCGTAAGCCATATACAGAAAATCTTCATCCAATTTGCTGGGGAAAGAAAAAAGAAAGAAGATTAGAACAATAATAGTAGAAAAGGCACTCCAAAATATTTTTAAGCATCTTAAAAATCACTTAAAGTATTTCCATGCTCATAATTACAAAAATCTTTTTTGAAAATGAGGACTAATACAAAATGACTAACTAATACAAAATGAAAATTAAGGCTAGCTACAAACATAGTGCCCAGATATCAAGAAAACAGATTCCAATGGAGAGAGCATGGTTAATTTTTCCATTATTTCTACAAGTATAATTAATACTTAGAGTATCATTTTCAAAAATAAACTCAGAAAAGATAATAATTACTGAATGCTGCCAGGAGTACAGCATCCATGTCTATGACAATGTTTATGAGGCATCTGCGTGTCTTTGTGAAACTCATTAAATCTTATTATCAGTCATGTTAAAACGTCTTCACATACTAGCACAGACTAGAGAGGTTTCAGTGTAATCCAAACTCACCATGTGTACATATCTACATGTTCTGGTCTAAACCGTGCAATTTAACTTAAAGACAGATAACTTTAAATACACATACACCCAGAATAGCATTTCACACTATCCCTACCATTTTTCTGTTAAGGCTGTTCGACTGAACAGTAGAATCAGTTGATGCAATGGATCAACTCTTTTAAGGCTTTCATCTTCTTCTGATGGTTCCTCTCCAGGTTTCTTCAGGGAAAAAAATAATATAAAGATTAAGGGAAAAAAAAGTATATTAAATTATCTATTGTGAAAATGATTTTTCACTTTCTTAAGTGTTAAACACTTGCATACCTTATCTTGACATGGTCAGTCAGGAGGAGACAAGCATTACACCATGAAGACTACATTATGTGCAAAGCTTGGGAACTCCTCTCTTCATAGAAATCAACTCTCATTTTCAAATTCTGAAACATTAGTCTCTTTCTCTCAGTGTTAACAAGCTTCATCAGTGACAAGGTGACAAGTTAAAACCCTTTGTTTGAATTGCTATGTCATGTATAATGCTCCCTGAGGAACACTATTCAAACTTGAAACTCATCAACAGCGTTAGTCAGAAGGAGCCATGTTTACCAACAACAATAACGAAGAATTCCACATGGTGACAAATCAATAATGTATAATAAGTGTTTTATATCAATCATGTGTATATACATACGAATACATACAAAGTTTTTTTTTTGTTCCCCCCTTCCCCCATGTTTATTTTGCTTTCTGGTTTAGACAGCTCTAGTTAGCTTTCTCTAGAAAGAAAATTTCTTCTTCATGATGGCTATGATGATTTTAATTTCCAACTCTAAAAACCTATCTTCACTAGAGGCTTAATCTGTTGAATCAAAATTAAGGACAAGCAGAATTAAGCTCCTTATTGTTTTTTCATATACAGGAAAGATATTACCAAATTTGCATAAAAAGACTTATAGACAGAAGATTCAGGAAGTAGATCTGTGTTAGCCTAATCACGTACTTAAACATTCATCTCCTACATACAGAAAATGCCTGTTTCACAGGCCTGGATGGTCTGAATCTGGCAAAGTCAGGAAGGAGAGAGTTTTCAGAGAGAGTTTTAATTGCATTTCTTCTTTTAAGCTATTTCCTCTTAACAGAAAAGAGAGTCCAAAATTCTCAGTACTGTGAAACAACGTACTAAGGCATGGTACATTATAGTTGCTGACTACAGAGAGCTAAAGAATGAGAATTCTTGGCTACGCTCTCTGAGCCCTAGCTTCTTTCCATTTTCTACTAGATATCTGAACAGTTCAGAAACACCAGGCCTTTTAACTTTAAACACAATCCAAGGCTCTTTCCTTTCTCCCCTTCCTGATGAGCCTGGACCCTCTTTATTGTAAGAAGACTGACTTGGCCCTGACAGAGATGGAAAAAAACTTCCTAGCACAGTCATTCCCTATCGTAATTCTTACCCAACCCTCACATAAAGCTAGATGATTATAAAAGGAAGAGAACACAAGCCTCTAATGAAAATCATCCCAGGGATTATCAGGCACTGAGTCTAACACCTTGACTGATGGTAAAAATCTTTATTTCCATGACCAGCAATCCAATAGGACTCTCATGCACTGGTAAGTCCAGCGAACAACATTTACACGTCTATATCTGAGGAACTGACTCATCTAAGACTAGAACTCCTCTAGTTTCCTATTCTAGTCTTTTGACTTAAATGGCTTTAATGGGGGTTGTAATGACTTCAAAAACATAAAAATTAACTGTGAAGAAAGAAGTCAACAAACTGTTCCCTTTCTGCACAGGGCAGGTGAAGAAAGGCAATATCAGCAGCTGGCATAGACAGAAAGTTTTATAATGACTGAAGCCCAGAGGTAGATTGCCTAAGGAAATTCTGTAATCTCCAGTGTTTTTGTGATTTTTAATATGTATCAGAATGTCTTGGTTATAAGCTCACACTTTTGAGTAGCGATAGCTCAGATAACCTCTTACATGTCTCAGAGACTTATGATTATACAAGATGAATGTTAATCCATAATACGTTCCCACAACCCTTTGCACCCAGACATACTGCTAAATCTTCTATCAGTTTGTCTTCAAAATAGTGTTCTTCTGTTTCAATCCAAGATTTGTCATATCCTTGAAGAAAGAGATTGACAGCTCGGTGCCTATAAAGGATAGTTAAAACAAAAGTTTTAAATTCATAAAAAGAAGATCTGGTCAATATAAATTTCATTTTGCTTGAAGAACTGTCCTTACATCGTGGCTACCATTAAAAAAGGAAGCAGAATTCCTATTGGAAACCATGTCCAAAGCATTGATTTTAAAATTGGTCTTTACATTCAAGTTTTCTATTCAAAAGAGTTACACATTAATATTTGTAAATTTTGGATTAAAATATAATAACAATCTTTTCTGGAAAAAATAACATAGAACTCCAAAGAAATAAAATAAATCACTTTGCCACATTAGCGAATTTTATTTTAAAATGAAATATTATTTTAATTTCAATACTAAGATAACAGCAATGGATAACACTGGACTGTGCTCAAGAACTTTTTTAATTGTTCAAGATAAGTCTTACACATTTAAAATCTTAAATTGTTTGATTTTGAATGAGCTGCATGGTTTCCTTTCCCCTAAGGACTCAATACAAAGCAGACCACGTGACAAAGATGCATCCATAAAGAATTTTATTACTTAATTATCTAAGATAACTCTCATATACCAAAAATGAAGAAGTACAATTAAAGTATATAGGAATGTCAGTTACATACAGGTGATCTACACACTGGAAGAGGCTACAAATGGAATTAGCTTTGTTCTATTTTCAGCTGCCAAGAGAACTTCATTTCAGGTTAGTATGATATTGCAGACCCTTGTGTTTCCCAGGACAGACTCAGATACACCATACTAAATGTGATAACAATATGCATTCTTAGTAAGAATTACTTTATGTTGAAAATATTAGATATAATTGTTCTGGAAACTATTTAGCTACTGCATGAAAACACAGATTGCTTTTTCTGCACATTCATTCCTTTGAATATCTTAGGACTTTAAGACTCATTTGACTATAGATTCTAAACTCTATTGAACAAAAGGAAAATAAAGGAACCTCAGGATGAAACAGGCAACCTCAGATGAAAAGGAACCTCAGTATGAAACAACTACAGTATGTGCATAATTTCCTAACAGAAAAATAGAAATGCTCTCCCTCAAAGTTCAAGATAGACTACTTTTCAGATAAATAGTACCAGTTTATTTCCTGTGTATAGTACATATTGCATCAAATAATAGAGGTAATTCAATAGTTATCACAGAATTGCAGGGGATGGATGGGTGAAAATCAGGAATCAGACTAATAAAGGACATCTGATGGCTGGGGTCTATTACAGGTCGCCTGATCAGGGAGAGGCTGTACATGAGGCCTTCTTGATTCAATTACAAGAACTGTGCTCGCCGGCTCTTGATCCATCCTCTTGATGGAGGATTTCAAACACCCAGATGTCTCCTGGAAATGGAATATTGCAGGCTGCAAGCAATTCCAGAGGCTCAAAGAGTGTGCTGGAAGCAACTTACTCATCCAACTATTAGACAAATCAACCAGAAGATAAGTGTTACTGGACCCACTGATAACTAATGCAGAGGAGCTCAAGAAAGATGTTAAGATTGAAGACACTTTACGCTGTAGTAAGAATGGCCTGGTTGAGTTTGCAATATTGAGGAAAATAGGCCTGCCAAAAAACAAAGTCAGAACCCTGAACTTTAGAGAGCAAAATTCCAGCTGTTTAGAGAATTGCCAGATGAGACCCCCTGGGGAGTAGTCCTTAGAGAAAAAGGAGCAGAGCAGAGCTGGCAACTCTTTAAGGACACTCTTCCGAGGACACTCTTCTCTGTCCCCCAGTATAGGAAAATAAGAAGAGAAAGCAAAAAAATCAGCATGTCTGAGGAAGGACTTGCTGGTCAAACAGAGACAAAGAATGACTTATACAGGCAGTGGAAGCAGGAATGGGTGCCTGGGAAGAATAGTTGTGCTGTTCAGACATGCAGAGCTAAGATCCAGAGAGCCAAGACAAAATGGAACTGAATTTGGCAAGGGATGTGAAAAATAACAAAAAGGGATTCTACAGATACATTTATCAGAAGAGACTGGCCAAAAAGAGTGTAATTCGTCTCATAAATGAGAAAACTGACTACAACAGACATGGAGATGGCTGAGGTACTCAAGTTCTTTGCCTCAGTCATCTTCAGTGGCAGACAGGATTCTCATTTCTTACACATTCCCTGAACCTCACATCTGTGAACCTCTAGATGGGACTGTGGGACTCTCCTACTGTAAGAGAAGAGTAAGTCCAATACACCGCCTCCCAAAACTGAACAAGTATAATTCTGCAAAGTCCAGCAACATGCATCCTGGAATCCTGAAAGAACTGGCAGATGTGGTTGCCAAGACATTCTCCATCATATTTGAAAAGTTGCGGCTGCCAGGCAAAGTCCCTGTTGACTTGAAAGAGCCCATTTTTAAGAAAGGGAGAAAGGAAGACCCAGGGAACTACAGACCAGTGAGCCTCTCCTATGTGCCTGGAACAGATCCTCTTGAAAGACATTGTAGAATCACAAAAACATAGAGATTCAACAGGAACTCTGGAGATCACCAAGTCCAAATCCTCTGCTAAAAGCAGGTTCCCTACAGTAGATTTAGAACTAAAGTGTTGTTCAGGCAAATCTTGAATATCTAAAGAGAAGGAGCCTCCACAATCTCCCTGGGCAGCCTGCTCCAGTGCTCCATCACCCTCACAATAAAGTTCTTTCTCATGTTTGTATGGAACTTCCTGTATTCTAGTTTGTGTCCATTGTCCCCTTTACTGCAGTTGCACACCACTGAAAAGAGCCTGGCCCCATCCATTTGACTCCCACACTTTAGTTATTTGTAAATGTTGATGAGATCACCTCTCAGCCTTCTCTTTTCTAGGCTGAACAAACTCAGGTTTCTCAGTGTATCCTCATAAAAAAGATGATCCCTTAACATCTTCTCATCCCTCCACTGGACTCTTTCTAGATTATTCCAACCTTTTTTGATTTAGGGAATCCAGAACTGGACACAGAACTCCAGATGTGGCTTTATCAGGGAAGGGTAGAGGGGGAAGATTAACTCCCTCAACATGTTGACTGTGTTCTTCTTAATGTACCCCAAGATACCACTGGCCTTCTTGGCCACAAGGGCACACTGCTGACTCATGGCCAGCCTGCTGTCCACGAGGACACCCAGCTCCTTCTCCGTGAAGCTCCTTTCTAGCAGGTCAGGCACATGGTTATTTGTCCCCAGGTGAAGACACTACACTTCCTCTTGCTGAATCTTAGAAGGTTCCTCTCCACCAAACTCCCCAACCTGCTTACATCTTGTTGAATAGCAGCACTGCCTTCTGGCATATCAGTCGCTCCTTACAGCTTTGTATCATCAGCAAACATGCTGAGGGTGGACTATGTGCCTTCACTAAGACCATTGATGACGATGTTGAACTAGACCAGACCTAGAAGCAACTCTTAGGGAACACCACTAGTTACCAGTCTCCAACCAGACTGCCCTACCTGTCAAAACCCTCTGAGCTCTGCTGTTTAGCCAGTTCTCAATCCACCTAACTGTCCACTCATCTATCCCATGCTTTCTAAGCTTCATTACTAAGATGTTATGGGAGACGGTGTCAACTGCCTTGCTGAAGTCAAGGTATACAACATTCACAGCCATTCACTGCTCATCCTGCATCTACCCAGCCAGTGAAGACATTAGAGAAAGGCTACCAGGTTGGTTAAGCATGATTTTCCCCTGGTGAATCCATACTGATGTAACCTTATCCAGAACAAATAGTTCCATCACTTTTCCACGGATGGAGGTGAAGCTGACTGGCCTGTAGTTTCCTAGTTCCTTCTTGCCCTTATTGAAGACTGGTGAGACACTGGCTATCCTTCAGTCTTCAGGCACATCTTCCATTTTCCAACACCTTTCAAAGATGACTGAGAGCAGTTTGGAAGTCATTTCTGTCAGCTCACATGGGTGTATCTCATTGGGGCCCATGGATTTTTGTGTGTTGGTTTCAGCTAGACACTCTGTGATCATTCTTTCTCAACCAAGCAGAAGTCTTCAATACCCCTAGATTCTTATGTCCAGAATCTACATTCCCAAGGGACAGTCTTAGTAGTAAAAACTGAAGCAAAAACATGTTCAGTAACTTTACTTTCTCAGTGCTCATTACCAGGGCACCCATCTCATTCAGTAGCAAAATCACATTCTCTCTAATATTCCTTTTGCTATTGACATACTGAAAGAAGCCTCATTTCCTTGACCTCCCTTGCCAGATTTAATTCCAAGTGGGCCTTAACCTTCCTTGTAGCATCCCACCATGTTTCTATATTCCTCCCAAGAGACCAGATCCCTTTTCCACTTTCTGCAGAATTGCTTTTTTCATTTGAGCTTTACCATGAATTCCTTGCTCCTCCATGTGAGCCTCTTGGCACCTTTTCCTGATTTCTTATTCTTAGAGATGCACCAATCTTGATCTTGGAAGGAGGGGTACTTGAACATCAACAAACTCTCTTGGGTCCCCTTACCTTACAAGGCTCTTACCCATGGGATACTTCCAAGTAGGTCCTTGAAGAAGTCAAATTTGTCTCTTCTGAAGTCCAAGTTTCCAGTCCTACTTACTGCTTTGCTTCTTCAACACAAGATCCCAAACTCCACTATATCATGATTGCTACATCCCAAACTGCCCCTAACCTTTAGATCCCCACCCAGACTTTCCTTGTTAGTAAGAACAAGGTCCAGCAGCACACCTCTCCTTGTTGGCTTCTCCACCTCCTGCATCAGAAAGTTATCTTCACTGTATTGCAGAAACTTGCTGGACTGTGTGTGCTTGGTAGTGTTGTTTATCCAACAAATATCAGGATGATTGAAGTCCCCCATAAGAACCAGTGCCCAGGATCATGAGGCTGCTTTCAGCTGTCTGTAGAAGGGCTCATCAACTTCCTCCTCTTGATCAGGCAGCCTGTAGTAAACACCCACAATGGTGTCACCTGTATTAGCTTTCCCCACGATTCTCACTCATAAGCTCTCAACTTGTTCATCCTTAGGCAGAGCTTGATTCATTCCAATTGCTCTCTCACACAGAGTGCCTCAACCATCTTGCATCTCAAGCCTGTCATTCCTAAAAAGTACTTAACCAGAGTTATACTACATTTTAGGAGCAAATTCATCTCCTAACATATATGTATATCATATATATATCAGTCATATATATAATATAGTGACCCCAATATGACCATTTTTGTATTTATCTCCTGTGAAAGGCATCCACTTTTCAAAAAAGAGAGGATAACAGGACAAAAAGGTGGAACAAGTTCAAGAGTAGAGAACCACAGATTTAAAATGATATTGTCATTTTTTTTCCAGAATGTATATTAAAGAAAGGAATGAGATCTATTAAAAGAAAGCACCATAAAATGTACATTATTTAGCTTCTCAGGTACTGTTTGCATATTTTTCTTCCTTTAGGTCTCACCGAATAGCATTATATGCACATAAACACAGTTGGCAATGATAGAACAGATATAGCTCTTACCTTGGCAAGTTATACAATGGTGCCATTCTAAAGCAAGCAACTACTGCTCTTTTCCTCTGTTTAGACAGCAGTTTATGCCAAACTGCTTTTTTGGAACGCTGAGGATGTTCAACCTGTTATATAAAATATATATGGAAAAATAAACAATGTCACAGTATCTCTACTCCCTGAGCATAGTAATAACAACAAAAATGTTAGATAACAAATCAGTTGGAAAGATAACAAAAATTAGAGATGGGAAAATACGTTCTAGACGGAGTTCAAGTGATGAGACAAATTAAAAAGAAGAAAAAACAACTCAAACAACATCAAATCAAACTGTCTTCCCTTTTATGGCACAGATATTCTCCTTTTTTACTCAACCCTAATTCTTAGATATTTCAGATTGAGTATTATCATCAAGCCCACCTGTTAGGAAATCTTACATTTTAGTACAAAGAAATTTCACGCTTGCTTTCTTTTGTACACAACTCCTTACATAGAGTGCACACTTCCACAGTGGCCCAGAGGGAATTTTTCTAAACACCACCAAGCTTTTATTTCTAATGTTTATCATGACCAGCAACAATAGAAAGGAATTACATTTTAAAATGAGACTTAGGTACAGTGATTTACTTAGAACTAAATCACTTTCATGAATATAAATATCAGAAAACCACAGCTGCCATCACTGAAACCTGGTGATATGATTTCCATGAGTGGAATGTGGCAATTGTTAGCTGCAAGTTGTTCAGAAAGGACAGATGTAGAAGGAGAGAAGGAAGAGAGAGAAAGGAATTGTGTGAAGAGCTGTACCCTAAAGAATGGCCATAAGCAAGTTAAATGCCTCTGGGTGAGAGTTAGAGACTGAGGCAGCAAAGGGAGCCTTGAGGTTGGGTGCATGCTACAGGCTGTTTGATCAAGGAGAGCCTGTTGATAAAGCCTTCTTCCTCCAGCTACAAGAGGCATTGCAATTGCAGGCTCTTGTCCTGCTGGAGGACTTCAGCCACTTAGAAATGTGCAGGAAAATTAGCATGGCGAGCTATAAGCAATCCATGTGGCTCCTGAAATGCACTGAGGATAACTTCCTGGACCAGGTAGTAGGCAGCCCCAACAGGAGAGATACAATGACAGACCTGTTTCTCACTGTGGTGCAGAAGACCAACAGCATGCTAAGGTGCATAGCCTGACTCAATAACTGGGAACAATGATTGTAGCCATGCAATACTTTTCAATGGTCTACTTATAGTTTTTGTGATTTACTTCACTTCTGCTTAAAAATTGATAATAAAATAATAAAATAATAAAATAAAATAATAAATAATAAATAATAAAATAAAATAAATAATAACATAAAAATAAATAATAAAATAAAAAAATAAAAAAAATTAATAAAAATTGATTTGATTTAACCTTGACAATCCAATAATGTTGAGGGTGAGGAATTGATAGAGGATTGTTTTTTGGAGGGGCTTTTACTTCATTTTTAGAACAGTTCTACTAGCAGAATATTAGCTTTTCTGACTCCCAGCAACATCAGAACAGTCAATGGAAATTAGCATTAGCTGAAAGACTTGGTGATTCTCACTTGTATTAAAATGAAATATTTTGTCTTAGAATACGTAGTGATGATAATGTGTATAAACACTCAATATTCAAACATGAAAACATAGTTTTCATAGTTATCAAAGATAACTTCACAAGTTTAGTGAAATACAAAAAATAATTCACAGTTAGACAATAAACATTTAATTAAACAGACTGAAAATGCCACAAAGCATTCAGTAAAACTGAAGAATTGCACTTGTAAGATTAAATGGTGACACTCTAAAATAACTTCCTTTCAAAAAATAAAAACCAAGTTATGAGTTTGTTACGAGGAAATATAGAAAAGTAATCACAGCAAACACACAACAAAGTCAGTACTAGCAATTTAGAAGTCAGACAAATCCAAGTGTGTAAGTTAGATAATTAGTAATGTCTTCACAAACAACTATAAAATTCTCTATACTTTCCCAGAAGAAATAGCCTCGGCCTACACAAGCAGATCTCTGAAAACAATAAAAACAAATAAATTAATAGTTCATGGAAAGAAAACACAAAGAAATAGCTGAAGTACTGATCTTTGCAAATACCATAAGGTCAGTGACTGTATGCGGACAACAAAGGACTACCTCAGATTATCATAGAAACAGTCCCAGTGTTCATTATAATAAATAATATTATAAACACATAGGATTATCAATTTTGGCAAGAGAAAAAAGGAAAATATAACAAAACAAATCTTAAAAAAAAAAAATAAAAGCACAACTACACATGGGCAATTGTCTACAGAAGAGGAATGAAGCTTTGGAACAAACTCTCTAAACTAATAGTTGGAAAAAAAACCAACACAGAAAAACAAATAAATAAGCAAAGTAGAAAAAACAACAAAAAAAACCAACAAAATATTGAAACCACAGAAAAGTGAAAAATACATAGCAGTAAGTGAAACGTGAAAATTAAATTTTTCAAGTAGTCTTTGATTTGTAGTATGCACTTAGATTTTTTTCTAATTGGCATATAGTAAATTGCACTCTGAATTTGCTCTCTAAAGTTATCAATAGAAAAGTTGTATATCAAATCATCTGACTGTCCAAATTCATATAGCTAAAATATGCAACTTCAAAATATATAGATAGTTTAAGTTTAATATATAGATAGTTTAAGTCTTGTTATTTCCATAACTGAAGAATCTTGGGAAAAAAAAGACGTTTTTTCAGTAAATGAAAGAAAAAAGAATATAAAACTAAATATGTCAGGTGAAAGTACAACAGTTTTGTTTAGAATAAGAAGCAATGGAATTGGGAAGATATCCCTAACCTGTTCCAGATGAAACAGTACATTAGCTATATCAAGAACTCTTTCCACAGTCTTCTCTGGATCTGATGAATCTTCAGTCCTGTTAGGTAAATCTTTGTAAAGTGCCATCTGCCATCTAATGGCGGGATCCTCAAGCTGCAGGAAAAAAAATTTCACACGTAACCAATGCTCAAAATAGAGTGATAAACAGTTCAATTAACACAGAAATTGTTTGAAAGGACAAAAGAAACACTTTATATTGCTGAGCCATACCCCTGAATGGCTAATCCACACAATGCCCACTACGTTCACTGGAAGAACACAAGAAACAAAAATGCAGACTGATTTGTGCAATATTTGTTAACAGCTTTCCAAGGAACTAAAATAATTATAATCATACAAAGAGCAAATGATCATGGGCCAACTATTATCAGTGATGAATATACTATCTAAGGAAAAGTACTAAATATGAGGTAGATAGAATTTTATACAGCGACTTTCCAGTTACTAAAATAAATAACAATGAAATTGTTGCTTTGTTATTTGCATCTTAGTTTTGAGTATTAGTCATGGAAATAAGTATTATTTGTATCTGTTTTTTGCATTTAAACTATTTTCAATTATTAGAAAATTCTATTTTTACTGATTACTAAAAAAATTAATGCTATTTTATGAAAAATGAATTGAAGATGCATTTGCTGATTGACCTACAAATCATAAAAAGCTGTGTGAAGTAAAACACTTTCTAATTTTCTCTTTATATTTTACTCCATTTTAGTGATCTCTGACTCTTAATTTTACTATTACCCATCTTTTTTTTTTTAATATTTTGTCTCCTCAGTGCTCCTACTATACAAACACCAATGAAACACACATTTCATGTGTGTTTTTTTGTGCCAATGGCACTGATGACAAATGGAATACAGTAACCATTTTACTGAAAGCTGTGACCCGTGATCCAATTCCTGACTGTGCAGTTTAGGTGTAAATGACCACTTTGGGAGACTAAGCCCCAGGAATCTGAATAAGGCTTAAACTCAGCCCTTACTTTTCTAAAATATTTTTGTGGATCCAGATGTCAATTTCTGTCTAAAAAGAGACGATAATGCTCATTTACAAAACATCTTCTAATGCACAATTTACTGGAGTTTCACGAATGATTATAAACTTATACAGTCACTCAATAGTCGCTTATTACAACCTAGAAAGCTACAATTGGAAGTCTTTTCTTCCACCTCTTGGCTTTTCCTTTTCTTAATAACTGTCAAATCCACATCTGTGTGAGTATTTGACTGTATCGTCATGGAAGAATAGTCCACAAAAGACTTCTTATGCACAGGGAGAGATGTCTTTTGATCTGAGGACTCCTCACATTCTATCAAAGTACAGATTTTTTGTATAGGTAATTTTCTAAGGGTATGAGTACTTGACATTTCAAGATGTGAATTAGAATGGCTGGAAGGAGATTTTGGTGACTTGAGCTTCATCTGTGTCAAAATGAATGCAAGTTTTAGCATGAATTTCCTGAAATAAAAGGCTCGGTACTGAGTAACAGCATGCAGGCATGTAAGGAAAGGAAAGACAAAAACAGGGTGAAGACAAATATAGACAATGATAGTCAAATGCATGAAATAGACACTGCAACATTTAGAGCTAAAGATTTAGGAGCATGATTATTAAAAAATGTTTGCAAGAAGAAATCCAGATAAATCACATATAATACAAATGACTGAACACAGCATCTGTGAGAAACCAAAGTGGTCAACAAGAAAACATTGTTTGAAGAGAGACTACTGCTATGTTAGCAGAACTCCTTGAAATAAAATTAGACTTTCCACAGTGTTAGGTTCCTCTGTTCTGAGAGCCACCTTACACAAACATCATTACAATAAAGTTACATATTAACTAGTAACATTAAATAATAACTGAAACTATTTATTCAGCTTATATTTCTTTAATATCCAACTGCATCATGTGCAGAAGGGCAGAGTATGCATATTGCACATTAGCACAGTCTTTTTTAACAGGAAGCATGATATCTGACCGTATCTGATGTTTACTCAATTCTGTCACAGGAAATGGTGACCAAATACTAATGACATCAGAGAACTGCAGAGTAACTGACTATAAGTACTGAAATTAATGTTAGGCACTGTATCTTTAAATAATTAAATTAGACACGTTTTTACTTTGAACTCTAGAATACATTAGCACTAAATGATTCAAGACAAGATACATTTCAAGCCACTGAGAAACAGCAACTTATAAATAGATAATAAACCACATAAAGCTAACAAATGTAATAATAAATTGAAGTTTTGAAAATCTAGGAATGCTGTGTTCTGCCCATAATTAAATGGGCAGAACATTCCCATACAGGTCAAAACCAGGGTTTTCATAGCCAGTAAAGCAATATGATATCAAATAAAGAGAAGTTCGAAAATAAAGCTAGCTACAAAAGCTATTTGGCTTTGTTAGCTAAATACAGTGTTGTTCCATTTAGGAATGCCATTTTTCATTCATTTACACTTAGGAAAATCAGAATCAATCCTTATAAATTTACAACAAGAAAATGTGTCAGTTAAGATTGGAATTCAATAAAAAATAATAATCTATACTGCTTCAAAAATACTTTCTTTTCCATGCGCTAAAAAAAAAAAAAAAGGGACAGAACATAATGATTTTTTACTTTACAGAATATGCAAAAGTAGCAGCTTCCTTTTCCCTTTAAATGCAAACTGATATAAGGTAACATCATTTGCAGATCCTATCACAAATAATTAGAAGGTAGAGCTTAAACTGTGATAGGCCTTGTTTACATGCCCAGTTTCATATTAATTGTGTTCATAGGGATTCAAAAGGCCACAGGCTATATTACAAAGTGCATACATAAGCACTTAAATAACTAACATTTAAATGTTGAAATTAAAAATTACCTGACTGAAGAGAAAAAGAGGTTACAAGTTATCGTAAATAACTGAGGCAAGTTCTTATGATATGGCACCGATAAATAAATTCAATGGAAAAAAGATTTTATCTTTATAAAAGCTACTTATAAATTACCTTGCCCTGGAGATGAAGATTACTGCGAATGATATCTCGTACCTCATCCTCAGTATCTTTCTGTCAAGAAATTATAAATTATGTGAATCAGGCACGGAAGGCAGTGAGGCATAAACATTAAGCTTGGGTTCAGTCCAAATAATAATTAAAATTGACAGTGAGGAAAACAATGAGGAAAAGTGAGGAAAATTTCATTGAAAATATGTCTTTTTGGATGAGGTAGCCATATTCAAAACTCACAGGAACAAGTTTTGGATGCCACCACTCATATTTATTCATATCAACTCAACAGACCAAATTTGCATTTGAAATAAAAAAATACCGTCTCATACATATGCATATATATACAAATATAAACACACTACAACTTTGAACGAAGCTTTACCAAATGAAATTGACACTTAGTTCTTACATGCATTTCCAAATGTAAGCTTCACAAAACTAGTATAAAAAATTAAGAGTAGGAAATAACAGTTTTAATTTAAGAATATTATTTCTGCCAATGTATTGATCATTTAGAAATTAAACACGCAGAAGTTCAAACATTTTTTTTGCCTCCAATATGACAACAGTGCATAGATTACTGCTATCATCACCCACTGTGCCTTTATACAACAAAATTAGCCTTTATTATGAATAAGAATTCTAACTATATATTAGTTAGCAACATTAAAATGAAAAAGATTACATATCAAGTAGAATTAATATGAATGTTCCACTTGTAATTCTAGCCTTAATTTTTCACTTTCTAGGCTGGACACTGGAAAATAGCAAGGGCAGACACTTCACCTAGGAAGTTGAAAGTCAGAAGAGCAATGTCAAGAAACACTTAGGAATTCTAGAATATTTTCTATATAGCATTGTTTGTTATGAAACATGATCAAGCATTTTCCTGTCAAAGTGCTCTTGTTGTAGGAAAACAAAGATTGCATAGTATTTGTGCCATACTGTGAAAATGAGAGCAATGCAAAGAACTGAAAAATTCCATTAGTAAAATAATTCTTCTTTTAGAAATGCCATGTGAGCACCTACCATGCTGAATCGGTTTTTGGCCAGTGCAATTAGATCTTGGTCTCCAGGAGCACAAATATTTAGACCAATAGGAAGTAATCTCTTCAGTGCTGCCACAATGAGAGAGGTCTGCATAGAGTACCGGTCACCTTTCCGCTTCATCTTCTTCCTCTCTTGATCAGAAACTGCTGCCTACAGTATAAAACAAAGATGGAAAATAAAATACAACATATCAAATATTAAATAAATCTATTATTAAACAGTTAGTTGTGCTAACAACTTCACACTTATTTCTGGCTTGACAAATTAAATTCACTACTTTCTCTGCAGCTAAATAGCTATTATTGCAAATATTTCACACCAGCATCTTCAAAGACCAACTGTGCTTTTCAAATGACTACCTATTGCTTCTCAACCCAGTGTTTTAACTTCTTACAAGTGGTCAAAAAATAACATTTAAAGTAATAATACTAATGCTTCTCTGGAGTTCTCTTGTCTCCTTCTACTTTGCAAAGAGAACAAATATTTACACTACCTTGGACATCTTAGATTTGGTGTCACTGATAAGGAAGGACATGTTGTTGATTTCATTTTGTACCACAAAGTTCTGCTCTTCCCTTTTGAAATTCTGAAACACACAGAAGATCTCAGCTAAAAGCACAGATGACATATGAGGAGAGTATCCAAATGAAATTAAAAATATAGATGAATTGGAAATTTATAAAATTCACAAAAATAAGACGAGGACAGAAAAACATAATGAATGATCAAGAACAGCATTGAATTCTGGTTTTATTTAGGTTACACGGCTCAAAGTTTTGTGTTGCTATTGCAATTTTTCTACACCAGAGAAAAGGAAACATTTATCTGGGTATGAAACAGACATGACAAAAATCTCTAATTCACTATAAAAATTTGTTTAGGTTTTCCTTTACTAATAAAACCATCCATTCCAATTTTTAGCATTACACGACCCAATATTATTTAGATACATAAGTAAGTTTAAATAAAAGTCTGAAATTATGAATACACAAATAATTTGGTGATCTAGTTCCTATTTACAGAGAAAAGTGAGTACAGCAATGTTTGTAATAAATCTTAAAGTAAAATTCAGACACAACTGCAAAAATAAAGCATCTTCCTTCTGAAACTTGAAAAAACTGAATTTATGGCAAAAAAGAAAGGAAATTCAGTGCAGACAAGAGTCCATAAGAAGATCAAATTCCTGAAATTGTTTAGTCCCTTTCTATTTTGAGTTTTTTCTTCTTTTTCCTCCAGTAACTGCATGAATCATACTTCATTTTCATTTTTGTACCATCAGTGATAGTGCCTGATTAGATCTTACATCCAGACCCTTTTGTTCTTGCATGACAGAAATCAGACTTGAGAAACAAGGTTTCTATATTTGGTAGAAGTACAGGTAAGAAGAGATACTTAACTTTATGAAACATTAAATGGTATCATATAAGTAAAATATTTTATTTGGAGATTGCTTTTAAGATGTTACTTGCTCTTACTTGCTACTTGCTCTTAGAATGCCAGCTTACTGGCTTGTGTTTATGTAATCCATCTACAGAACTATGCTTAATAATTGAATTACGTACATTTATTAAAGTCTGTGCTGCAACACAAATTAAGTCACTATAAGTAGAGCTGAGCACTTCCTTCAGAAAACAGAAAACCTTTCTATTAGCACCACTGAGAATCTTTTCAAAGTAATTTTTGTTCTACCTCTGTCTAGAGGCTCAAGCATGTAGGCTATACAGTTTAACAAAATGTCCTCTTCTTTAATGAGACAACTATCGTTAATGTGGCAGTCATTTACTCAGGTTATAAAACAGGTGTGAAGCTGATTAAAAGTATGGCAAGGACATAGGCCTGAACTAGTTTAATTGTAATTATATAATAATGCAATATACAAAAAACATCTAGTCCTTGTTATTATGCTTCAGAAAAACCCATCAATCCTCCTAACTAGGCCAACATTTAAGAAGCATCAAAAAAATAAAGTCATTACTACCTCCACAGCTACATTTTTAACTCTGAAATTAACTGCGTTTTCTCAAATAAAAAAAATAATATAATTGACAGCCTAATAGAAAAACTACCTTAAAATATATTTACCAAAGATTACTTACATGAGACTTTGACCAGTAAATAAAGACTTCAGCCACCATGCGGAACAATTCTTCAGCTTCAGGGTTGGGTTCTTTCAGCCATTTTGCCCTAAAAATTGGTAAAAGGGTAGAAATGTTGATGATCCTTATTGGCTTTATATTTGAACACCATTTTCAACATTTTACATGGATGAAACCCATCAAAACCAAGCATGCAAATCCTTTCTAGTAGCAGTGACTTTTTGATGTCCTATTTCAGAACTCTTAAAATTCTTATAAACCTAGTTGTAACTTATCACATTTATATTGGACCTACTACTTTTCCTCTTCTGATAAAGGTTTATTAGTTTATTATGAGCTGTAAAGCATCAGCTTGATCAACTTTAAGATTTGCAGGCTGAGTAAAAGCTACTTTAATTCAATAGTGGGCATACCAAGTATAAGATATGGTATCAATAAACAAGCTTTTATGAGATTTATTAACCTATTCCTCTCCACATACCTGTTATAGTCCACAAATCTAATCAACAAAGGGTAGAAGGCATAGAGGTCCCGTGCCAAAGTGGTGAACTCATCTAGGATGAGCAGTTCAGCCTCCGACATGTCACCTCTGCCTTCTGCTCTTAGATGCTCTTCATCCGATACAACCACTGCTGCTTTTTTCTTTAGCTTATCCATCAGTGGCAGGAAGTGTGTCTTTAAGAGCTGTGGCTTCGCTTTGCTTATGATGGGCTGGGAAAACACTATTTAAGGCAATCAATATTATAATGTACAGCTGGCCACAAAATATGAACAAAACTTTATTTTTCCCTCCTTCTTGTGTTTTATTTCTAGAGTAGAGAGTAAAATCCTGTCCCCATTGAAATCAGCAGAAGTTTTGCCAAGAATTAAATGTGGTCAGGATTTCACACAGTCAATTCACTTGGTAACTATGGGGGCAAAAAACAATTTAACAGATCATAAATCTTGAGGTGCCTATTTACAGATATTTTGGCAATATATTGATAATTACCTGCACAATTTTGTTGAACAATGTGGAAATTGTTTAATGGTTTAATGCAATGGTAGATACCTATATAGCTAAACAGTGTTCACAGAAATTTTACGAGACATTAGTTCCTCTTTTGCACCTTGTTTTTCAGCTTGACTAAAGTAGGGTTGGAAAGGATGTTCTAGGTATTTACAAAGCAACTCAAACAGCCTGCTCATATTTCTCATGTACAGTAGGAAAATGGAAGGCTTGCATAGACAGAAATGAGACTGATTCAACTATCCATCAACCCATCATTTGAGACCTGTTAGCAAAATATTTTGCAAATCTACTCATAAAAATTACAACGTAAGTTAGCCCTTCATCTGGGTCCATTAGTGGAAAACCATTTGTAATATATCCAGTACCAACTTATCATTAGACTTCATTATGTTACTAGACCTCAATAGACTAGGAATCCAAACTGTTACCAGCTACAACAGTAAGTATTGAAAAATGATAAGACTATTTGAAAAACTGGAATTAGAACACTGATGTACTGTGACTTCTACTTAAAGATTGCAACACTAATAAACAAACTGTATTAAAATAAAGTTAAATGTCTTATCACAAAGAGGTAATTCCACGTTTAAAAAATGGCATTTCCACATTTCATTGTAACAGAAATGCCAGAAGGATCCAGGTCCCATAAAGAACAAGAAACTTCCTATGCCTGGAAGTGGTAACCTGGTATATAGTGAAAATGGGCTACATTCAACATACTGCTGAACGTGTATGTATATATTCTTGAGAAAAAGAAACATTTTAATGTATTTCTTTAATTATTTATTAAGGGATAATACATACTATTCTTCCCTTATACTATTATGCTTATACTATTCTTCCCATACGCTTAGTAGTTCTAAGTTGTCAAGATTCATATTTAAAAAGAAAATCAAATATATAAGTATTATTCTAATACTTATACAAGGTAAATGTGGAGTTATTCAGAGTATATAAATAGATATATATTCCAATTACATATACATGTTTATTTGTCTTTTTATTTTTACAACTTACCTGCTAACCTCTTCATCCAGGCTCCTTCATCAATACCAAGGTTGTTATAGATGATTTTCAATATGTTACCCAACAGAGTGTTCATGTGCTCTGATGTCAAGGCTGTACAACACACTTCAGCTTTGTCAGGATTGTTTTCTGGCCCATGCTCCCACCAGTGTGACATGTAACTACAAAGCATAGGCAGTATAACTTCCATTATATGTGGCATTTGTGTGTAGCGAATACCAGATTCTGCCAGTTCCACAATTTCTTCCATTAGCTTCACCAAAGAAGGAATATTTGGGCAAACTTCTTCTACGCTAGTAGGTAAATTAAGAACTATTAAAAAAAAAAAAAATTAATACAGTAAGTCACAGAAAGCAAATAATTTTCTCCAAGTGATACTCAATGCCACTTTTTTTTTTTTCATTTGCATTTATGCCTTTCTGATACAAGGGAAAAATTAAAAAATAAAATAAAATGATAGGTGCTTTCACACTATTTAGCAATAAGCTGACTATATATAAGCTTCCATAACAAATCTTTCTATAATAAAAATGGAAGCCTCAAAAATGAAATAATTAAATTTCAAAATTTCGATCAACATGAGCAGTTGAGAAAGTATTAATATAATGAATATCTCTCCACATATAACATAACATGAGACATTGCTTTATTAATAGAAAAAAGAAAAGCATTCCCTGAAATATCAAGTAGAAAAGATTTTGGGAAAATGACTTTTGGAAAAGAATTTTTGATTATAATAGTAGACTTTTCAGGTTCCTCAAATTGTCACTTCATTCGTCTGAAAGGGATCTGCAATTTCCTGGGGGTTTTTTTTGTTTTTTTTTTCTCCTTCTGGCCATTTCTTTCATGTACAGTTAACTTTAAGTACATCCATTAGTTCATGAGTGTCTGACATCCCACAATCAGTGAATAAAATCGTAACAACACAGACTATGGCTAGATATAGTATTTTTCCAAAAACATTGTTTTCTCTTAGTTAGGCTCAAATAGATTTTACAAACTCATTTTAGTGTCCTTATTAATTGCAATTAAGTGCAATTTTGGAAAATAAATATAAATGTATTTTAAAATCAAAGAAAACAAAGCTTTTCTACATACATAAGAAGAGCTGGAATATACAAGTAATCATGGGTGTTCATACTTGCAAGATAAGATAAGATACTATAACTCTTCCAAAAATGTCTTATCTCTGTCTTTCTTTTTAAATACAGGTGAAGTTATACCATTATGAGCTGGCATTTTATGCACTGTCATTATACAAATCTGTGTTACAATTCACACACGTAGGATTCTACACTTCTATTGTAACATCTGTTTACCTCTGGAAAAAATGGCACAAAGGTCTTCCACAACTGGTTTAGCATGAGAAACATCTAGAGTTTCAAAAGTGGAACATAAAAATATGCACAAAATAAACATATTGAGTGCTACTGGAATGTATCTATTCTGAGTCTCATATTTGCAACAAGAAAAAACAGCTTATATACTGTGCTGTACTACATTTACTTTGTTTTCTTTTTTTTATGTATACATATAACTTCAGCATCAAATACACTATACCTGAGCTGCTAACAATGTATAAAGTCCTTATGACAAATTGATTCTGAAGTCATACCCATATTTTGGGTATAGTATCTCAAAATGAAAATATCAATGAAAATACCTGCTCTGTCTCTTGCATTCTTGGTATTGTAAATTGAGTAGTTATTATGTTTGTTCAAGTGAGTTTCCAAAAAAGCCACTGGAAAGGCACCTGAGAAAGCAGCCAAGCATTCTCCTAATGCTGATCGTTGCCTGTTAATAAACATCATTAAAGTTACACACTTTGTTGAATGAATATACTCTGTTGCAGTTGTAAATTAGTCTTCAGTTTATCCTTAGGTGCTCGTCTCAAAGAGATAAGTCTGTATATAATTAAGATTATCAACACAAGAAAAGGTAATAGAAAATGAAAAGTACAGCAAACTCCGCTAACAGATGAATTTAATGTCATGACATAAAAGGTCAGAGATGGACTACTTTGTGGAAAGTGAGGAATATGCAGGGAAAACAGAAAATCATTATGATAATGACATTTCTTCTATTACGTTCCTATCAGCTTTGCTGATTTTATAATTAAGAAAAAAATCACTGAATAGACTGATGCGTCAAGAGATCAAGTATGATGATCAGTGTATTAGAGTGATAAAATTAACTTTTTCTTAGATAAAATAAAAACTACACATGATCTGAGTGTCATATTTTCACAGTTCCTCAGTTGGACCTTAATCATGTGATACTTTTAATCAAATCAGACTATTTTGTCTGTAATTTTTAGTTGAATTAAGTAATATATTTTGACAAATGTATAATATAATGTTTTAAGTATAATGCAATAAGTTCTGTAGATTCCGCTCAACATCTGAGCACATTTTTTTCTGTCAAGGTGTGTTTCCAGAAACCACAGCTCCCTGTATTCTTTTCTGGAGTACTTATATTCATTAAACGGAATATAAATACAGATAATAAAAATAGGTGAAAAAATTTTTCATCTTACCGCTCTACATATATACTTTTGCTGGTTCCCAGTGCATACAAACTGGACAATATTCTGTAACAAGACACTTGAACATCTTCCACTGAATAAATGAAAAAATGATAGGTATCAAGAGAAACCTTCATTAAAATTATTTTCTCAACAACTGCATTAGTGACATTAAACTATCAAGGACAATCTATAGCAGCCATTCTCTAAACACAGAAACAGTCTTCTGAGCATTCAGTGCCACAGTAGAAATCAATGGCATAGCAATAGCAATGCTGTAGGAACAACTTCTAATTGCAAAACCGTTAATTGCTATAGAAAATGTATCAATATATCTTTTCTAGTTTTTTTTTTTTTTAATCACTTTCACTTTGAAAAATTGCATGGCAAACCAAAATTCCTGAGAGCATAAAAAAAACTAATAATTTTAAGATCGATTTACAAATGTAACACCAGTGCATTTAATACAACACAGAGGAAACAAAAGGGCATTAAATATGTATTTAATTATTTTAATCACAGTTCATATTTTTTAAATTTAGACCTAGATAGCAGTTAATAGCATCTACTTAATTTACATTTTAGACCAACACATAGGATAAAAAAGAGAATTAATGCCTTTGGTTCTTCTGAATACTCCACCAAATCATGTTTCAAAATTAAAAACATTTCAATCATGGAAATGTGAGGTTCCTCTTAACACCTATTTGAAAAAAAGAGTTTCCAGTATAATATGTAGTACTAGTGTCACAATAATGTAAGTACCATCAATAAGGACAACACTCCAATTCTTTCCATATTTTTATTTTACAACTTTTCTATTCTATCCCACAGTGCCATAATTTTTACCTAATATGCAATGAAATTTTGGAACTAAAAAAGAACTTACACATAATGTGTTTGGAAAGTCTAGAAGAGGGTTCAAAGTAACACAGTCTCATTCTTTACTACAATGTGTTTATAGTTCTGTTAATCTTTTAGACCTGAGTATTTTTATGCAATAACAACAACCTTGGATACACTAATGCACCTTTGCACATGATCATGCTATGTACTACTCTATAAATGTAATACAAGCACCAGGTCAAGATACCTGTCATCAGAATATTATAAATAAAATAATCTTATAATTAGGTGTAATTTAAACTAATAGTTTTCTGAGTTTGTGAATGCTAATATTGGGAGTTTAACACCAATGTGAGATGTATGGTATAAATGATGAAGATAATCTCACGAGGAAGAAAGTATGAAAAGCTTATCACTAAGTTCCAAAACACACAATATCAGAGAACAAAAATTAAACAAAGTATATTCATGCTTGAAAAACAATATTTATAATGAGGTACTAACAGATAAAAATAGATAATTTTTTCTGGATACTGTTGGAAACTCCTGAATTTTACAGAAATAATTTATTAAAAGAACTGGATATTTATGTCTCAACACATCCATTCATCAGCACAGCTCTAAAATTTCAAAAACAGTTCTTCAAGACTGTTTTAAATAATGATTTTTCTAATGTCTTCTTTTTTCTAAGGTCTTCTTTCCAGAGAATTCCATAAATGAGATAGCTATACAGAAGCAGAACAGCTTGCTTTGGCATACACTGGCCAGCAGAATTCCTATGGAGTTCCTAAAGCACATAGCATTAAAATTTTGTTTTCACAGAATCACAGAATCACCAAGGTTGGAAAAGACCTCCAAGATCATTCAGTCCAACCGTCAGCCTATCACCAATATTTCCCACTAAACAATGTCCTTCAGTACAACATATAAATGTTTCTTGAACACCTCCAGGGTTGGTGACTCCACCATCTCCTGGTGTTACGGACTAAAATAATTTGTCCTGAAGAGATTGGGTTTGGGAAAATGAATAACAGTGACTCTATCACAATTAGAGTATCCATAAAAATGAAATTACATACATTCCTTTCTTTAGTGACTGAATTCTTCATTTCTTCCACTTTTCTTTATGATCTGAGATACACCTACATACAGATACTGCTAGATTGGGAATGTATACCAGGAAACCTTTGCTTCAGCAGTGTATCCTCAGTTATGAACAGAGCAAAGACAAATTAACTTCAAGTAACTTTTCTCAGTGACAAAAAAAAACAGTGAATCTATAGTAGAGATAATATGAAAGTTAAGCCTTCATAGCCATATCTAAACAGTTACAGAAAGTCCACTAAAACTTGCAGATTGTTCTAGATTATTTGTCACAAAAGTTTACTCAAAATTTTGCCCTTCTCTAATTGAAATGAGAGCCTATTAACACTTACTATATATTATATTAATGGCATAGCATTTCTAAATTATACGTACATATCAAATCTTCCCCAAACTGGTGCTGTCCAATATGTTCAAATAATGAAGATAGCACTGGAAGGAGAGCCACTGTGGTATAATTAATGATTTGTGTAACTCCCTTGGGCTGGTTTCTGCTGTGTGTAAACTGGCCTTGCTTAAGATTTTCCATTGTTTTCTCCAGATCCTCAGCAGCATTGTCCAAAAATGCTCTCAATGCCATCTTAACAGACTCCAGACCAGTTTTCATCACAGTTCTGTATGCAAAGAAAATGAAGCAGAATATTTCATTAGACAAGCATGGAATAAAGTCTAGTCTTGGTTTCCACAAAATAGATGACAAAGATCTGAAGAAAAATCTTCTATCTTCCAAGATTATAAAAGTTCCTCATAGCAGAACAAGCTAATGAAAAAAGATGTTTCATAGGTGCACAATGTAAGGATTTTTATTTGGTTTTCCATTGTAAAAATTCAGATCCTTTTTAAGACAGGGAATAATTTGTTCAAAATTAATTTGGCAATGAAGACAGAGAGAGATTCAGTGCACTCCAGGTGCACTTAACTCCTGATTTATTTATTTTTTAATAAGCAGCATAAACAAAGGAATGTTTTTAATGTTATCATGGTTTTGAGACAATCACATGATAGAAGCAGACGGAAGAACAGTCAGCAATTCCTTGACACCACTGATCTGAACTGAAACTTGAAGTGTAACTTACAAATACTGTTCTGCCAAAATCTAGATAGGTAAAACAAGTAATTAACCTATTTTGAAAGTGGAAATTCTTTTCAGTACTGCAAGTTCTTTCCTGACCATTGAAATGCTGTAGCCTTACGCAAATCTGACTGGATATTGTTTTCTTTTAGGTTACCCTCTTTGTACTGTAGGAAATATGTTCAGTATTACCTGGCATCCAAGGTCTGGCCCAATATGTGAAGACAGTTGACTATTGATGTTGCATCATTTCCTAAATAGGAAGGAAAATTACCCACCAATTTAGCTGAGGATACTTTAGAGCATACCTACAGTCTGCTAAATTATTATATAAGTTAAATTATACAGCAGAAGAGTAATTCAACTTTTGTAAAATTTTGACAGGCAAGTTAAAAAAAAACATGCAGTTTGTTCTCTTGTTTGCACAAATTCAGTAAGTAGAGGCAGTTAAGCATCTCTCATCAAATAGCTGAGGCAATCAAGAAGGAAGCACTTCAGTGTGGTGTTAATTAGAGTTATAGTGCATTGTCTAGTTTTCATTTAATTTTATAAACTTTGTTATAATTGATCCAAGTTTATCAGAACATTTATCTTCCTCCTCTCAGGAAAATAAAAGCTACTTAAAAGCTGCTATTGCAACTCTGACATAAAGAGAAGACTTATTTAAAACATATCCAAAAAGGTTAGCTCCCTAGTGTTACCAATAGGCTGTAACTATTTATAGAAGAAGCAGATCTGCTTTCTACATGAGTAACAGTCTCTGCTGTTATATATATTACAGTCAAGGATGTAAAAAGAGAACTTACATGCCTTGTATGAACATGCACAGCCTTCGATGTTGGCATCTATATGTCACCTCTAAGTTCACATTTTAAATCCAGGACAGATTTGGGCTTAAAAATTTGATCCATAGTTTATATATATATATATTTTAAATGTAAATCATTGCAAAAAATGAAAATATTTTTTCTTCCTTCCGCACAGTTCAAGCTTCTCAATTAAAAATAAATAAATAAATGAAACAGACTGAAAGCTTCGGATAGATTTCTGAAAATATTGTCAGCTGTACTAAATAACAGTGGTTATTTCACTGGAAAACATCAGCAAACATAATATTTAAAGAAGCAGCTGTTTCATTCAAGTAAATATTTTAAAAGCTAAGCTGCAAGGAAGGAATGGGAGGTTTATTGCAGTACTCTGAACGCTGTCCCATTTTACCAAAATTAGGGGGTACTGTTGCAGTGTATGCCCACAGTAGAGTAGATTAAACAAACCTAAGCCACAGCTTCTGTGACTGCCATCAGCCATGCGGGCCCATCCTTTTTGCACTGGCAGTAATGGTCATGCAGTGACATAATAACCAAATGATAAAGATGGGAAATCACAAATGAATCCTACACAAAAAAAAGCAACTGTACCCATAAAGATTAAGGTTTTTGTCAGCTCCCATTTTTGACAATCCCTATGTTTTCTCTTTATTATTTTACTACTCTTGTGACATGAATGCAAGCACTGACAAAAAAAAGATTTCAGGACCATGGTAATGACAGCAGAGATAGAAGCACTCAAGGCAACCCTAGTATAGACTGTAGATTGAACTGTCATGCAGAGTATGCATATTCTGTAAGGTACAGTGGAGTACAGAGATGCTTATTCTATTTCCTGGAAAGTAACATTGGTTACTGGGTAACACTGAAGGATTTGAGTGTTTTCTTTTCCCCCTCTAGTAATAAAATTATTGTAAGTTCTATTGAGGTACGAAAAATACCTTATAAACCAATATTATGTTATGCAAGGTACAACGTTTAAAAAAGCCAGCTCCAGTGCCTCACCCCAAAACAAGATTTCAACAACTAGCTTAACTCAAGCAAGATGAATAACAGTTTTGAATCTCCCAAAATTTTAGTATTAATTTGTTTTGTGGTAACAAACTACAGTTTTAGTCACTTAGTTAAAATACCATACATTCGGTTTGGAATCGTTTAGTTTAAATTTACTGGAAACCAGCTCTGAAGGCCATTTCTACATCTGCCATAAATAGATGTAGCTGTAGTTTAGCAACATAAAACACTCTTTTCCCTATTTAAGAAGAATTTGCAAATTTTGGAGACTTTTCAAAATAAATCAGTTTGAGAGGTGGGTTTACATAGCTGAATGTTCCTAGCAATTTGCAGATTTTGGAAGCTAGACAGGTATAGGCAAATTAATGAGATACTACTACATTTCATTTAATGAAACAAGTGAGGGCAACCAGTTAACCCACTCTGTAAAAGAAACAGAGAGATATACATTTTTCTTAGGAATAAACATACAGTGTGCTCAGCAAACTGGAAAAGCCTTTCACATGTTCATCTTGGGTATAAGAGTAGAATTCCATGACCATGAAAAATTGATGTACTACAGTTTAGCCATTTTTATCAACATAACCCTGAAATCAGTCTTTCTAAACTATCATGAAAATTCCTTCCTGGAGTGTCTCTCTTTGTTTATAATCTCAGAAAGGATTTGTTACAAAATCAGAAAATATAACTTGCTATGAAATGTAGGTTTAGATTCTGTGGCAATTCTGAGTCTTACTTTTGTTTGATGTCATGCATTTACTTGTTTTCATCAAAGCAAACAATAACAAAGGGTAGTGGGGTTTTTGTATATTATGTAAAACTTCTAAAATTCATTAAGAAAAAGAAATTAATCCTTTTAAATTTAACATTTCAAGAATCAGTTTGTTTCCAACCTGAGCTCAGAAGTGAACTTCAGAAGGCAACTTTTTTTTTTTTCTAATAAAAATAATAATATAAATAGTTTTGTTAGTATTGCCAAAATTTAAGTGTCTATACATACCTTCATTAAATTAACATCATTTTTATTAAATATATTTTTATTTTTCAGAAGACTGAAAGCTTTGTAGGAAATATTCCAACTGCAGAAATTAATATGTAGTATATAAAATTCCTTTCAATCATGAAAAGAGAGCAGACAAGTACAATTCGGAGGATAAAAGCTTAAACATCCACAAAAATCAGTGGATACTGATACATGCAAATACTAGAAAAATAGTTCAAGAGGCTGAGGTTAAATGCATCCCAACAGCTATTATAAACAATGATCCCAAGAACTGTACCACTGTGCGTGGTGTGAAGTGGTCTGAAGTGACGTCCTACATATTTTAGAAAGCAATATTCTTTATATATCAGGAAGGAACAATTTTTACTTTACTGAGAAAATGCCATGGCTGTTGATGCCAGGATGGGAAGGACCTTAACAAATTCAGGATCTAACTAGGCAGAGAAAGCCTTATGTCTTTTCTTTGGAGCTTTTCTGATTAATTTCTGAAGTTAGCCAAAATGAGGAAGCAAAAGCAGGGCATTCTCATCTGATGTTTATTCAACAAACTTTTGTTCCATGTAACATAGCACTGCATTACTTGTATGCAGATATTTTTAATTATGAATTCATACAGAAAAAATGTGTCACCAGTAGTTTCAATAGTATTAAAAGTGAATCAAGCCACTCACAGAAACCTGCTTTTTAAATTGAGAAAACATAAATTCAATGCAGATGCAAATCCTCCTGATGCAGAAATATGTTTGCAGCTCTCAAACAAACAGTAAATTATTGGGTAAATTCTACTTTCAAACTCTAATTTATGCTTTCAAGAAATAATAAGCCCAAGCTGAATTACAGTTCTATAATCTTAGTAACAATCTTGGATATCAGATCAGATGCTTAAGTTCACTCTAGAAGATATTTTTGTTTAATCTTTTCATTTTATCAAGACTTATACAGAGTTTACAGTATAGGACTTTTACTAATGACTTTAACATATGCAGCTTTATCTTCAGCATTCGCAACAAATATAAAACACCTGCACGCAATGTCAGTAAAATAGCAAATTCCACAACATCCAAAAAGCTTATTATCAAGCAACTCTTGCTCATTCAAGGAGCCTCTAGGCTCCAGCTGTATTCTGAGCTGTCCTAATAAGCTTTTTCCCTCTTCTACACAGGCCTTTTGATCCAGTCGGGTTTTCCAATATGATTTAATTAATTGTCAAAGTAAGGCAAGCTGTAAGATTACTTTGACTTAAGTTAGTAGGTTCACAGTTGCCACCATGCTCCAGAGTCTTATTGTAAACTTGTCATAACTAATGGGAAAACTACAGTATATTTCTGTGTTGGCACAAAGATTTTGTATTCACTTAGTTACTGCATACTAGGAAACTTGAGTTGAAAACCAAACGATAGACACCATGCACTATCTGGCACCATCTGTCCTAACTCCTTCTGCTATTTGAATCCAACCCAAGAACAGAAATTAAGTAAGCTGAAACATGAAACAAACTTTCCTTTAGTACTCAAAGAAATTACATTGAATTCAATGTTGAACTTGAATTGTCATTCATTTTAGGAGAAAAAAATAATCAGAAAAATAAATTCACGCAGCAACAACAAAATATTGATAAAAAACTTAATAGTATACCTAAACTAGTTCATTCTTAGAAGAAATAACCTTGTTTATAAACCATAGCTTATGCACAGGTTGGTGACATATTCCATCCTTTAGAAAAAGCTACACCACCACACAGCTGCACAAATAACTCAATTCTTTTTATGACCTTTTGATTTAACAATAAAAACCATTCACTTCATCCCAAAACATATTTAAAAGTAATGTCCACAAATAACTTCTACGCTTCCTTCTGAGCTTAATGGCTTTTGTAATAAGTTGTAAGATTTTTACACACCACAATGCTGCATCAAATTAGCTCCTTCTCTTCATTTTTTGATGAAATTGAATGAAATATGTAGAAATTGAGTTAGATGCATGTTATCTTAATCAAATTTTAGTCAGATAGATGATTACCCAATTAGATATATGCATGAATGCTGAATTTTGCAGTGCACTCATTAACTGCAGAAGCTACATCATTGGACATGTAGTACTATCTCAACTATCCTATTATCATGGCATAAGAAAAATTTGCAGTGTAAATAACCGTCGCCATGCACTGCATGTAGTACTTATACTATATGGAGACTTCAAATTAACTTCAATTAAGTGATTTTCATATGAAGAAAGACAAACACCCAGCCCCTGATAGATTCACACAGTACCAGAGATATAGTAGACATACATATGTGGAGTAAAAGCACATCTGGGAATGTTTAAGATTTCCACAGAACATCACTACGCATTTCAGCCCACTACTAATTTTCCTTAAACTTCCAATACAAATGTGCAGTTGTGATACTCCACTTTTTCCAAATGAATTATAATATGTAACTATAATTAACTCAGTGATTTCTTTTTTTTTTTTTTTAAAGAAGGAAATCCAGATATTAAGACATACAGAAAACAAAATAACCCCCACCCCAAAAAACTGGTAACTACAAAAGCTTTTCAATTTCATCTAATAAGTTCTGTGATCTACCAGCCTAAACAATTAGTGGTCTGTGAAGACCACGCATTTCAGCCATGCAGCCATGCAGCATGCAACAAAGCAGCACATAACGCAATGCAAAAATGGCAAATAAAATCAAGAGATGGCCATGCTAGTATTTGTCAAGGGTCTCCTTACCAAACAGTGAAATCCTATGCCTGACAAGAACTCCAAGTTTGCAGAACAGGCTGAAGACAAAAGAAAAATAAAAGAGAAGGAAAAAAGAAGATAAAAGGGGGTAAGGGGGAAGAAAGAAAAAATAACAGCTGATATATGAGCAGGAAAAGCAACATGATGTCACGCAGAAAGAATCAATTATCTGAGCAGAATGTGGGACAGAGTATTAAAGAAAGAGATTTTAAGTGCATATCCTTAACAAACATGGTTAAATAAGCACATACTGTAATTAAAAAAAAAAATAAAAAAACTAAATCAAATTAAAAGCAAAGCTAACTAATATAAAAGCGTCTTATATGAAAACCCACAAGGAAATTACCATTAAAGCTTTAAGAAGTAAAATATGGTAGGATGCTATTCAGGATGTCACTGACAATTTGAAAACGAAAGGTAAAGAAATCAAATTAATTGAAGTGTTTGATGGCAAATGTTTAACTAATCCAACTTGGATCTCGCCATCTTGAGATTACAGTGTGAATCTTTTAAATACAGTGATTTCCAACATCACTTAACATGAGAAACAACATAAATTGATGTGAAAAATAACCCCTTACGTGGTCAAAAGTAAACACAAATGAATATCATCAGTGATTTAATTTCATATCTGTAAAATACTTTTTGTGTTGATGAGAAGCGTCCCATTCTGAACAATAAAGAATGAAATTCACATTAATTCACAGAAGCAGAAGCACACTGCCCTTCCCATATTAAGCTGGCCTCCAAATATGGGAGAGATCTGTGCAATCTTTACGACTCAGTCCACTCTGAGAATTTTCTCCAACAGTGATAAATTTTGGTCCTATTTTTGTGCTGTAAAAACCCTCATCTGCTAGAATGATATGAACAATATTCTCTCTGTTTATGAGGGCTTCTCCAAAAGCAATGACCCTTATTTTATTATGATGTTCATGACATCAGAGGCAGAAGGTGGTGTTATGGCTGTACAGGCTGAATCTTCTACCAATATTCCACTACATTTTATTGCTCTGCAGCAAAGCATGGTCTGGCACATGGCATCTGACACGTAAGTGTATATGAAGCAATTGCGTATAACTGCATTACTCCATGCAGAAAAAATGGCATCTGCTGACATTCATCAACACCTGCTGAATGTTTCAGAAAATCAAATAGAGGATGTGAGCACAGTGCATTTCAGCAGCAGTGACAGTGACAGTGCACGACCTTTATTGGTGCAGATTTTCACGAGATCACTATGAAGATTCTTGTTCATCCCTGGAGAAAAAGCATAGCTAATGATGGTGACTAAGTTGAAAAATAGTGTTTTGTAGCTGAGAATGTGCTCTATCATCTAGTGTTATTGTGCTCTTTGTGTCTGCTGTAGTTTCCAGAGAAATGAATCGGAGGCATTACTTTTGGAGCACCCTACACATTAAGCTATGTTCATTATTATTTAATTATTTTATAATTGCAGTCATATGGGCCAGTAAGCAACCTCTGATTTAAAAGCACAAGACACATAAGCATGTTTGCAGTCTTTGGATAAGATCTGCACATCGCTTCGTTGACAGATGAGAGCTCACGTGACAAATGGAAACACTGATGTCCAGAATCAAAATGGTCAGGTTAATGTGCTGCTGAATCCACCTTATTAGCCAGTGGCATTATAGTGATCCATTATAGCAACAGTGACTGCACTGTTTCAGAAAAGATTCTGATTGGTGCATGGTGCAGGCTCTCTGTTCATCTATACCACAAGGCAGATATATGCTACATATCCTTCTATGAGGATTCGGTTCATCTAGTCCAACAAGAAAAGCTGTACAGAGGTATATTATCATTGTAGAAATCCTGTTTCCCTTCCCATAATGACATCAGCTTTCAATCTATCTTCTTTTATCAGCATACAAATGCTACTCAACTTACTGTACAATTCAGCAGATGCTGTTTCCACAAGATCAAACTGAATCTGTTATGTCCAGTGTAACAACCGTAAGCTCAGGTGAAAAAAGGAGGAAAAAAAAAAAAAAGGTACAAAAATCCACAGTTTCCAAATGGTTAGTGCGTACTTAGTACTTCTGGACTCACATCCAGAACTAATTTGACACAACTGCAAAAATACAAGGATTCTAAGGTAGTATAACGGAGAAGAAATGCAAAAAAAAATTATTCCTGAAGAGGCTGGTTACAAATACATAAAAGATAATTCCATGATATTTCAGAAAGAGGTATGACCCATGTGTTCCCCTAGGACTGGCCTAGATTTAATGTGCTTGCTTAACTAAGAATGGTTGTAGCACTTGCTGACAATCAAAATGACACTCCTTCATAGTTTAAAGAATGTAAGTTTGTCTTCATTGGAAAAAGACAGCAGTCAGAAGCTGCCCTTAATTCAAGGGAAAGTCTAGATAAGATTTTCACCCAAACCAAAACTCAGAGGACCTAAAATTCAGCTTTGAAAAATTTCCTACAATCTGGAGAGCATGGGAGAAACAAAAATGTCAAACTACTAAAACAACTCAAAACAACACTTTCAAAAATGGATTACATAATGCAGTCGTATTGGCCTATCAGTTAAGAAATAAACTCAACAAGATTTATCCGATTTGCATGTGTTTTACTGACTTTGTCTGACACTTCTAGATGGAAAAAAAAACTGAATTGTGTTTAGCAGCACCTCTGATCTTTTGATGAGCTACATGTTCAAGAATGTCATGCATACAGCTAGACAGCATAGGTGCAGAATTCCTGAATCCATACAGCATGTGTTCATACTTCCTTGTTGATATGGGATTTATTGAAGAGTCTTGACTTAACAACTGCTAAAATGTTCTAATCCAGTATATTATAGACAGAAATAAAGCAGCTCTAGATGCATGCATTATAAAACAACTGTTTAGCTCTTTGAGGAAGGCCATTCAGCCAAGCTACCAGAACAAATCATCTCAGTCAAGTCAAGAGCAATTTTTTATGCTCAGTATTGCTGCTAGAAACTCTACTCAATATTCATACAATCTTGCAAAACCCTTATATATGTATGATGATCAACTGCCTGTCTACTTCGAAGAGCTACAATTTAGTTTTGCCCAATAACAACCACAGGGGCATCCGTGACACCTGTATTATGCAGGTACACAGATGGGCCTCTGTTAAATTTGTAGTCCTCATTACTAAGCAGGAAAAATGGGTTTCAAAATTCAACCAGAAATGAGATTAAGAGAAAATGTTCTGGGAAGATAGTCTAATAATGGATAACTTCAGAGGAGAAAGAACATAACTCTCATTTTACTTTTCACGGGGACAGTAATAATGATATCTTTCTGAAATTCAGTTATTGAAAAATTTTCCTTCAAATCTAAATAAAATGTAGGAATAATTGCTTCAATACATACCTATTTCCAACAGTGAGAACTGATACACAATTATATATCCCATACAACAGACGTATTGTTTCTCATAAAATAAGTTTCCTACATTTGAAAATTACCATTACTACCTTTAATACATCACATAACCTTAATTCTGGAGTCTTCCTCATTTCACACAATGAATTTTCTCAAAAGGGAAAGGCAGTAAAAAAAGGTTAATTTTTGCTTTTGTAAAAATGTTTCTCAGCCTCCCAATTCTCACCTCCCCGCAACAATTTGCACCATTTAATGACACATATACATATATGTATACAAATTAACATTATTTTTAAATTTACCTTGTCACCATTTCTTTCTCCTTATTAGAGGCATGGCCTCCACTGCTGAGAGGCCTACTTGCTGCAGATAAGAAATACAAGCGATGATTTTTGAAATACTGATCAATCAAAGGGAGCACAACCTGAAATTACATCAGAAAGAGGCCGTTATCTCAGTGATTTCTTAGTTATGTCCTCTATTACTCTTTGTAAATCACCACTACAGACAGGAGATTTCAAATGTGTTTTCTCTTTCAAATTCCCAATATATTTATCTAGTATCTATTTTCTAAAAAAATTTCTTTATTATCCAAGATACTTAAAATATCAGGAAAAGCAGCAAAAAAAAAAAAAAAAAATTAAAAAAATACATTATCTTTTACACTAGAACTGTATTTTCTTTAGGAGGAATATAAAAAAGGAAGCATCATTTCATTTTACCTCACAATTTAATATTTGTTCAATACTATATACCTGGACACAACTATTGCTGTTTGTGTCTTTAATGTAGGGAGGTTTCATTAAAACAATCCCTTGGAACTGTCTGTACACTAATGGCACTTAATACTACACACTCTCAAACAAAACTCCAAAAGTACCCTTGCTCATTAAGGGCTTGTCCACTGAAGTTTTCTTATGATCGCTTCCTTTCAGGTACATGGTCAAAAAAGTGACAAAGTAAATGAGCACAGAAAATAGTACATTATAGGAGTACTGGAAGAGATTACTATTTACTGCAAACATAACAGGGCTAGAAAACATTGCAAATACCTACCTGTGCCTATTCACTAATGAACTGAAAAGGCACTTCGAACATGCAAGATCCAGACAAGCTTTTTAGTGCTGAAGCAAGAATCAGATTTTCTTAAGTTCTCCTTGGCATATGAAGGAGAATTGGGCTGTCAGGAACCTTAAAGATCAACAATGGAATGTGCAAAGTCCCTCATCTGGGGAGGAATAACCCCAGGGATCAATAAATAGTGAGGGCTGACTGCCTGGAAAATAGCTCTGCAGAGGAAGACCTGGGGTCCAGACGGACATGAAGTTAACCATAAATCAACAATGTCTCTGCTGCAAAGAAATCAAACAGCAACCTGAGCTGAGTTGGGTAGAGTTATAAACGATGCAAGATGAAATACAAGAGGTTCTGTCCAAACACACGGAAAGACTTTTTTAAAACAAACAAATTAAGCCAAAACAAACAACAAAAAACCACAACTGTGAGGTTGACTAAGCACGAGCACATGTTGCTCTGATGGGCTGTGGAGTCTCCCTCCTTGAAGATATTCAGAAGCCATCTGGACACAGTCCTGAGAACTTTGCCCTATTTGACCCTGCCTGTGCAGTAGGCCTGACTAAATGACTTCCAGAGGTCTCTTCCAACCCTCAACCATTTTGTAATTCTATGATGAAGACATCAGCATTGTTTCAAAATAAGGAAACAGATAAGGAAGGTAACACTGAAAGATACACACAACTGGCTGGTTCTAATAAACATTGCTCACATTTAGCTGCCTAAAGACTGTAAAAACTAACTACTGAACTACACTGTCAGTAAACAGAAAATGTAGGGAGGTTATAACATCAGATGATTAATTATGTAGAATGGAGTAAGAGAATAAAGACAGTAAGAATAGAAACCTGTAATTTTTATCATGATTATACTTCATTCCTAGTATTTTCAAGCTATTTTTATTACTATTGCTTTCAGTTATTAAATGAACAACATTAACATGGAAGGGTGCAAATAAAACAATGATAATCAGGTTCACCAACATATCCTTTCTCAACTACTTACTATGTTGACAAATAATATGCAAAAATATACTGTACTTTGGCAAAAAACTTGATTTCTTGTTCATATGGGAAATGCTCTCCTTTGCCTCTGCTGCCACCATCTGAAGAGAGAAGAAAATTACGTTTTCTTTTATAAATCCTAATTATAGTCTACTCTGCATTTTTTCTTGGAAAATGTACAATACAGTTAAAAAATATCAGTAGTCTTTAGATATTAATTTAATATACTACAAATAATGAACATCAAGTTAAGGATACATTTTATGACTACCTCATGAGAAGAAAAGAAACAACAAATAAAGAAGAAACAAACAAAAAAATTATTGCATTTTTACAGACTTTGTTTAAACAACAGAATGAATTATTAGATTTAGCCAACAGAAATAAAGCTTACTTCTCTTCCCCCTATTGCTATAATACTCGCATATTGTTTTTAAGAGAATTGAGCATACAGAAAACATTTATCCTTTATTCATTAACTTTCTTCTTATTCACAGAAGTACAGGAATAGCATTTGTCCCACCAGTGTTTCTAGTTTTCCAGAATTCAGTCATTTCAACTTTTGCAGTTCTGCCAAATCTATCTAATTAACTAGAAAATGAAGCCATGATTATTAGGCAGTAACAGCAAAAGTAACCATGTGATTTATGAAAGCCAGACTTTTGGTAATGTAGGCAATCATGAAACATAATCACTCACAAATTTGATAATTTTCACTTTAAAATCAGACAAGTATTTGGATGAGCACTGGTTTATTTAATCTTTCTGCTGCTCCTGCCTTAATGATTTCAATTACAGCACGCATGCCCTGACATGAGGTACAAGATGTATGATGTGGCTTTGCAATTCCAAGGTCAAAATAAAGCTGTTTCTTGCTCCAATTCTTTCCTTTTAACTGCTCTCATAAGAATCTGATCTGGGCCAAACTGTTACTTAATCTTTAAGAAAAACAGATTTTTCCTTCACAGAGATGTTTCTTCTCCAGAAAAACAGTTGAAATTTGTACAAATGACTGGTTTAATTTTCTCTGTGAAAAAGAGAATAGATGTGAATAGTAAATACCAGTGCTCACATGTGACAGGTTATCAATTTGTTTACAAATTCAAGGGAACATCTTATTTTGTTTTTCAAACAATGAAAATCATTATAAATTTTGTCTGAATACTTATCATCTGAAGAATGAATGTGGGAAACTGGAAAGAATGTGAAATATATAACTTTCCAAAATTCGTTATCATCATCGAATGCAGAAAGTTAGAGCAAAAAGTCCTGGTCCAAGAATTTATTTTTTTGAAATTTTTAAGTTGTTTTTATGATTTCAAACATCTTGGGAATTCTTAGAAAATTATACAAGGAGTACTGTACCAAATTCCAAAATGTACTGATGAGCTTCATCTACATATCTTATAAGCTGCTGGAGGAAACTGTAGGCAAAGCGTTTCTCAATGGAAGGTGTGTCCAGTTCCAGGTCCTTAAGTCCTCTGAAATAAGAGCAAGTCAATTTTTAACGTAGCAGAAGGAATAAAAGTAGTCTTAACTAGTCTGAAGCCATTTTCTCTACTAATAATAAACTGCTCACTAATATAGGAATTGTTCTGTTTAAACTAAACAGTTCTCTTACACTTATTTAGGTTTTAAGCAACTTGTTAAGATGTAATTCAAGTTTCCCAGGTAGAAGGTTATAGAAAAAGAAAATTCATGACTTAGATTAATATTATTCCAATTACTTTCCCTTATTTTTAAGGTATTTCCATCTTTAATGTCTTAATGTCTTCCATTGATTGATTTTTGGCTGAGAGAATTTCAAAACTGCCAAAGCACTTCAAACAATCATGCCAGAAAAAAAAGTTAGTCTGCCTCACCAGGAGTTTTGCCTAAAATTGTGTTTGTAAAGGAGAAATTTTTAACAGCTATCTATCACTTGTGAAAAATCAGAGTGAAAACAACAAGAACTTCTAAAACTGTAATTTACTTTATCCTTTGGATTATGTTCCAAAAGTTCATCTTCTTGCAACAAACCAACAATTAACCAGTGGATAACGGATTCGTGATGTAGGCTTTTGTCTTCCATCAGTAATCTGGTAACAACATAAGCTTTGGTTTTTGCTTTAAGGACTGAGCATAAGGAAGTTATGCTTTACCAGTAAAAGCACTCCACAGTTAGAGGCACAATGTCTACAAATAGTTATGTTGCAACTTAGGGCACATATACCTACTGAATATATCTGTCTTTGTACTGCATATTTCTCCTCTAAAAAAGAACATTTCTGATGATAGGATATAGTTTTATTACCTGGAGACTACATATCCATTAATCTGTAGAAATTTCAGAATATCCTGTGCTTTTTCTCTGTCCTTAGCTTTTTCCTTGGCTGTGAGTGTATCATAAGGAACAAGAAGGGGATGGTTTCCTCCTCCTACTATGGAATATCAAGAGAATTAAAAGGCAGTTTAAGAGCATCTGTTGACATAATATTACCTGATATGCAAAAATACTGTTGTAATAACACAGCATGCTATGGTATAGTCCAGCCTGAAGTACCAACAATTCATTTTTATGTTTCCTTACCAAAAAATACCCTATATTTCTGCAAAATATTTAGATATAAACTTTAGACATGGCTACATACATGCTTTTAATATAAACAGCTGCTGCAAAAACCAGGAAAATATGTTGCACTTGGAATCATGAAATCATTATGGCTGCAATAGACAATGATAATGAAACATAGACCTGCTATCTTAGTGAAAGAAAAAAAAAATGAAATAGGAAAGTGCCTAACTGTTATGAACATGCATTAACGTTGCAACTTGGTTTAGTGAAACTGAATGTATTTCAATAAATAAGAATTTCATACCAAACCAAGAACCGTCATTCGGACAGTAATCATTACTATCATTTCACTCTTCTGTTTATCTCAACCTACAAGATCTACTTTTTCTTTATGATTCTCCCTCAGTCCTATTGGGACAGAAGGGGAGTGAGTGAAAGTCTGTATGATGGTTAGATAGCTGCTGGGTTAAACCACAAGGATTCATATAAGTTAGCAAGATATATGCACAGCTAAAATCCAAGAAAGTGATGCAGTTCAATTTTATAGTAAAACATGAAAGTCAGAAAAGTAAACAAACTTTTAAATAAAATCTTAATTACCATAAATTTGCTGGAGATTTACAAAAAAATGCAGCACATGAAAAAAAATCAAATTTGTTGCACAGTATTATACTTTGCCCCTTTGCATAACACAAAATCCTATACTCAGTCATCTGCAAATTAGAATTTGTTGTTTCTCCAAGTATTGTTTCATCCATGTGCAAATGTTATGTCAAAAAAAAAAATTTTAACATATAGTTGAACAAATTTATCTAGTACAGAAGAAACAGCAGTCACAGTATATCACAAAATTCATCATTTGGTAAATAGAAATAACAGATCGCAATCAATTTGTTTTATGTGGACTCAAGAATCTACTCTAGACTTATTCATTTGTCAATTCAAAACATTCTTCTAGATCTATCTGCAATAAAAAGCAGTATTTCAAAATAAATCAGAGCCCAATTAGCAATCTTCTTTCTTTCTTCTTATGTATTGATTTATTCTTATATATTAATTCTTATATATCTTTATTTTTATATTTTAATTATTCTTATACATTAATTATTAAATATTAATTAATTATCAAATATATTAATCTTAAAGTTTAAACTTTAAGTATCTTAAAGCTATTCACAATCTTTGTTTTTTTCCTGTATTGTATTAGTGGTAGTTCAGTCAGTCTGTCTCATATGTTTTCTCCAGTTTGGGCTTTAAGATAATCAAACAGAATTTAGAATGCAGTAAATACTTATAGTTCAAGTTACCTTTTGCTTCAAGCTCCATTTTCTTTTTCTTTGCCCATATGTTATGGTAGTTTTCAGCCATCATCTCTGCCATAGCCTTAGAAAAATGGAGAACATACATACAATGACAATGAGTTCCAATAGTCAGCTCCCAAGGAAGGACAAATTTCCAGTTGATATATGATATAATGACAATTTTTGTCTATTGGCAGTTTAAATACAATTACACTGTAATGATTTAAAATTTAAAAAAAAAAAAAAAAAAAAGTTTTTATCATGATACAGCATTTCCTTAGGATGGGCAGGCAGGAATTAGGGACCAGTTGCCAAAAAAAAAAAACCTGTTAAAACCGAACAGAAGGAATCACATAGAGAAGGAAGAGTACTGGTATGTCAGACACGAACTTGATTCTCAAAACAAAGAGAGCAAGAACCCTCCTAAGGACTTCATAACAGAAACAAAGGACAGCAAGCTTCTTATAAAATTTTTCAGAGCATTCAACAAAAAAAACCATCTCAAATGACACAGAAAAGCTCTCAATTCTGTAAGTAATAGGAATCACTACAACAGCATGAAAAAGCATCATAAACTCTCCCCTCCTGTGTTCATGACTCTATACCCACTAAACATAAGAAGCTTTAGAACTTCTCTGAATTTCACTCCTCATATTTCATGGACCTGTAGTAACGGAATTCTTCAGTAAGTAGTTAGCCAATTACTTTATTACTGCTGATTGTTTCACTGTACTACAACAGAGCTCTGCATGGGCAAAGTCCCTGCATTTCAAAAGTTTTTTTTATAACTAGCTTTGAACACCATGTTGTCATCAGTTTACTGGTACCAAATCTCATGCTAATTTAAACTTATCTAGTATGTGTCTGCATAATATTGAAACTGTACTCAATAAAAAAAAGCAGTAAAGCAGTAAACTTTAAAACCTGGCACCACGCTCCATCAAATACTACTACAAAACTTAACTTTATAAAGGCAGAAACATCATTTGTTTACCAACTAAAAGTAATGTTCCAAATAACAGCTAACTAGTGATAGACCTGTCAAAATCCTGCTCATGATCTTTTATTACAAGTCATATCAATAGTTCCTGATTCAATTTAGAAAAATGAGCAATGACAAAATATGCTTGAGGAGGCTGGTGGCAAAATTCATGGTAAAAAGAAAAAAAACCAGGTGATTTTCCAAACTCTTCTAAACAGAATTCTCTTTAGAATGAAAGATGTTTGCAAACAAGGCTTGGAAGAGTAATCTGGGAGTAAAAGAAATTTCTGAGCCTTTCAGAAAGATTTAATTAAAGAATTAATTAAAAGGGAATCAAAGAACAATGGTGAGAAAGAAAAAAAAAAAAAAAAAATAGAACCATTTTAACTACCAAAAGAGTTAAAAAGTGCTTCTGACTTACATGCACATCTCTGGAGAGGGTAACATTGCTCATGTCAATTGCTCGAGGACTGTAACCATGGGCTGCATCCACAGAGATCTGAATGACAAACATGCAAAACAATGGAGTTGTTGGAGTTGTATACAAATATTTCTAAGTACTTGATGTGAAGAAGTGAACATTAATAAGGTACTGAAAGTAATGAAAGGACATAGGAAAAAAAAATCACTTTAGAGGGCAAAAAGACTCCCTATGTGGCACAATTGAAAACATACCAATAGCAGTAAATTGAAGTTGGATGTAGGGAAAAGGTATAAACACCACTCATTTAAAAGCAAATTTCACTTGAAAAACTGTTTAAGACATGAACTCACTGTGAATAATTCTGTACTAAAATTTTAATTTATATCTCTGCATTTTCCTTTTTTTCCAAAGAAAGATAAAGCAGGCCAAACCTTCAATTCAGGCAAACTTTTTTTCTATTCAACTCCATTTCTACCTATATTATCTACTAAACAAGATACATGACCCTTTATGTGGTCCTCTTCCTCAGTCAGAAAATACCATCATTCTGTCATTCTCTCTACTGCCTAAATTTGTCACAGGCTTGTTCAAAGGTCCTTTGATAAAAGATCAAAGAAGGATAAACAATGATGGACATTTTCTGGATGGCAAACCACTCCTGCAGGAAATGTGGCTAGAAAAAGTGAATTACTATGCCCTTCCTCTTTGGATTCTACTGTAATAGGTATATTCATGTCCACTACAGGAATATCTTCCTTTAAAAAGAACAGAATCCTTCTCCTTGTTTTACACCATATTTGGAAACACATATGAGAATCTGCAAGGCATAGAAGTTGTCCATTTAAGAAGGTATTTCTGATAGAGAAGAGAATAATACAATACTTTATGTATATTTTACATATAATACGTATATGCAGTAAGCAGCAAAAAAATTCTAGTAATTGCTTTCTTCTGTTTCCTAAAGTAAACAATTGTTACATTAACATTATTGATTAAATATCGTAACAATTTCTCAGCTGAACAGGGGTAAAAGCTAGATTTTGCCTGTGATTACAGCACATTTTAAACATACATGTGAGCATTAATTCAATAGTATACTCCTGAAATGCTATGGTGTTCTAGATTTCAGAAACTCTCCTAGTATAGTTAAGTAAATTTTTATAGTATAGGAACACTAACTTATCTAAAAAAGCTCTTTTTAGAGTAATTTGACCCTTACTATAAAGCTACTAATTCTAAATAGCTCCTTACGCTTGAAGTATATACAAAAATATGTCATTACAGTGTTTGGGAGCAATAATACAAAAAAAAAAAAAAAAAAAAAAGAAAATGAAATGAAGAATTCCAGAATGAAATTATCATTTGTAAACTAAATTTTTAGTTTAGTTTTACTTCATCCTAAATCAAATCCCATAATATTCACTTTCTAAAGGCTAGACAGTGGAGGGGCAGGTTCAACTACTTATTTTTCACAGGTGCACAACCAATCTTGCCCATGCAAATTGTGCAGAGATGAGTGAAAAGAAGTGGAGATTTTTGTCCTCCATTTTATTTCCTCCACTGATCTTGTTCCATGTATGTCTCTATGAATAAAACTGAAAGAGTTACTCTCTCCACACAGTTAAATTTGCAAAGTATGTACAGCTGTAAGATAAAATAGAGAAATGCTAGCATTATATTGTCTTAGAAGCATTTTGATTTTAAGGCCATACCAAAGGAAAAAACAAGCCTTTAACATTTTCAGAATTGTTTGGCTGTGAATGCATGTCAACATTATGCTTCATTAACATTAATATTTGTATTCAACTTCCTTCTTTTAAAATGACAAAATAAAAATCAATTGCATATATACACCTTTACTTACTTCTGTAGTTATTTGAAGGCATCCATAGCAAAAAAAAAAAAATCCAAAACATCAATACCCTATATAATCATACTCCTAAATAAGTTTGCAAATTTTAAATCAAATAAAAAAGCCTAATTTAATATTTAAATTTTAAGATGTTTGTTAGCTCAGTATTTTGTAACATTGAAGAAGCGTCAAGCTTCAGTACACTGAAATCCAAACCAATTATTGGTGTTGTACAAGCCCTTGCAAAAAATCCTTTCACATATTTTGGCACTACTGGACTATTTCATCACTTGTAAAAATCAAGGAATGGAATGCAAATTTTGCATGACTTTTTATTAATTTTTGGGGAGGTAAATTTTCAACAAAATTACTTACTTGACTGGTTTGAGATATGCGACGCGTCCGATTATACAATGCCATAGAATCTCCCTCCCGTGTCCTTTCAATCCGCCATCCCCATGCCAGCATGGTTTTTAGTGATTCTTTGATTGGCCATCGATAAATTTCTTTCTCCTAGAAGGATGCACAGCCAACGATTACCTTGTTTAACATGCAGCTGTGCAGAGCAAAAACTTAACTACTGTACTTTTGCTTGATTATAATGAGATGAAAAAAAAAAAAACAACACATCAAAATCGTGGCACAAGGACACTACAATGAGGCAATAAATCCTACGAAATATTTATGTTTATTTATCATTTTGGAGGTGAGAAAAATTCTGGTCAGGCAAGAACCTGATGATCACAGGGATAAATAAGAGTCTTAATGGCATTAAGTCAATACGAACTCAAAAGGTAGACTGGTTAATTATCAGGAGTAATGTGGTGTTTTGTCTGCTAGATGAAACAAAACAACATAATTACAGAATCATTAAAAAAAAAAAAGTCTACATCAGAAGAGAACCCTGGAGATTATCTGCATCATCCTTATGCTAAAGTCAGATTACCTAATTTAATTGAATTAACCAAGATTATCAAGATTAAGTTATCTAGATAGTTTTCTAATATGCTGTGCCATGTCTTGAATAATTCCAGTCTACCACTTCTCCAGTCAACCAATTCAAGGAATTTTCAAGGAATGAAGGATGTCCTGAAAGTATTTCTGGTGAAGCAATTTATACCCCACAGTGCTTCACCCTGACACTGTACATGCCTGTGAAAAAAATAACTATTTTTTCTCTACAGCTACTTCTTAGGTAATGCAAGAGTGAGGTTAGACTCTTCTGAGCTTTCTTTAAGATGAATAAAACCAGCTCCTACAAACTTGCTCCATTTTCCAAGTTTTCCAATCTTCAAATCTAACCTAGTTGGACTTGAAGGTCTTTTCCAACCTGAGCAATTCTATGATTCTGTGATTCTATGCTGGAGGGGAACAGAAAAAGACTCAATTTCAATCTAATCTTTTCTAAGCATCCCTGAATGACCTTGATCTAAAAATATACTTGTGTTATGACACTTGAGTTTCACTGTAAATTAGGCCAGTTACGTTGAACCACGAGAGAAAATTGTTCTGGTGGCCTGTTTAGTGTACAGTAAAAAACTACTCCTTCCTAAGATTTTGAGGAATGCAACAACAACGCACTGGTGGGTGGACTAAGAAAAAAAAAAAAAAAAAGAGTGGTGTTAAAAAAAAAAAAAAAAAAAAAAAAGAAAGCAATGTGATATTTTCACATTAAAAGAAATTAAAAAATTTAAAAAGTTTGGTCACCCTGAGTCAAGAAGAATGACCAAACTCCTCACCTTTTCAGAGAGTAATTTATACTGTTTCATTAATGGTTGCACTTTTGCAGATTCAGAATACGTTTCACCATATGTCCATCCATTGGCAAACTGAAAACAGTAATAAAGAGGCAAAGAGTGTGAAAAATCCTATTTTTACTTTGTATAAAGGAGTGGAAGAATGCTTCTGCCAGTCCATTCGCTTAAAATGTCCTTTCTACAATTTTCTAAGTGAATCTTTATATTATCTACATGCAATGAAAAGAATTATATTAAAAAAAAAAAAACACCTTTTCTGAAAATTAGTAATTGCTTGAAGAAAACATTTCAAGATATTTTGTCTTTATTGACTTCCTCTAGATAACTCCACAGAGCAGAATACTGTGTTATAGTTGAGGAATATTTTTAATACTTGGCACCAGAAACTATATGAAACCATATAAATCCAAAAAGTGTCCGCAGTTTTAAAAATTTTATGTCTTTACAAATGAAAAAAAGTCAGCAAAACTCTCAAATATTTAACCAAATATATTAGCTTAATAATCAGCAATAAAAATAATGAAATACTCAAAGACTATCCTGAAATATTTCTGTGGACTTACAGAAGTCTTAACCTCCCAAAAATTTACTTCAAGAAAATTTTTGTTTATTTCTTACCTACATAACAACTTGGAATATTATGAAAAACAATAACATTCAGATTTAAATCTTTTTCAGATTAAGTAGATATAAATTAAAATTTAAAAATAGGTTTAAAAGGAAGAGAGATTTTACCTTTTCCATCGACCACTTATCATGAGAGTGTTCCGCATATTTGTTAATGAAATATTCTAGTTTTTCGGGGATTGTAATGCTGAAAGTTAAGGGAAAAAATAGCTAATAAATGACACATGTTAAACTTCAAATGTGTTTCAATGAGAAGTTTTTTTTAAAAAATGTTGAAATGATGATTTAAATGATTTAAAGCATTTTGTTGTGATGCTTTCCTCACACACAGTTTCTCCAAGACACAGTTATATCAAAGATGAAATCTGACCTATTTAATGACTACGGAATAAAAACTACATCTGTTACAGGATTTTAATTTCTTTGACCCACATGCGTGGGAAAAATTCAATAAGGATATCCAGCACTTAATCTTTTTGTTACTTATTTCTACTACCAGTATTCTTTTTTTTTTTTTTTTTTTTGTGACTAAATATATAAATATGACCCATAGCTTCAGAAATTCAGTAGTTTATTACACACATCCATAATAAACTGAGTTAGAACAGTCTTTTTTTGCATAACATCATGAATTTTATATATTTCTATAAATTTTATTACATACTTGAAGAACTTTGATTTATAAAAATTAAGGGTTTATTTTCCAACACCACAGTGAACAGCTTAAAAATACTATTTTAAAAAAACCAACACATGAAGATAGAAATATGCAAAAAATATGCTAGCCCTTAAGTAAAATTTCTTAAGCAGTAAAAGAAAAGCAGCTGTCCTGGACCATCAAACAAGAGACAAACACAGAGAGAATCCTCTCCCAAAAATGGTTCAAATAACAGTATTTATCTGCATTCCAGATCAATTAGAAATAGCATAATCTTCCCTCCTTAAACAAAGAATTGTGGCAGCAACTGTGTTACAGGGCCATGTACTGCAAAGCAGAAGAGCACGGTTTTTCACTTATAGGGTGATAAAAAGCAGATATGTAAAACAAAATCCAGGCAGAATAACAGTTTGCAAGATCCCAAACACACATAGAGGACAGAAAGTACTGACCCAGCATCATCAATAGTTTGTTTTTTTGGTTTATTTGAAAGTGTGCATTTTAGAAGAAACTACCAGTGGTATAATAATTTGCATAATTTCAGAAATGTAAGAAATGGAAAAGTACAAGAAGATCATTATTTATAGCTTTATATAAGTAGGGTTAGGATTGGTAAGCAATGATTGCAGGACTGACACGTAAAAGAATAAAGGACTGGTTGGAAAAGACGTGCATGAAAGCAGTGCTTTCATTGTCCTGAATCATCACAAAACAGGGACTTAAGGAAATGAGGTGACCAATGATTTTAGTATTGTTAAGGAACATGTTCTGAAGTTTTGAGTATATTATGGCTGTCTACAGTATTCCTCTGAAAGGATGCCAGAAGTCATATCTCTGATTAATTAACTGATAATATAATACCTTCACTAAATTTTGTTAAATTTTTATATCTATATTAAACACATCATAGATGAATTTCAGTGACAAATGTGATTCCTACACGCCAGTCCATACTATGGCTTCTGCTATCATATTTCCATGTGTACACCTGTATCAATACACTGTGTATCAAAGGTAGGAATATGCTGACTGCATTCTGCTCTCTGAATGTTAGTATAGAAAGTCCACAAGGGCAATTGAAGTAAATTGCCTACAAGTAGTACTTTCTGAGTTACAGTGAACAACCATACCACTGTAAGACTATTTTACACAAAGGAAGACATGGTCCCAGTTATGTTAAAAAAAAAAAAAAAAAAAAAAAAAAAAAAATTAGGACAAAAAATCTCTTTCCAATACCTATTCTTTCTATGAACTTAAAAGGGCAGATTCTGACAGTCGGGAGAGAACAAAGATCTGCCTTCCTATTTATTTCCCCATTATTCAGAGTAAAAAAGAGATGATATGAACGTATGATCATTATTGTTTTCTGTAGGTACATGGCTATTCACAGGCAATAGAATTAGTATCTTAGCACACATTCATAATGGCAGGAATGATGACGTAGAGCTTCCTACTTTTCCAGTTCCTAAAAACATGCTCAGCTGTCAGCAGCAGATGTACAAAGGTAACTGGAGAGCTTTATCTTCAGGCTGAAAATGCATTAAAAATCTGTTAGGTTTACCAACAGATTAGTAATGTAATTGAAGATTTATTGTTATTTATTATTATTTTAAAAAGAAAATAAAAATAAAATTCAAGGTCTACATTTTAGCTAGACGATGAGAATTCAGAAGAGTCGTGACTAATTTCACATCTTACCAACAATGGATTCCTTTCTTCATATGCTCATGGAAAAAAAGTAGTTGCAACAAAATATTTTCTTACTTTGAAGTATCAACAGGTTGGGGATTGAAGTTTCCATCTGAATCCATTGAAGATTGTTTTTCCATCATATTGACGTAATTTGATTCCATATAATCTGGAGGTAATGCCCCTGCAACTGCACTCAAACAAGGCAAAGCCAGTTTGAACAGTTCTTGTTCATACTTCTGTAGACCACACAAAGGATATAAAATGAATAGTCAAAGGAAGCAATCATCACCATTGCTAAAACTGATATATGTGAAACCAAGCAGCCATAGAATGGCTTTTTTAGTGCAAAACTGAATTTTTCTGAAAATAAAGGCAACTGACTGCCCAAAACATAATATGGAACTACAGCTGGTGGCATGTACAGCATGTACCTTAATATCCATTTTATACTGTGAAGACCAGAACAGTACATAGCATTCAAGGTGAAGCTGCACCATTGCTAAATGAGTGGGAGAATCACCTCTTTTGACCAGCTAGCTATGCTTTGTTTAATGCATCCCAAAAATGCAGTTTGTCCTATTGACAGGGCACACTGCTGGCTCATATTGTGCATACTGTTGACCAGCACCTGCAGATCCTTCTCTGAAAAGTTTATTTGGAAGGACAGCAACCCTAGTTGAAGAAACTATAGTGTGTGAGGCAGAAAAGTGCAGCTTTCCGCTATCTTCAGATTCTTGAGTTTGCTTTCAGGGCTCTGAAATGTTGACCTATATAGATATAGTTCAAGATTACTATGTTAGATGTAGATTTTTTTAAATTTATTTTTAATGAGCAGATAAATAGGTATACCCATCTGAATACGTAACAGGAAGATTTAAACAAGAAGACTAAAATTTTACTAATGTCTATATTTTCACCCTGCATTATTAACCCTAAAGTGGATAACACTGGGTTAATAGAAGATAGGTAAAAGTTACAGATTACAGAAAAGAGGTTACACATTTTTTAGTAGTGGTAGATGGATAATAAAATGAATTACCTTTTGAGACAAAGCATCAAAAATACCCCAGAACAACTTTCTGGATAAATGAAGTTCTTCTTCTGAGGCAGCACCAAAGTTACCCCATCCACCTGGTAAACAATAATACTTCCAGCATCTTTCATAATGATTTGTCAGCAACTAAAACAGAACATATTTTGAAAGCAAATAAAATATAACTTCTGATGTTCTCTAATTCTGGCGCTCAACATCTACAGGCACTGCCATAAAAATTTTAACATTTACAAAGCAACGATATTCACTTACTATTTACATTGTTTGTGGACACATGAAAAACAGTTTTTATTTTTAACATTAGTGGCACATGCAAAAAATATGCACTACAGTGCATCGTGTTTCCCACCACCCCATGAACCCTGACAGAATTCACCCCCATCAGCATTCTGCTATCCCAAAAACTGCTGCAGGGTGGATAACAGAATCGTGATACAAGCTAGCTCCCAGTTACTCTTTACATGTCTGAAAGATATTCAACTGTGTGACTCATCTCTTATGTGAGCTGTAAAAATCTGCTACCTGCCTACCCTCCTGCCTTTTCTTAAAATTGGCAGTGAGCTTTATTCTCTGTCATTCATTACATGGAGTTAATTGTTATAAAATTCCAGATTATTAAGACGTCAAATGGTGCAAGGACCTTCTAGCAGGTATTTGTCAAACCAAAACACCACAAATTTAACATTTAATGGATCTTTCATGTCCCTGAGTCACAAACAAGATGAGAAAAAATTAGTTGGACATCTGTCATGAAAGGTAATCCCAAATGATAACAAATGTCTGATATTAGTGAAGTATGAAACCTAGACTAACCTAAGTTAATCTGTGGATAAACAAAGCTTTTCCTAAGGCACAGGGTGCTCTTTATGAACAAGTTAGCAATAATTTTAATTCAGTGTTAATTTTAACAGTTACTCAGGAAAAAAAAAAAAAAAAAATTAAAAAAACAGTTTCAACATCAATTTGCAAAGCATGATGGCAAAATATTATAAGTGACTGCTAAGCTCTCTTTTTTTTCCTAGTGAAAACAAATGACAACATGGAAAAGTGCAGACATTCATAATATCAGTTTGTAGAAATAAAGACTGGTATTAAATAAACAAACAAGCCCTTGAAGTACAAAAATGAGGACTTTCTGATAATCAAAAATATACTCTCAATACTGTGAAATTTTGCTAAACTTGACATGAATCAGAAAGCAATACATATAAACAATTTGTGTGAGGGATACTCTGAAAGTAATGCTTCCTATTTTATTATGTCAGTTCATGAAATAAGAGTTAGATGGTGGTGATATTGCAGTAGAGGTTGAACATTCCCATACTCTGTTATGTTTTTTGCTGTGCAAGAAATGGCAGCAGAGGGGCAGTCTGACAAAATGGTGTCTGACATAGAATTGCGGAAGGAAAGGTGTGGAATTAAATTCCTCCATGTGGGTGGAAAATTTGCACCAATTGACATTCATAAACTGGCATAGTAAAATCCTGCACAATTCTGAAGAGTATTATGGCAAACAAAACAGATATATAATAAAATTAATCCTGATATGTGGCTTTTGAAACAAAAAGAAACATTGAATAAGAAACGATGTCATGCCTCACTCAAATTGTTGGTAGAAAAGCATTGAAAAGGGCTGCTGAAAAGCACCAATATGACAGGCAGTAAATTATGTATTTCTTAAAACCAGCAATGAATGTCTCTATTCTAAAAAAAAAAAAAAAAAAGGCGGGGAGACAGATGGAAAGGATTTATAAACATTAGATGTATTAGATATGGACATTGTAACTCTACAAGGATGGATGCAAATTAGACTGATTTTCTTACAAGAGAAGAATACGACTGAAGATTAAAGTAGACATTTACCTTGAGAGGCATCTTTGCATGTTCATTTAATAGGGGAACATCAAATACTAATCTTCTCAGCAAGTGCTGCATCATAGAAGGTCTCAACTGCCTAAAAGCAGACAGACAATTTCAACAGGGTGTACCACCACAGTTGCTTATAAATAAATAAATAATAAATACATTAAAGCAATCTCTCAATTCTATTCTACATTAAAATTCTTCAGATTTATTAAGTAATGGGATTTTACTTGGAGCACTGAACAATCATGTCAAAAAAGAGAGCAAAGAAGCACGTATCAATGAAAAACTTCTCAGAATGTCATAAAACAAATCCTTTAAAAAAGCACAGGAAAACATCTGACCTGTATACAAAGAAGTAATAAATCAGGAAAAAAAAAAAATCTGAATTCTCATTCTATAAATTATGGTCACTCTTCCACAAGCAGAGATTATAATGTGAATTTCTTACAACATACCTCAAAGGTACTGAAAAATATCTTCTTGACTAACAATGACATAAGAGCACTAATTCTTCAGATGTATTAAATCAGACACGCAGTAGTGGGTGCCAACTGGAGGGATGGAGGAAATATATACAGTACGTATTTCAGAATGACAAAGACACTGAATCCTTCCAGAAAAATAGGGAACACTCATTTCTTTTATTGGTTCTTAAGAAGGTCATGTATACAGAACAATCAATGTGAACTATAACAAATTTTTGTATGGTACTTTTGTAAAGCATTTAAAAGAGCTCTGGTGATTTGAAAGCCCAAACATCACTAACTGTCACTAGGGATTACATTTAACAATGCATTACACTGACCTTGTAAGTGTTACAATCACAAAAACCTGTGATTGTAACTAAAGTTTTTGAAACTTGTAGATAGAAGATGAAATTCCTCCATCAAGTGTCAGCGATGAAATATGACTATACCAGTCATTGAGTAGGATTTAAAATGTAACACAACATACATAAATATCTTCATTGAACTGTATGATCTACTGAACATAAACCACATTGACAGCCTGTAAGGCTGAGGAAATTCAAATTGTACTTCATTGAATGCAAAATTCAACATTCCAGAGCTTTGTTGTTTTTGTTTTTTTTTTTTTGTAATACATCCTCCATGCCAAAACATTGCCAGCATATAATTTTTAAAAACTCAGTAAAGCAAAGTAACCAGAGACATATAAGCAATTAATAATGTAGCAAGCAGAATACAACCATTATTTTTAAAATGTCATAATCATGTTTCAGCAGAAAACATTCTTCATCTTGCTTCATCTTCATCTTCATTTTGCTACTGATGGCACAGTTCTGTGTTCTCATATGTGACCTTATACGGAGATCACTTTATCAACTCACATTCCTCTACAGACAAGAATACGTTCTTACCCACAGATAGAAAGTAAACACTCCTCAATGGAATCTCGCTGAGCTTTGGTAAGAGAGCAGCCCTTTGAAAGTCTGTACACAGTATGTAGTAAGGAATCAATAAGGGAAGCATGGTGCTCTGTGCCAGCAAAAAGAGGAGCGCATCTGGTCAACAGAGGCAAGACTGCTGTGCAAAGGTATCGATTCAGAGCTAAGGCCATATCTGTAGCACTTAATGCAGCCTACAAAGTAAGCAAGAAAGTAATTAGTTTTGTTTTGTCAATGTTGTTACAAATTAAAGGTTTTTGTTGCTGTTGTTGTTGTTCTGTTGTTGCTTTGTTTGTTTTGCTTTTTAGCCATTAAAAGGGGAAATATTAAAGCACAAATACAGATTTGAAACCCACTAGATACTGAATGTCTAGTTTCTTTTTGTTTCTGTCATCTCACAGATGGCACTTTTTTATGGTTGTATGAATGAAAGCGTGATCAAAATAATGAAATTGGAAACTGAAGATAGCTTTTCAAAAACAAAACAGTTTTCAAATTTACATTAAAGAATGTCATACAGTGGCTTACAAAAACATTCTGAGATCAGATAATACCAGCAAAGTTTACATTTACAAAACCCAGTAAAATCAAGCACAAGTTCAAAGCAGGGAACAGATCCTCAATCATTTTATTCTTAAATAAAAATATAATTATTAAAACAAAAGTTTAAATAAAAGGTCAGACAGATAAATCAATTTTCATATCTTAGCCCTCATATAAGCTTTCTAAATTTGACCTTTCTGTACCAAGCCAACTAAGAAAAAATAGAGGGAAAAAAGGCTTGCAATAATATAGAAAGCTATTTTTAGGAGAAGTTAAACAAAAAAAAAAAAAAGAAAAAAAAGTTGTTAAAAACAGAGCTCGTGTTCCTAATGAATTCCTGGAGCAAAATTCCTGGGAGGAGACTTTCAGTTACATTCTTTACTGGCACAGCTGATCTACAGTAAAAGGTCAGAAATTCTCCTGGGAAAAGGCATTGGTTTTCAATGGATATGTGTATCAAAGGGGACACTATATGAAAGCATTATTCTGAAGAATGGTATTCAAATATTCTTGAAACTAATCAGCAACAGGCAGCCCAGCCAGCAGAAGGCAACACACACACAAAAAAAAAATTAAAAAAAATGGTGAAAAATGTTTTAGTGTTCACTGAGACCGAGGAACAAAATTTACAAAAGACTCAAAATCTTACTGTATCTAAAGAAGCAGCGGCACGGAGATCTGGCAGAAAGCCAACTTCAAGAAGATGTAGAAGAAAATCCTGATCCTCAATTCCATAGACCCTGTCAAGGAATAAAACCATGGCTGCCTTGTGATCTGGGCAAAACCCCGCAGACATGTCAGGTTCCACCACAGTACCATCTAAAAGGAAAAAATGAAACTTCAATGACAAGGAACATCTTTTGACAGCAAACTAGGCTGTTTATGCTACTTCTCCTTGGAAGTTTCAAGTCTCTGTAAATATGAATCTATCCTCCTTGTGGCTTTGTTTACACAATGGCAACATAATGTGGTTAACTGAAAAAGAATGCATAAAGCAAATTCTACTCTGACAGAACTCAAAGTCCTTCAGTACTTTTCTGCTCATACTTTGTGTATAAAGAGATTCCCAACTGTTGATATTCTAACATGATGAAAAACACTCAGATCATGCTAACTAATCTCTAGACCACCTATGCATTTCGTAGGAAATTAGAAAGTAATGGAATAATTCCATCTCAAACATCCCAGGAATTGGACCTGGTAAGCACACCTGTGATGCATGACAATGAAACAACAAAGTACTCTCTATCTGGAAACTTTCAAAATACCCAAAAAAAATTAATAGAAGTATTTTTAAATCTTTACATTTTCATTTTTGAAAATAAAACAAAATAATTTGGTATCCATGAGCTTTTCTCTATGCTATTTAGATAGCACTTTTAGATGTATATTATTACTAGTTGGAATACAGATAAATAATTGTATAATAGAATCATTATCTTTTTTTTAATCATTTCTACTGTAACTTATTGGCATTCCTGTGCTGAAAGTTTTTAGACAATCCAGATTTTCTCTAAAAACAACCAAAAAAGCATATATATCCATATATATATATCCATTTTATATTAATGTTCACTTTACACCCAAGTATTGCAAGGAATCTTATGTAAGCAGAATTACATGTATGCTAGATCTATAACTTCACCACAGTTGTTGAAGAACAACTCTGGTAAGTTGTAAGTAGGTTAGTATGTAAGTTGTATGTAGGTTAGTAAGACCTGATAGAAACAATCAGTAGGGTTAGAACAACAAAGGATTATTTTAAAGTACTTTAGAAAAAAAGTATACATTTGCAGATTTTAACAGACTTTCATAAAATCTCTTCAATAAATTCATGTTAGTGATGTAAGCATACACAGAATTATTAACTATTGCATGCAGAAATATTTTTGAAACACGTTTGAAACATGATTTTACTTCTAATATGAATTATACATTGCTTAATTTCTATAATATTATGAAATACTGAAGGAAATATGTATATCAGTATGCAATCTAATCATAAAACATAAGAATTGGGTGGGAGAAAAACAGTAGAATAATCATCTCACCTTTAGCTATGGTTGGCATGTGGAATGGAATGCTAATTACGCCCACCAAATCTTCCAGTGGAATCAAAGACCTTAGAATTGATCGGATTCTTATGGCCTCCCCTTTACCAGCATGTATTAGCTAAGGAAAAGATAAATACAATATTACACAGGTCTTCTTTTTATCTTGTATATGTGCTCATTGCAAACCATAAATACACAAGAATGCTCTCAAACTCATTATGTTTAGAATTGTAAATTTCAGAGAATCTGTGCTTAATTGCTGTGTTTTGGATGCAGATATGCAAAGACTAGAAATCTAAAGGATTTGTTGCAATATTAGACCCGTTTTCAGAATTTAATATTAGAAAAAACAGGTGAACAAAGCATCAAAAATGTAGCACATGGCAGGAGAAAAAATAAAAAGCAAAAGCAGACTTTCAGATGTAAAAATATATATTTTTCTCCCCTTCTGACTGAACAACAATGCTTTCGACTATCACAGTTGTTGGCTGATGCTGGTTTTTTGTGTTTCTTATTTTGGTGCTTTTGTTTGTTCTTATGTGTATATTGTTCTTGTTAAAGGTACACACTACCTATGTTGAGATACTATGTAGTCACAAAAGTGCTTTAGTACCCAATTACACGTGTCTTCGTGGAAAAACCCAACAGCAGAAAACCAATCAACCAGTAAAAATGTCAGTACTTTCCAATACATGGAGAAACAAAACTTACATGCATTTCAGGGGCACAACGTCCTAAGAGATCAATCAAAGCAGCATAAAAGGTCATGATTGCATTCCCCATATGAATAGTATCATCTTCTTGTTCTTCTATTTCACTGTAATTAGTTAATTGATACAACAATTAAATAATGAAAAAAAAGAAAAGACAAGGTTTTTACATCAGCAATAAACTTCTTATGGCTGTTACAGCTTTTACATGGTGGCTTCCTCATATCCAGTGCACTGCTAGTGGACATGCACAGAATGGAATTTGTAGCTAGAAGACTGTTGTGACATCTCCATTGTAATAATTTATCTGTCTCATTGTCAATCAGAGGACCAATTCTTAACCGAGCAAAAAGAATTCTGAAGAGGATACAATATTTAGATAAAGCCATTTAAATGTAACTGTGGGAAAAGCAGTATTTGATAGAACATCATTCTCTACCCTCCGTGGAAGAATCTAATTGATAATTTACATATTAAAATAAAGAACTCATTTCATGACTAGGATTATAAAACTGGTATACAAATATGATGACAAGGTAAGCAATTACACTGCACCTACAGGGTTCTACTAGATCCATTAACTGGGGAAGGTCCATCTCTTGTTGGATCTTCTGATATTTGTATTGCTTCCTCCATGGCAGCAAGTAGACCATTGCCTCCTTCTCCTCTTAGAGCTGGACCAAAACATTCCGGTCGACGAATAAGCAGTCTGACTACAACATTAGCATTTTCCTCCACACTCTCTCCTATCACATGAAATATTAAAATTTAAGTTTCTATCTACAATCAGAAAAAGTTACACAGAAATGCAGGATGTAAGGTTAAGCAGACACTTAAATATCATGACAAAATTGTGTAAACACACAAATATATCCCTCTAATTATTATTAAAAGCTATGAAATCGAATAGGTGGTTTTATTCAAAATTATAAAACATGAGTGATTTGAAGTGAGAGTGCTAATGACAGGAGAGCTATAGCTGCCTAACACAAGCTGGACTGTTCAAATCTTAAACAGATGATGGGTCTTTGGCTCTACATTTAGCATAAATTTTATCTTAATCAGAGATAAGAGACTTTGGACTTTAGGAGACTTTGTTCCACTTCCAATAGAGATGCATCCATTCCAAGGACTAAAGATAGGTCTAACAATCAGGGAGTAGGCTCAAAGGAGCCTACCAGATCTGTGAAATGAGCATCTATGTCATTATATGCCTTGTATAATCTTTCTCTAAGTGTACCATAAATTTATGTTAATAAGCTGGCTTGCAATATTATTTTGAATGAAATATTTAATGCAGCTATTTATTCAGACATTAGAGGAAGTTATAAAACTGAAAGGCTTTTATACTACCATTGCAAAATACAGCAAAACGAAGAAAATCCAAATATCTCTCTCCTTCAACTGGATTCCATCCAATGTCTGGATAGCCTTTAGAAATCAACAAAGGACAACTCTGCAATCCGCATCCAGCCAAGTATCGAACCACCTATAAAGCAAGATAACGTTAAAAAAAAAAAGATATTTCTTGTTATAAAAAAAAAAAGAGAGAGAGAGAGAGAGAGAGAAAGAGAAAGAAGTAAAGTTTCAAAGCGAAGTCTCCACTTATATTGTCTTGAATTTGACTTCTACGTCCTGAACATCTTAACATCTTTATCAATGACAGAATCGAATGCACCCTTAGCAAGTTTGCTGATGACACCAAGCTCAGTGGTGTGGTTGATACAGTGGAAGGAAGGGATGCCATTTAGAGCGACCTTAATAGGCTTGAAAGTTGGGCCTGGGTGAACCTACAGGAGGAGAATCAACTCTTTAAAAGGGTAAATAATGGCAGGACAAGGGGAAATGGTTTTAAGTTGAGGGAGGGAAGATTTAGGTTAGATGCCAGGGGGAAGTTCTTTACAGAGGGAGTGGTGAGGTGCTGGAACAGGCTGCCCAGAGAGGTTGTAGATGCCTCATCCCTGGAAGTGTTCAAGGCCAGACTGGATGGGACCCTGGGCAGCCTGGTCTAGTATTAAATAGGGAGGTTGGTGGCCCTGCATGTGGCGGGGGGGTGAGATTCGTGATCCTTGAGGTCCCTTCCAACCCTGGCCGTTCTGTGATTCTGTGAACATAACCAAATAATATTTTAGGCAAGACTGAAGTGCAACTTCTTTCTTAGCTCACTTTCCCAACATACCCTTATTTCCAACATTACAAACTGCAAAGCCTTCACTTTTTCTCTTTGGTCTCCACATTTCTCTTCCAATCGCGAGCATTAAGTATTAGTCAGCTTGGTGACAGTCTCTACTACATCTACCCATCTTTGAAAACTTACCATTATATTTAACTAACAGGTGCGCTCTTTTATTTAAATTTGCTTTTCACTCTTTTTCTTGCTTGCTTTTTAAACATGAATCTGTTTTACATTCACTGTTATTCAGATTGACAGCCACAGTAGTAGTTCTTAGTTCTCTCTCTCCTTTCTGAATTTTAATGCACTATCTATTCCCAGTAAGCCCCTCCTGGCTGCTCCCAATCACCTTCTTGTCTTTCAGGTTTTCAGAAATTACTTCTAGCGTGATTTGTTCTATAATCTTCCCAAAAGAATCATAATCAAAAGAGAAAAACAAAGAAAGATTTTATCAGTGTTTGAGGGTGGACGCCACTATTGCTCCTTAATCAATTCCTGTCAGTTTTACCTGTACATGTAATAACCATAAACTCATCCAGAGTTTCAAAACATTAGCAGAAAGAGCAAACAATCAGATTCTGATAATCTTTCTCCAAAGGTTATTTAATATTTCCATACAATATTCTCTTGGATATTGATTATACCATTCTACTTTTTATGGGCCTGAGCAAAGGAAACTTTGCCTTTCCAAAAGGTATAAAAATATGCATGATAAAGTAGCTACCAACCTTCTCCAGATCAGGCTCCCTTAAAGCTAATGCAAGTTCATTGTTATCCATTACAGATGCTGCTGCAACATCTAAAGGAGTTGATCCTCGCATAGAAGGAGAGGCTGTTGAAATAACATTTTGTTTCAGTAGTAATTTAATAGAATCTAACAATTTAATAGTACAATAATGAAAACTAGTTAATAAAATATAACATTCTGTAATCAGTCAGCACATTATAAGTGTATCAGTTAAACTACTCAATTTATAGTCATCTTGCACTCATTTGTAACATGACATTAATAATAATTCAAAACACAACTTAGATGTTTATGCTAGAAAACCTGTCCCACACATTCCCATTCTCATCACAAAATGTGTTTAAAGATGTTATTCTTTACAATATTCTTAACTGAGATTACTTTGTTTTGAGGAAAAGATAAAGAAAATTTTATGTCCAAAAGAATGACATTTTATCTAATATACTGAAATTGAACATATCTTTCAACTGCAAAATATTAGAACATGTTATTCATTTCTGTTAAAGCAGTAGTCAATATAGTATCAGTAAAAGCTAATAGTTTCTTACTAACACTCCAAATGCATTTCACTTGGGCATTTTCTCTCTAAAAGGAATTTTGGTTTATTTTTCTGTTCTGTATTTATATTTAAATAGGACTTTTTTTATACACATTCTGCACTAAAATGACTAAAATAAAGGAAGAAAGCATCTTCTCTGTAACACAGCAGCCTAGCAAAGAAAAGCTAGCATTTTAGGAAAATTGTAAAGTTTAATTCTGGGCACCTATATACTCATCGTCAAAATGAGCTTTGTATTTGACCCACTGGCATAGAAATATATTGAAAACTCAAAAGAATTAAACAGTACAGCAAGCCTCAGCAGTGAGAAATGAGCCATAGTTAAAGACTGCCAACATTCATCCATGACCCTCTTTATCAAAATCAAGATTTTATTCTCTTCCATAAACAATTCAACTAAACACCAATTCTTCCTTAATGTCCAGGCATACACCATCAGGTGTATACAATATTACCTCAACTCACTGTTAAATATTATGGTTTTGTCAGGAGTTAGCTATAAAGTTAATGAAGATATTTTTTCATTAGGTAAAGCAGAAGCTTTGAGACAAAAACAAACAAACAAACAAAAACAAAGCATAGAGGAATAGAGAAAAAAATTGAGATGGTGAGCAGGGGGAGAAGAGAAAGAGAACAGTTTTTGTTCAGAACATCACAAGCCACACACATTACTTACCAAGGCCAACACTGCTATTTTCCAATAAATAGCTAAGATGATCAAACATAGCTTTTTGATTCTGCCTACTAATGCGGCAAAAATAACATAGGAAACGACAGCAGTTTGCCACCATTTTGGGGAAAGTGATTTCCTAAAAATCAAGTGAAAACAGACTAAAGCTCAACCTCTAAAACAAGCATAAAAGTTGCAAGAGATTATTTATGTAACAGTCATTTAACATACTAGTATTTATGCATAGTGTTCATTGCATACCAATGAAGTTATTTTTAGGTTTTACTGTGAACTCAACAGAGCTCTAAGCCAATTAATAGCTTGCTGAATAACACAAATCTGATTATCAACTTGAAAATAAGAGCTGCATTCACAAAAAATCTAGATTCAAACATGAAATAATGTGAATGTTCAGATTTACAAAGTGATATTCATCCATTTTTAATTAATTTCAAAAAAGATCCTTCAAATCCCTTTAAAATTCATTAAACATAATAAGTGGTATTCACATATTTTTTTCTTAAAAGCACGTGAATTTAGTGCTAAATCCATCTTTTTCTAGAACAGAAGAATGGAATTTTCTAAAAACATGATGATCAATTATTGTGCTATTGAAAATTAGTAAAAGGTTGTGGTCTCAGTACCTCCAATGAGTGCTTGGAACCTTATAGGATAAGGCTTTGAACATCTATATTTTAAATTCTCTGTCTTCTAAGAGTAAACTGCTTTACCTTGGATTCTCCTCCACCAAGTACATTTACCATCACTTCCATGACGGTCTCATGCATGCCTAAAGCTCTCATGAGATTGGGATGTTGATAAAATACTTTATTATTCATGATGTCTCTACAGGAAAACAAAAGAAAAAAACAGATTATAATTTTTTGACTAGTTTGTTATTGTGTTATTTGCGAAGGTGACATACTGTGTAATTCTTCACCATCTGAAGTGATTCATCATCATCTAAAGTGAACAATTACTTTGGGAACTTTTCCAGGTTCAGTCTCTCTCATCCTTTCCTCACCTTACCTCTGCCGCCCCCCCCCCCCCTTACCCACCATTACAAGATAATCCATTTCATTATGCATGTTAAAGGAGTATTTGACCTTTCTTTTTCCATATAAAGCTACTGCTCTAATCACCACTTGATTACACCTGAACATGACGCTTCTCTACTTCCATTCCTGATCTAAAATTACTTTCTGACAAAAGTATGATATAATATTAGCTTCAAGTTTATATTCAACTCCTATTTTCTGATAAAGCACTCTTCAGAATATTTGCAGCCCCAAAATGCTTGACATCTGCCTTCAAGCTCAAGAAGAGACAGTAAAAGAGAGAATGTAGATCCAGCTACCCTCTAAACATCAGAATCATTAGCCAATGTTAATGTTATTTCATGAATTAGTAGTCAGAAGGACTATCTTCTACATATTTCAGCTGAACAGATTTTACATACTTATAAATCATTCCTGAGGATTATAATGTCAATATTTTATTTCATTTTGTATTTGTGGTACATTCAATAAAAATGTGTATTTTAGAAAGTAGTTACATTTCTAACAACTGTAGTTAGTCATGAAATCCCACGTAACCCAGAATTAAATGTAAAGACAAACAGGTCATGGTAGAAAAGGACTAGCAAGTCACTATAGGAAATACTATTGTCCAAATAGACAGAGATGATAAAAGATGGACCCGACTCCAAAAACTACCAATACCACATGATGGAATTCTGCCAGAGCATACTAAATTCCTATTTGTCTACAGCAGCTTTCTTTCATGGGAATAATTAAATGCAGAAACTCAAAATATCACCCACTGACTATCCAGCAATATTTCATTATTTTAGAAAGCACATAATTGCTGACTTTATTGTGAAATGTCGTACTTCAGAAAAACTCAATAGCATTTCTGAGGGAACAGTTCTTAAGGAGGAACAAGTAAATCTTCCATTTCTCAGTTGGGAGAAAGGAATGTCTTCCACACATAGTAAAACACTTGGCATTTCTAAATAGCAGCTGGAGCTCAGGTTAGGCTATAAAAGAACCAAATGTACAGCCGTGGAACCTAAGAGACAAATAAGACTATGATAGAAGCTATTAAAAATGGTGTGAGGAACCAGCAGCAAGAAAACTAACTTAGCAGAAAATACCTCATTATTTTCTCTATATCAAAATTTCACATATCTCCAGACTGTTAGAATTAAATCAGCCTGACTTATAAATTCCTTTGTAGTAGAAAAATGGTGAGGAAAACAAATGCTAACAAAACAAACAAACAAACAAAAAACAAAAAACAAACAAAAAAAAGAGTATGAAATGAAATTTACTGAGATTGGCTTCCCACCCACCACCCCAGACATAACCACATCAGAATCTAAAAATCACTCACTCATTTGAGTCTTAGCTTAATGAAACAAAACAATTCAAATGTACAAGTACAAAAGTGGATATAGAAATGCCATTCTATTTTGCCTGTGAACAGGTGACTTTCCCCTTTACCAAGCCTCACATTGAGTACATCGAATGGAATATCAATCAGACCTGCTGTACAAAGGTACAAAGTAGTTCATAATGAATCAGCAAAAATTATTTATAGAAATTATTTGCATATTTTAAATTTTCAGTAAGCAGGGGAAAAAAAGGAAAAATGTTTCTTTGCACAACCAAAACGTCTCTTCATGTATTTCTGGCATTCTTTGTAAAACCCAGTCTCTTTTCTGCTCATTGCGACTGCTGATTGTGAATTTCTAAAACATAATGATGTTTAATCTCACCAGATATCCCTGATATGATAATGCTTCTTTGGAAAAAAAGAAAAGTGAGAAAAAAATAAACTTTTTGCTTGTAGAACTGATTAAGCTTTCTTTATACAGTTTTCTCCAACTGCAGTTCCTATTAAGCTGTATTTTAGTGAAATAATTGTGAAAAAATCATACTGCATGAACTACTTCATAATTCAAATTGTAACAGTTACATATAGCACAATAGAAAGATGTCATATGTGCAGACATTTGTATATTCAATTCCATTTGCTGAAAGCTTTAGGGATTTGTATGGGTCAACAGTTTCTAGTCCCTGCATTCATGTAAAAACTTCTGTCAAGTTGTCCATTTTCACAGTCATAGTATTTAAAATATGACAACAAAACATATTTTTGTACATATATATTTATTTCTATATATTTTTCTTACATATGGACATGAGGGAACAGCATGAAGCCGTGTGCAGAGAAGTTCAGGCTAGTTATTAGAAAAAGGTTCTTCACCAGCCGCTGGAACAGGCTCCTCACAGTAGTGGTCACAGCACCAAGATCCAGAGTTCAAGAAGCATTTGGACAATGCTCTCAGACTCAGGTTTGATTTTTAGGTGGTTCTGTGTGGAGTGAGGAGTCGGACTCTATGATCCTTTCGTTTTTTTTTTTCCAACTTGAAATATTCTACATTTTTAACTCTTCTCACAAGAAAAGCCTGACATATCACTTGCTACTCTCCAAAACTGAGGCATATAATGCTACAACTCAAGATCATACACAACTAATACCAAAGTCTGCATTTACAGCTATATAGACGACTTACATTTATGTTTCACACAACTTTATTAATATAAACTGGACAGCTAATAAATATCTGTACATAAAGAGACATTACCCACCCTAATCCACGAATCATAAGTTTCTCTTCCTCCTTCCCCATCCTGACACTGAGCAATGAACGGATTTGGCCAAGGGATGCCAGGAGATTGATTGTATCTTCCACGGACACACTATTTATGGTGTAAGTCTTTGGTAGGGCTCGAACCAAGCCTCCGATACCATCATATTGGCGATGGAGCAGTACAAACATGGCCCTGACTAACTCTGGGTCTTCTATTACTGATTCCTGGGCCCAGCGCACCATTGTATCTGAAATCAATTGCTGAAGAGTAGCTGTGAAGAAAATATACAAATCATAAAATTACCATTAGTTTCTCATATCTCTGATAGTAGTCTCTAAAGCAGTATTTTCTAGGAATTTCTACAGCCAACTACTAAAGATAAGTATAATCAGAGTGTAAAAACAGAAGTATCTCAACAACAAAAGTCCCCATTTAAAATCAAAATACAGGGAATAAATCTAATAATCTAAAAGAAGCATGAAGACAAACTTTTCACAAAATGAACAGATTTATTTATATACATTCCTTTTTAGACTTTTGAAGGAATTCATCTCTTTTGACTTCTTTTATACATATTATTACATACATAAAAAAATTATACTGCGGCAAATGAAAATGCAGCATCATTTATTTGTGGGGCTAAGATGCATATCCAGTCAAAATTTTTGTAATTTTCAAAATGAAACAATTGAATTTAATCTATTACTAAATCCCACTGGGGAAGAAAATCTGCTTATCATAAAATATAAATAAAATATTATTCCAGCTGAGCTTGTTTAGAGTCAGAGCTACAAATACTGAGATGCACAGATGTTTCACTAAAAATCCACCTAGTTTTTGCTGAAAATGGAACTCTCTTCTCCGCTTCTCTAGTTATTTGGAATTCGGACACAATAAACTGTGATTTCATGTTGCTTACAGGATGTCTTAGCATCTCCATCAATTGGCTTCTCAGCTTGCTTCTTCTTCAGATATGTAACTTTTTCCATTAGGTATAGGAGGCGACCCCTAATAGTTAAATCACTATTTCCATCCAAAGTTCCATCTTCATCCAGTTCAATTCCTGGAATCATAAATATATAACAAATAGTAAAATAATATGTTTAGACAAGTTGCAGCAATACTTTTTATTTTGTCTTTAGAAACAATCAAACTGAACTACACTCGTTCTGTTCTACCAGAACTATAAAAAAAATGATATAAGTTTAACCAGAAGTTTGGGAAAAGTGCAGATGAAGTATATGTACTAGGCAGGAAAATGCAAACAAGGATCATGTTATTCTATTAACCTACTGAAGAAATTGTGTATTGTAATACATTAGATACATAGCAAATATATTTCTCTGCTCAACTCACTACAGATGTTTTCTTTTTAAAGTTTATTTGTATGTTTTGGAACTGTGCTGAGAATTGTATATATACACTGTCTATAGACACACTAGGACTCAAATGATAGTAAGCAATTGAAGATTCCATTGCTTGAATTGCATGATTTTTTTAAAATTATTTTTAAATTTTTTTTTCACATTCAGTACAGTTCCGTTTCCATTAGAAGTTATTATATTTAGTCGTAGGAGCGTTACTGATATTAAACTACCAAGGATTATCAGTAAATTCAAATTTTACATGGAATTACAATTACATAATGGCTTGGATGGAAATCTCTTGAACCAGATTAACAGTAAAGATACTGAAATGTCTTATCAGTTAAAATGCTGCTCTGAAATTAATCATATGAAATGTCTTTTTACCCACAGTTGCAATGTTCCCTGAGCTGTAGTAGTACTTCAGTGATTTGCAAACTGTCAATAGAAATGTCTCTCAGTCATTTCACTAGAAATGAACTGTGTCTAGCTAATCCAGCAAACATGAGACTTGATATATATAACTGTTTAACCTACTTTGCAGTATATATTTTGAATACAGACTAATATATTGCACTCAAATGTAACACGTTGTCTGACCCATAAAATTAATTTTGTACTTGTAGATTATGCAAATTACTAATTCTTGATAAAGAAAAGAAAAATAATGACAAAACTAGACCAAAAAATTAAAAAATGCATCTTCACATCACCCCAGTATAAGACATATGGAAAAGTCAAGAGAACAATGAAGCCCACTCGCCTTTCCTATTTTTTCTAAATAACATGTATTTCATCCTTGTTTTCTCTCAACTGATAATTTTTCTTTCTCCCTTTTTTTTTTCATTCAAAATAAAAATATTAAATTTGAAGTGAATACACTTTTTTCAAGATTTTGATTTATAGCAAATAGAGGGGGAGCAAAGAGTATGGTCAAGGGAAACTCAGCTAGGTATAGGAATAGGTGGTAGGAAACTTATGAAGTTCAGCAAGAAAAAATATGAAGCTCTGCATCTTAGACAGACCTACCAGATGTGACAGTAACATTTGGTTTGAAGTGGTTAAAAAACCTTTGCAAATGAACCTAGGGGGTCTTGTTGAACAACATGCTAAACACCAGTCAGCAGGGCACTGTGAGAGCAAGGAGAGATAAAAATATCCTGTATTAGCAGAAACATAATCAGCAGCTCGAGGGAAATGATTCAGTGTTCAGAACCCATGAAACAACATCTGAAATAGGTTAGGGCTACCCACTACTAGAAAAACACTGAAAACCTGGAGGCATCTAACAAATGCCCACCAGGATTATTAGTAGCTGGACTACTGTTCTACAAGGAGAGGACGAAGAAGCTGAAGTTGGTATCCTGCAGAACAGCACAGTTGTTGATCAAAATCTACCAAGAAGATGTGAGGGCAGTGTAGCCGTGCTCTTTCTGAAGTGAACAAGATACACTTGTGAAACTAAAACATGCAAGAGTCTAAAACTGACATAAGGAAAAAGAGTAACTCATCATTATGATACTCAAGCCTTGCAACAGGTTGCCCAAAGACGTCTCTGCACTTAGTATCTCTGAAGATCCAAACTGAAAAAGCACTCAGTAAACAGGTCCGAATTCACTGTTGAACCCAGTTTGAAAAGACTGCAAAAAAGTCTTTCAATGGTGTTCAGTACTTTAACATATTAATAATTTTCCTCAGTAACAGAAGTCCAATCTTGACATGGATCAATCCAACCGAAGTGTCTCATGATAGACAGGATATTAGCTGTCCTTGCTCTACCAGTAGAGGAAATTCATGTATTATGTTGTCAGATACTAATGACATTTTTATTTATTTGTATATTTTAACATAGTGAAGTAAATAATTAAAAGCATTATTTCTGGTTAAACTGGGATCAGTAAGGAATGAAATTCAGTAGGAAAAGTGCTGAGGTGCTCCTACCCAAAATTTGTCCCTCGATAGGAGAATTACTTTAAAAGTTACATTACCACACATCCCTGTATTAGCTTCTTCTAGCTGAGTAGGCATGATGTTGAGCTGCCTGTTTGCTTATGCCATCTGGCAGGTTCTCTTTCATTTTGCTTTTTAAGTAGTATATTGAAGTGAAATGAAAGGATAGGTATCCTTCAAACAGCAAAGCAACAAAACACATACTCTAAATAAAACTACATTATTACTGATTCACTGATATGAGCCTGACATTTAAAATACATTTTTTGCTGCTTTGTTTTTATTGATATTTTTGTGGGTTTTTTAAAATGTATTTCTCATTTTAATATGGCAAGGAATTTAATAATTGTATTTAGCAAATACAGTGAAAAAATCAAAAGCACAAAAATTAAACTCCTCCTTTTGAATTTTTCTGTTTCAACAGGTTCATGGTATGTTTCAACAGGTATATATTTTAATCACATCTTAGAAGACTGACCCACTGATATTATGTTATGTTATCTTATTATATGGTCATACTTCATTTCTTAAAACAGAGATACCCTACACTGACCCATGTGAGCACAAAGAGGAGGGGATGATCCAGAGGAACTGCTTGAAAAACAGATGAGCTAGACTTTCCCAATACATTAAACCAGAATGAATTCCTAATAAGTTTTATAGTTGAAAAAACAAAACAAAACTAAACATGTTTTCCTTCATGAAGCAAAACTTACTGCATTCTATACTAGTTTGATAGTTCAACCACGTGTGAGGATAAGAATACATATATTTTTTAACTGCACACTCTGTATTTTTATTTGTCAGTATTTGTTGTCATTATAGTGCAACCTCAAGACTAGCTAATTGCTTTTGTTTCCCTAAAATTATCTAGAAAGATGGTTTCTAAAGCTACTATAATTTTAAAAGGAAAAATGTTCAATAACAGGACTTACCACAGTGTGTCATTAGGTCTTCATGGAAATCCAGGAGTTGATCCCTAATTTCTTCAGGGCAAGGACAATCAGTTTTATCATCTTTAAAGTTCAGCAGCATGTTAATCTTAAGACACAGAATACAAAGGAAAGGCAAACAACACTTATTTCTAAAGGAAAATCTTGGAAATAAAAAGGAACTCTGCTGTACGTGGAATAAGACAAAAAAATTACAGTCAGTTGTAAATTATACCTGCTCCTGAGGTGGGGATCGAAATTCCTTTGTTTTTCTAGCTGTCAAGGCAGCAGACATGTTTAAGGCCTGCATCACTTCATTGTACCGGAAGCGCTGATTCTCTTGAAGCTTGGCCACAAAATCATCTGAAAATGCTACAATGGCTTCTATTCGGTGTCGTACTTGGCAATCACACAGGTACTGGAGTAGATGACACATCTGAGAAAACAGTATCATAAAAGTCAAGCCAAGAAGACTTCTCTGTAAATTAATGCAAGTAAGGATAATTTCCTTACAGAAGCAGTTACTGTCAAATAAATAGATTGAAATTTTCATTTTAGTTATTTACTGTATCTGAAGTGATCATCAATACATCCTACGCCAGAAATATCTGCCATCTGCAGGAGATTTATGGACATAAAAAAAACATAAAGGACAATAGATTTACTCCTTGCTGCAAATGCACTTCTTTTCTGTCCGAACGAACAAACATGAAAAACACTGTTAATTTCATTAAGAAAGTAATTCAGTTTCACAAAACAGATGTTTGATCTACTGTGACAAAGTTCACGTAATCAGAAAGATACTCAATCTTTTCATTTCCCTCAAGCAAATAAATCCTCTATTTAACCACAATTAGATTACTGCGTTCCTTGAAAGGCAAATTACCAGGGAAATAAGAAAAGATCTGAGAAGAAACAGGAACAACCATTAACACAGCAGTTACCTGTAGTTTAACAGGCTCAGGAAGTTTCATTTGAAGGAGTCCTTCCTTTGGCACTTGCTCTCCTCTGGTTTCTTCCTCTCCTTCTGACTTGAGATCATCTGAACTCAGCTCCTTCTCTGAGAGATCCCTTTCATCCTCCAGATTCACAGCTTCTTTGAAAACCCGTGGCTCAATTAACTGTAAAATGTGTTTCAGATCCCCGTTGTGGAAGATTCCCATAATTAGGAGGGTGTAAAAGAGCTTGATGAGGGGGACAAACAGAAATTCTGTAGAACCTCCAACTGGGTCTCTGACATGGAGGCTGCCCTCCTGAACAGCTTCAGTCAGCATCTCTATTGTTTTGGCCTTTAAGATTTCTAGCGGGAATTCAGGACTAAACTGAAAGCATTCACTGTTAATGCTTACAAAACTCGGTGAGGAGAACTGCATTCTTGGCCTTAAGGAAGTGCTAAGTCCTATACCAGGCAGGCCATGCTTTTTGTTCTCGTCAGGAAACAAGGTAATACTCTTGGTCTCATCTGTCATTGGAACAATAAATTCATTATTCATCATTAACCTGGCAGTTGCATAGGTATTGAGATGGATGTCTATGAGTAAGTCATAATATCCTGCACGCAATAATCCTGGCATATATTTATTCTCAATAGCATACAGAAGCTGAGATTCATCCACATGGCTACACATAGCATGGGCCACTCGGTTGTTCCCTAAAGCACATACAGCTGAATATAATCGGAGAGTATGGTAGTGAAATTTCAGCAGTTCTTCTTGTTCTGTCAGCTCTAAAATATCAATTGTTCTGCAGAGAAAAGAACAATACAGTATACATCAGTGCAAAAATTCACTTAAGAAGATGAATTCTTCCTATGGATAACATTAGCACAGTATCATTCATAGGGATGGACTTTTTCAGTTTCCAACTTTCCTAATACTCTGCAAACCTAAGAAGGGAAATCTTTGCCCACCTTGCAGATTAGCTTTAATAATTTATAAACAATATTATTTTTTAATTCAAAAACTACACAATCTGTTAAAGGGTTTGGAGAAAACTAGGAGGATGTGGGGTTTAAAACTTGAAAAATAAAATCAGAGTACATTTTTAATATTATCTAAATCAAAACACATTACTCTTTATTTACTTGTGTTATAAATAGAGAGAAAAAAAATAGAGATGAACTTGGGCTTCTCTTTCAGAAAACTATTACATATCTAATATCATAACCCCAATTTAACCCAGATAAACTTATACATATATAAACAGTGTTAACCTGTTTTCTTCAGGAATGTGAAGGGCCATGAACTGCAAAGGATTCAGGCATTGTATCATCCAGCCCTGGCGTTCACTGATCCTAGAGACATCAACTTTCAAGAAGTGGTTTGGCACTCTACTCCAAAGCACGTGAGTCAGAAATTGGACATGGAGACGTGGAGGACACTGGGAGACTGGGTTTTTGTGTTCACTTTTGAATAAGCCAGCAGATAATGGCATTACATTCTGGAGAATTCCAATGTAAGAGACGATCAATTTCATCATCTTTACCAGCAAGGAATACATAATATTTCTCAAGAAATATATTCAACATAAAGTACAGTTCAAAATGAAATTTTCAGTATTTTGTAAAATCCATTGGTAACTGTTGGCAAACATTTTCCACAGTATTGATATATATTATTAAATAGCTATATTTGGAAGAGAGGCTTCAATTGACTGTGTTCTCTTCCTTGGACCAGAGATCTGAATCTGACTCTTCTTTTAAGTCTTTCAATCTCTAAGTCATCCATATATACAACGCACAAAAGACAATTCCAGTCTTATTAAGTGTGCTCTTTAAGTATATCTCAAAACTCTTTTCAGGCTCTAACCTAACTTGCAAATAACATTGGTCATCCATGTTCTGTTTACAGAAAAAAATATTTGCCTTCCTGATCCAAGTAATTTCATTTCATCACAAAGGATGAGATTTAGAAACTTCAATGGGACTTTGCAATATCTTCTTCCAAAGCTAATCAGTTACAGTCCTTTTCATTCAATATACTATATTTTAAATGAACAAATTAAGAATTGAAATAACACAGAGCAAACACTTGGAAGAATAAATATCAGCTCAATACCATGAATACATTGAATGCGACATTTATGGGGAAAAAAAAAACCACACAAAACAATATCTGATACCACATATTATTTCTGAATCTGCAAATACACAACAACAACAAAACAAAATCCCAACATTATTTACCTTTATTCTACCCAACTCAAACTGGAAAACATTGGGGCTTGTAGCCTGAGCAAATACAGCAGGAAATAACTTTGTACTTGGTTCAACCTACAATCAAACATATAAAAACATTTAATCACTTAAGACAGCAAATACCATTATATATATGTGTGTGTGTGTGTGTGTGTGTGTGTGTGTGTGTGTGTATATATAAAGAATAACTATATTGGAAACCAGTAAATGAAAACCTTTGAATAAAACTCCAGAAAATACAAATAAAAGGGGAAAATTACTATTTCAACAATGCTATTTACTTTTCCTTCCAATCTTACAACAAACTTTCTAACAAAATGCAATCTGAGGAATCAGTTGCTTGTCTTCACACTGGATGACACCATCAAAAAATACTCACCTGATAGTATGTGCCCAGTTCTTTGCCATTAGCCGTGAAGGTCAGCAGGCCACTGGCAGCATCAACTAAGCAACCAATCTCCAGACCATTATTATTACGTCCTTGCCCAGGACTCATGCTCTCTCCTGCGCATACCATATAGCAGTTGCTGCGTTTTATACTGAATATCAAAAAACAAATAGATTTATAGATGGAGATGTAGATAGACTATAGATCTAGTCAGCTAAGAAGAACTTTGTACATGTGTAATCAACAAACAAAAGTGCAGCCACCCTAATCAATGACAAAATTCAATGAAACTTAGACTTAATTGAAATGAAGATGACAAAACACAAAGGAGCTCAAATCTGTTGTAAAATTTCAAGAGACAAAACTAATTTTGAAAATTAATGGTTTAAATTCCTTAGTGTTAGGCATAACAGTTTCTGATACAGATCACAAGTTGAAATGCTGAAAGGCATTCTCATACTAATTCTTGCTTTCTCAAAATCAAAATAAATACTCCAAAAATAAGGCCATTTTGCTTCACTTAGTACCTCTTCAAAAACCAACAGTTACAGGATCATTGTCTGAATGACTCAAACTACATATAAAATATGTAAATAGTTACATATAAAAGTTGCATTACCCTGCTATTTTTCAGAGTCTATTGATTTGATTAGACCATTATTCCTCTGTTTCTCTACAAGCAGTAGGAGAGAATGCCAAAGTTAAAAGAGGACAAGTGGAAAAAAAAAAAAAGCAACAACAAAAAAGCCCCACATCAAGTTAATTACATTAAATTCGGTGGATTTACAGTTTATAAATTGTTAATTACTTTTAAGGATGCTAAAATCAGTATCCTTTTAAGAACACTGTAACCAACCTCTCATGGACCTTTCCTTTTTCATCTCCCAGTGTTACTGTAACAGTACGCACTCTGTCCAAGTCAAAGTTTGTGTCATACTGATGAAAGTCAGATGTAATCCAGCCAACCCAAACATTAGCAGGTTCTTGACCAGGAAATATTCTCACTGAGTAATAGTACTATATATATTAAAAAAAAAAAAAAAAAAAAAAAAAAAAAAAAAAAAAAAGAAAAAAAAAAAAAAAAAAAAAAAAAAAAAAAAAAAAGGTAAATATTAGTATTTGGTTTACTGATAGATCACTTTTTTTCTTTCTCACTTTAATTCACAATTTGTTATTCTAAAATCCAGAAAGCAGTCAGCTCTTTAAAAAAGAATAAACATGCTCAAGTTAACCAAGATTCAGCTTAATTTATGGTTTTCTCTATGGAAATTGGCTTATATTGACAGTCATGTCAAACCAAACCAAACCAAACATTAAAGGCATGTTTAAATTAATTTTTTTGTCAAAAAATTAGTTTCTGAAACTTTTACAAGCAAGAACATGTTATACAAAAGGCTAAGACAGAAATCCTTTGTTACCATACCGTGGAAGTTTGCATCAAATAATCATAGTCATCCCTATCATCTGCTAGTACATCCTCAGTAAGCCTTGCAGAATGGCTCGTGCTATAATCTGGTTTTGTCCTCCTAAGCATAAATCTGTAATGAAATAAATAAAATCAAAATATATGTGAGAAGTTCAACAGGTCAGTATATATACTTAGCATTTTTGTACTAACATTGTTTTGATAGTGCATTTCATATCATGATCATAAAAGCATCAACAATAAACTAAATAATTGGTTCCAAACAGCTGGGGGAAAAAAAAAAATAAATAACAAGCCAAAAAAGCACTAGTTTCATGCTTAGTTTTAATCTATATCTTGCATATGAAGAAATGTATGTATACGAAAGTTAGTTTTTCCTCTTACTGCTTTATATTCAAACATAAGATAGAATTAGGGAAAAATCTCTGCAGATCCAATTGGCATTTTGTTCAGTCAAGAGCAAGAAAACAAAACAAAACAAAAAAAATCTAGTGCAGTACAAACCTTTGTTTAAGACGTGAAGGCTTTTCTTGAACAAAATCTTTATGGTTATTTAACTCTGGTTTTGTGGCATCCTTTTCTCTCTCTGTCCGGTCAGCTGCTAGATGACCATGAGCAGTTTTCATTAAAACTTCAAAATCAGAATCAGCATCGTAATCCTCCAAATCATTCTTTGGGCCAAAAAGACCAGTGCCTGGTAGCCCTCCTGCAGCTGTTCTGGAGAACACCTCAGCACATTCAATGGGCATACTTAACCGAAAAAACATGACTTCTGTTTTACTGTTCTGTGAACCAAAGGACTTCTGTGTAACCTTCAGGCAAGGACAAGTGTCTATGGTTCCATCAATTCTCATCACCTATTAAATGTAAAAATGTAGTTGTTTTGAAGCTAATGTGTTTCCCCAGGTTAAGTATTCAATTCGTGTGTCTAGAATAAACACTTTTGACATGCAAAGTTTGCAACTATACACTGTTAACAGTAAAGTGCATTGTAATTACGCACTCCCTTTTCAAGGAGAAATGAATACTTTAAGGAGTTCCTTCATTAAACACAAAACACTTCAGAGGGAATGTTCATTTGCATCACAATTCTTTAAAATATAAGTCCAACATATCCAAGAATAACACATTATAACTAATAAAGTATACGTGCATGACAAACACAGACTTTTTTAAAAACAAAAGAGTGATACTTCTTGGCTGCCACTTCATCAATTTCAGAAGGATGTCATTATAGACTTAAAAGACAAATTCAGTTTCATCAAGATGTTCAACACTGGGACGTAAACGTTGACACAACTAGCTAAAAATATTTATTGAAGTAAAACCTGTTTAGTTATAGAAAATCACTTTATAATGCATATACACCAGAACACATGGTATTTGTTGAGCAGAAACCCTTACTTTCTGGAGCCCCTTTACAAATGTATTTCTCGCTTATTGCTCAAGGAGCTCATCTTGCTGAGGACATCTTCTAGATTTTGTCTCTAAGAATCTCATGTTTATACATATGAAAGATTTTTTGGATGAAGAAATACTATCAATCAATTCCACTGAATGTAACAAATTTGAAAGAGGTGCAAGATTTATACAGTATTGGGACAGCATACAAAATTAGAAATTTTGCCTAGAAGTGCAAAAGTAGAAACATAAGTAAAACAGACTCATAGAAGTGTTTAGAAACATTTCATAAGTGTCACAGACCTCAATATGTTCATGATTTTGTGGCACTGGAAGAAACTGAGGGAGCCTTTTACTCAGCCAAATGGTAATGTCTCTGTTTGTATTAACAGCAAAGGGTTCATACCCTTCCTGTAATCCACAGATAGTGAAATATTTTAGAGTGCTGACATCTTTTCCAAAGTTCATTCTTCCCACTTGAGATGAACCCAGGCTGCACACAGGTAAAAATCCTGAAAACAAGAAAGAAAATGTGAGTTGTATAAACAGATAATTTTTCACTGCCATTTAAATGCCATTAAATGTAATTTTAATTTAATTAAATTAATTAAATGTAATTTTAAAAAATCATAAATCCAAACAATATAAAAGCAAGCAGTTACCTGTAGCATATCACCTCCCATCTGTCACTAAGTACCATATCTCAAATAAAGCTAATATCCATTGATCTCTTCATGCAACTGCCAATTCACCGCATAGCAATCTAAGAGTACTTCATCAAGCAGCCTTCTCTGCTAAGATGATAGAATATTAACAACTTCACTCCCAAATCTAGAATTTTTTATATTACTCATAAAATTCCAGTAGTTGTGGTTTATTTGGAAATTACTTCCAAAGCAATATTTCCTGTTCATACAGTTACACGAGTGGGGGGGAAGGGGGAAGAAATGCATCAGCAGCATGCTATAGATTAAAAGAAAAAAAATTAATTAATTTTAAAAATTCATACCACTCTGTGATACTGGTTAGTTAGAACTAACAACATGATGATGTTACTTCAAAGAAATTAGGTTTTGTTTTGGTTTTTTTTTCAGTGGTGGTATATTTTGTATTCTGTTGCTTGTTTGTTATTACTTTTGAATCAACTTCTCATTTGCCTGCATCTGCTTTCCTATTATTTCTCTAGCACAGGGATCTCACCTGTGACTCCTTTGCAGTCCTTAAATAACCTCCTTTACTTATTTTTTGCGGGGGGGGGGGGCCCCCCAGGTTTCAAGTTACTAAGAAAACCTCTTATTTCTTCTACCACTTTCAGGCCCAGCTCATTTGGCCCAGCCACTAAGAAAATGTAACAACAACGCTTAAAAATAGTAAGTTAAACTCCAGCCTTTTCCTTTTGCCAAACAAGATATATCAAGATCTGTTCAATTAGTTTGACTCACATTTTTATATACTTACATATGTATGTATTTTTCATTTATCTATGTATGTACAAAACATTTTACATTTCTGCACAGATCAAATATTTCATGTAAGGGAGCAGCAATCTTTCTATCTCCCCATACAGTACAGAAAAGAAGCTGATTAGATTTTGTTTCTGAAAACCAGACAAAAGCCAAGTAGTTAAAATTCCACCAGAGAAATACCTAATTGATAGATACAGTGTTTCCTTTCACATGGGAATAGGGGTCAATATCTCCAAAGCATCATAGGAGGCTTTAACTGTTCAAAATTTTTCTTTCTCAGACAGACGTATAACAGATGCATACAAGATATCACAGAATATGTACATTTATAAATTTATATCATGCTGTAACCTTATGAAGTGCAGATGAAGCGTTAAAGCTCATGAATTCAAGGCCCTGTACACAACTCTGCACATCCCTTCTTTACAGAAAGGGTTGTTAAGCACTGGAATAGGCTCCCCAGGGAAGTGGTTGAGTCACCATTCCTGAACGTGTTTAAAGACCATTTGGATGTAGTGCTCAGGGACATGATTTAGCAGAGGATTGTTAGAGTTAGGGTAGTACAGGTAGATCGGGGTTGGACTCGATGATCTTTAAGGTCTTTTCCAACCTGAGTGAATCTATGATTCTGTGAAATGGAGTCAGAAAGTCTGATCATAAAAGACAGCTGGAAAATTCACCGTAAACACCTCTACTCATCCTCACACCTAGTCTGACAGCTTTCCAAATGATCACCACCAATCAAACAGAGTAAAACACAAAAGCTGGTCCGATAGGCCACACAGAAAAAGCTGAGATAACAGTAAAATCTAACAGTGCTGTTTGCTTACTTAACATATTACCAGAATAACTGACAAGGAAGCTTAACATATTACCAGAATAACTGACAAGGAAGATATTAATTTTAAGGAATAGGTTAATGTAATAACACACTGAGTAGCACAGATTATACTCTTGATTTTTATCTTCAGCATCCTGGGAAAAACAGTGAGTACTCAGACTACTAATATATGTACTACTGTTTCTCACTGCATCAACTTATTTATAGTTTATGGAAATACACTTAATAAGTGACAATAAATATGTATATTTTTTAATAAAATGAGTTTACAAGATATTTGAAAAACGAGTGAAAAAATCCAAAATAATTTATCTTCAGAATCTTGTGACTGCTGATAATTTCACTAACACTGTGTCGTAGAGTGACTCAAAGAGTTGATCTGCATCCACAGTACACAACACAAGAGAAATTCTGACTTAAAAAAATACAAATCAAAGATTTAAATCATTTAAAATTCTATAACTAGGTTTTAAAGCAATTTTCTTCTACATAAGGGCAACTCATCATAATTCTCACTACAGTGAGAACATAATACAGTAAAAACACAGATATTAAATAGGGACTGTGTCTTCAGTTAATAAATGTCAATTTAACACAGCAATCCTTAAAAGTTATCATAATTAATGATGTAATATGTTGGCTGAATCTACTGAACTCTAGTGTCTCTTGCCCATTATACCAGCACTATTTTCCTTCTTCTTTTGAAAATAGATAGCCAAAAGGGAGTTGAAACAAAAATTACATTAACGGCACAACGTATTACAGTACTTACCATCACCAACCTCAAAATCCTTAAATGCAAGTTCTGAACCTGAGTCATCAAGCAGGATTTCACCATTTAAGGTGAACATCATAGTGTGTTCATTCATGTCAACCATGCATCCAACAACATCTCCTGCCAACCAGGAGCGGCCAAAATGCTCATTACCTTGATGCCACCGCTGTGCCTGAAAGGAATTTGAAGACTTTAACAAAAAATAACAGTGACAATGTACACGTTCTCCTACACAGTGGTACAGCTAATAATTATCTGCCTCCAATAACATGGCACTAAAATTAACACTTCCACGGTATATCATTCCCAAACAATGCCTGTGAATACTGCAAGGTAACTTTCAAAATGGAAATCCAAAAAATAACTTCCTGTAAAACACCTCTCATATCAGTATCGCAAAATATCGCTACATGAGCTGACAGGGCAAACTGTACTTCAGTATTTTAGTAACAAATAAGAACTTAGCTTATTTTTATGCAGAAGCTGCATTAAAGACTTATAATGAAAATAACATGCTATCAATTATAATACTAGCATTTTCAAGAACTTATTTAAAAATACTGGTTTTATTTAATTTAGTTGTCTATAAATTCACTGCTTCCAAACAAATTTTATTATTTCCTTAAGTGTAATTCTATGAATGGTGTGTACAAAATAAATTAAATTTGCTGCCATAACAAATTTTGGCAGGAATGGAATTCTGTGGATGTGAAGAACTATCCACACTTCTCATAGATACCACCATAGATCAGGGCATGATTACTGCACTGTGTGACTGACCAAGTTAAAGACTGCAGGACTTTGGATTGGTAGCCTTAGCTGGGATCTTGGATTGAAATTGAAATAAATGAACATCTAATAAGAACTATTATAAATGTTCATACAACAAAGCTGCTAATAACAAATATCTTCCTGATTCATATATTCCATCACTGCTAGATTTTTATCATCTGTATCTTTCCTCAAAATCCTAATAAACCTGTGTATTCTGGAAAGGTAAAAGATGAAGCTTTTCTTGAACCAAGCAGAGAAAGCACCAGAAAATCAGAGACAACAAAATATGTTTGTGGACTGAGATCTAAAAGTCAAAAAACAAAACGCAGAAAGCAAACTACTACTCAGTTACTTTAGCAGTTGAATTTCTGTGTCTTAACTAACTTAATCCACATAGATATTTTATAACAACAGTTTTCCAGTTCTCCTTCTATAATACAAGAATAAGGAAAAAAAATATTGATAATCCAAATACATGAGTAACATTCAGTTAGAGAGCTTGACCTGACCATGAACAGGCTGTTAATTTCTATCAAGTACTGCATTGATAATTAACAAAAATTAATTCCAATATCAGATAAAAGAAAAGTAAACATTTTCATTAAGACAGGTGTCTTCAGTAGTCTTAATGGCAATTATACGGTTTAGACACAGGTATCACCTGTTTCATTATGAAATAAAAAGTTGCAATATATCATTTAATCTATTCTGACAAAAATCAGTAACATATAAAATATTTTGATTCCCTATGTCCTCTTAATTCTGTATTTCATCCTGTCATCACTTCATGAACAGTCGAATTGGAACAAAAATTGCCAATTAGTTTATTCTAAATTATAAGGATTTTCATGAAAAACCAGACATATTCCTTGTAACCTTCACATTCCTATAAAAAGACTCACACCAAAGTTTGCCTCAGACACTTACTGTTAAGAATCTTAAAGATTGTTATTCCCTAACAGAGATTTCTCACAGAGGAAAGAGTAGAGTTGAAATTTAAAGAAAGGATTCATAGCTAATTACATCTCTGCCAGTATTTTGAATTTGATTAAGGCTCTTTCAGTGCTTTACACACATTTTATTAGTGAAATTCTTTTCACAAGCTGTGAAAAGAATTCTGGAAATGATAAATTCTGATATTTCCTTAGATGACATTAATTTATAGTTTAGGCATTTCTGGTTTTCTGCATATTCCACTCAGACCTTCAAAGAGACAGAGAAATAATTCCAGTGACCATAGATGAAAGAAAAGAAAGCAATTAAAATGAGGCTACTGCATATAGAATAAGATGTAAAATTGACTTTTGCAATTACTCATATTATTATAGATAAACATAAGCAAACCTTAAAGCCATCAAAAACAAAAGCTTCTTCATCTGAGCCAAGTTCCTGATCTGGCAGACAACCAGGCCTTGTCCAGCCAACTCTCATGTCTCCTGCTGTAACTGCCTCAAACTCAAAGTACCACTTTCCAGATTTCACTGCGTAAGTTTTCTCTGTGCGGAAGATCCGGAATTTTTCCATTATCCCATTGCTCACATCCAGTCTTGTTGCTGTGAGATTTAAAAAATAAAAAGGCAAAGGAAAAAAAGATTTTCTAGCCCAAAGAAGAAATTACTGTATCCAACTGACAAAATGCAAGCGGCTTAAACAACACAAATATACGGCTGCAACTTTAGAGCATGCTGAAAAATATTAAGTAGTAACAAAAGAAAATCCTGAGGAACAAATAGCATATTATCACATCAGTAAAGCAATGAAACAGTAATCCAAATTTCAGGCATGAAAGAATGTAATGCATGTATTCCTGACATTTAAAAGATTGACTGCTCTTTTTCAAAATATAATCTACAGATTTTCACACAGTACTCCTGAGGCAAGTTAAGATAGGTGTTACAAAGACATTGAGTCTAGGACAGTTTGATCCTTGCCAGATGCTCACATTTGTATGTTATGGATATGTTACCAATGCTCATCTGACCCTCTAACTACTAATCTCTGTTGTTCTTCCATACAAAAAACAGTGATACTGCCAGGAATTATTTGGGATACATCAAGCATCTCTAGACTAGAAACAAGAGAGAATGTGATTCCTTAGAAAATAACTAAGTAGGGGTGAGGAGGCAGCCAAGGGCCCAGAGTGAGTAGAATGGAATGCAGCAATCAAGAAAAAAAGCTCAAGTGGAATCTCTTTGAGTGTTAGCATGCAGATAGTGCCTGCAGAACAGCCTTATAGGTCTCTCTTGCCCCCTTCTGGAGAATCAGCACACTTGGATATCTCAAATAACTGCACTAATGCATGCAGCATGACAAATTAAAAAAGAGTGCAGTCACATGGTTATGATGCTCACTGGAATCAGATTGATACGGAGGAGCACCCCACATGGCTGGGACAATGCGATAGATGGACACGTGTCTTTTAGAAAAGGCAGGCTGTGCAGGCTGATGAAGAGGTAGCCTTTATATGGAGAATAGCATGGAGATATGCCTTGAGATGATTCAGCAGCCAGTTCAGAGTTTACAGGTAAAGACAAATGGACAGACCAACATGGGTGCTGTTGTCACAGGTATCTGCTATAGAAGCAGTAAATGAGGCTTTCTTCAAACTAGAAGATGCCATACATTCAGCAAGAAGGCAGCAGGAGCCCTGCATGAATGAAAGAAGAGCTCCTAAACAAACTCAGACATGAAAAGGAAATGAATAAGAGGTGGAAAGCAAGGTCAGGGAATCCAGAAAGATTACAGAGTATCTGTCTAGCCTTGCAGGTTAAGTCAGGAGTGCCAATATTGACCTGGCATGGCATCTGGTAAGGTATTAAATTGTGACTAACCTATCTGTAAAATCTTGTACATCAAGGTGACTAGCTTGGTGGATAATGGGAAAGCAGTGGATGTTTTTGCATGGACTTTGGTAAGGCTTTTGGCACTGTCTGGAAAAGCTCACAGAGGATGAGTTAAATAAGCACACAGCGAAGTAGATTTAAAGCCTGGGTGAAAATAGCCAGACCCAGACAATTGCAATCAGCAGCCCAAAAGTTTCCTCTGAGGAAAATCACTTGTAGAGTACCCCGATGCTACTGTAGCCTACAACAGTACTGGTGCCAAAGCTGTTTTGCGTCTACATTAGTGACCTTAATGGAACAGAATGCACACTCAGCAAGTTTACAGAAAAAAACAGAAAACTGGAAATAGCAGAATTTTTCCCTCAGTACTCTGCCTTCCCCTACTTTACATATTTTCTTTATGTAACATCTTCGATTAAAATAGCTAAAAAGTAACACTTTGTGAGTACACCCAAACTTTCCTTCCTATTCTTTACTAATTATACATCCTACAGTCAGGTTCTGATCCTTCCCTCCGAGACAATTCAACCCATAACATAGCTTGGAATCACAAAAATTACATTTTAAAAAGATGAAAATATTTTCAAAAAGTCAAAGAAATAATGCTTTATCTTTTTTCCCTAAGTCCTCTCAGCTACTCTATTCTCTGGTATTTTATAGTTTTCTTCCTATTAATCAAGTCACACAGCCCAAGGATATCTCTGATTTTCTCAGATTAGAAAAAAAGAATGCCTAAAGCATTCTGGACCATCCCCCACACAACTGCAAGGTTTCAAAGCCTGCTCAGCCTTCAAAAATTCATTGTCCTAGTCTTTTTACTGTAATTCTTCCTTGTGTGGAATCTTTTATCAACTCAAACTTGCCTACACCTATCTGCCTGTTCATACAATCATAGAATGACTTGCACTGGAAGGGAACCCAAGGATTATTAAGTTTCAACCCCCGTGCCACAGGCAGGGCCACCAACCTCCAGATCTGGGACAAGACCAGGTTGCCCAGGGCCCCATCCAGCCTGGCCTTGAACACCTCCAGGGACAGGACATCCACAGCCTCTCTGGGGAGCCTGTTCTAGCACCTCTCCACTCTCAGTAAAGAACTTACCCCTGACATCCAATATAAGCCTCCCCTTCTTGAGCTTAACACCATTATCCCTTGTCTTATTCCTGTCTACCCTTGTAAAAAGTTGATTTCTCTCCTGTTTATAATCTTCTTTTAAATAATGAAAGGCCTCAATGAGGTCTCCTCACAGTACTCTCTTCTCCAGATTGAACAAGCCCAGCTCCCTCAGCCTGTCTTTATAGGGGAGGTGCTCCAGTTCTCTGATCATCTTTTTGGCCCTCCTCTGGACCCTCTCCAAAAAATCTATATCTTTTGTGTACTGGGGGCCCCAGACCAGGATGCAGTACTCTAGATGGGGTCTCAGGAGAGCTAGGTAGAAAGAGACAATAACTCCCTGCTCTTCTGATGGAGCCTGGAATACTGCTGGCCATCTGAGCTGCAAGAGCACACTGCTGGCTCACATTCAATTTTTCATCAGCCAAGACCCCCAGGTCCTTCTCTATAAGGCTACTCTCAAGGACTTCTTCTCCCAGTCTGTACGTGTACCTAGGATTACTCCAACACCAATGCAAAACTTTGCACTTTGCTATGTTGAACCTCATTATGTTCACATGGGCCCACCTTTCAAGTCTGTTGAGATCCCTCTGGATGACATCCAGTGTTAAGAACCTCGCTCTTATTTTTTTTTTTCCAGCCACAACAAGGTCCAATCTTTTCTTCAATAACCTATAAAATCATACCCATCAAATTCTTGATCTTCGTGGTCCCAGGCTCAGTGTACTTCCTATAAGCAACTCTGAACTCTCTGACACATTATCCCCTTGCAGTAAAATTTTATCTTCAATGGTCTACGCAAACAAAGTTTTAAAACAATTTTGGAGACCCTCAGTATTTCCCCTATACAGGAGATTAACCACCATAAAACATGGCAAGTGAAAATTCATTATCTGTTTAGATTGTAAGTAACCAAAGGCTTGCTGTACTCTAAATAATTCCTAACACACTGCTGCTGTACGTAGCCAGTAAGTAATATTTACAATAAAGCGTAAAAATTATGCCACATAGCACTGTAAATCAATGCTAAAAATAAAATTTATTAATGGAGATTAATGCTCTCATGATGCTCTCATCAAAACAGAACACCACTAGATGGCTCTACATATTTAATTACAGTATGGATTTTGGCTAATGAAAGGGGATTCTTTTGACATGATGTACTACAGAAGATGCTCATAATCTGTAAAACTTATATCTCCCAAAGAAGTATAAAACCTATCACTGAATGCAATTCCAGTCTTTGCTTGAGTACACTGTTCTGCAGGTCCTTTCCTCCTGGAATACTGTAACAGGATTGATGACACCTTTCAGATGCAAGGACTGCAAATTTGTTCTTTTCATTTTATTAGTAACCATATGTACTGAGGTAGCTCAAGGATCCTCTTCACAGTTTAAAAAAAAAAAAAAAGAAAAAGAAAAAGGATTTTCTAGCCCAATCATTCCTGCGGAAAGACAGGAACATTTGGTTCACATAGCTGCAAATAAGTTAAGGAGATTGATATTGCTCAGTAGAATGTGGAGAAGACTGTGGGAAAAGAGTATGCTTTTCTTGTCATCCTCTATCAAGCTTTGTAAGAGTCAACCACCTCCTGCACCAGCCAGCTCAACTTCTCAGAGCAATGCAGAAGTTGCGCTCTCCCTCCTGAAAGATCTTTATCTTAGCAAAAGAGGAGTGGGAAAAATTAAGACAACGTTGCAGCCTTAAACTCTCCAGACTAAACACAAGCTGATTTAATGGACATGGCATCTTGCCACCAAGGCAATACACTCTGCAAGTCAACAGATTATGTTCAGCAATCGCACCCTGTTACGCATTCATGGTAATAGTAATAGCTTGTACTTAAAAATGTAATTTAATATCAACCTCTCATAAAAGCGGAGAATTAGATAATATATGCATTTTGGAAAAAAAAAAAAAAAAAAAAAAAAGACAGGTTCCCGATATGCATTTTTGATTAGTTAGATCTTCTGCAGAAAGTATTTACTGAAGATCTATGGTCCAAACAGGTCCAAATTTAACAATGGAATTATAAAAAGCATGAAAAAAAAAGAACCACTGATTCAGCAACATATTGACAGGATAATGTTTCGACTATTTCTCAAATTTTCCACACTGCTGAGATTACAAAGATGTAAATTTCAGTTTTGATTTTATTAATCTGTACTTCCATATCTCCAAGACAATTTTAGAATACAGTTTCTGAGGGTTAATACCTAATATACAAATGCTACCATTTCCTTTCCACGTGTATAGCATTCCAGAATGACTACAGAGTGTCAAGAATATCCTTCTGACTTAATCCTTTCTGTGACTTGATCTCAGCAAGATAGAAAAGTTTTTAAAAGGCAAAACTGTAGATTGTCTGTCCTATTTGCACTTTATTGTTGCATTGTACATTGTCTGTTGAACTATTTTACTTAAGGTTTAATATTCTGCAGTAATGGAAGTGAATATTGTGCATTTGTTTCTTAAATTATTATTAAGTTTGTATTTATTTTTCTTACCAGGACATCTCTACCTCAGACTATATCTGCTGAAAATACTGACCTGGTTATCAATGGTATATTTTAACTACGCTGCACTTCACTGGTGCAAATTCAAACCAAACATCGCTAAGAAGTGATTTAAAGTTTATTTAGAGTCTATTCAATTTTGAAGACTTAAGAAAATCATGAGAGCTTAAATGCTGTATAGACTATCCAATTCTATAGATGTTCAGTTTGAAATAAATAAAATTTGGTTTATACAGATATCTTGGAAATTTTCATGTTTTAGATTTAGGTGTTTAAATAGAGGATTGTACGCTAACTGCAGAATTCTTTACTACTTGAACTGCAGAAACAAAAAATTAATGTCCATTAATCTCACGTATGATCTTCTAATTCTGCCTTGAAAGAGAAAAGCTAGTACTAACAAAAAAGGATTTTGTTAAAAACTTGATTTTGGACTGGACACTTCAAGTATTTATGGTCATATTTAACACATTATTTTCCTGGCATAAGATCTTATATTGAGATGGCATACATGCTTCCTTGATTTTTTGTATTCTATGGCATTCAGAATTCTAATTTCATTTACTTATCCTTTAATTGATTCTTCTTAGAAGTCAAAAATACATTAAAAAAAAAAAAAAAAGCCACCCGTGAATAAAAGTGAATTACTGGATTACAAAGAAATCGTACCACTTTGGAGGCACTAAAAATGTTTAGATTGTTCCACTGGGCCAAGAAATCAAGTAGCAAAGTAGAATATTTTCTCTTTTTGAAAGTGAAGGAGCGGAACAACAAAATTACTCACCATGATCTTGGTCAGGAGCTTCCAGGTTGTACCCATAGCCCAGAAGGGTGCGGACTGCTTCCCGAAGGCTGTCTTTGTTTGACTTCTTTGTTCGATCATCCAAAAGGGCATAAGGTACAAGGCGAGGATTTCGTCGATTTTTCACATCCTGCATAAGTACAAAAAATCAATTCAATTCCAGGAACTGTACCTTCTCATATATATAAAATTGTACTACAGCAGTAGTATAAAAATCACTATTTATACCAACTGCCATCATGATATTTATATACAGTAAGGACACTAAGAAGTTGCAATGGCCTAGAAATTAGTAACAACTGTGAATTTACTCAAAAACCAAATAATACAAATATGAAGGAAATGGCTTATGCTGCTTTCCATTAAAGAAATTGCTTAGAGGAAAACAAACAAAAACAAGAACATGGAGAAATGCAAAGACTGCAGTGAGCGAAAAGCCGAACAAATTATCTTTTATTCACTATTTAAGAAGCAGCTACCACAAGAAGTCAGTACCTCATTAAAGCTCAGAGAGAAAGTATTAGCACAAATATATAGGGTTTGTTTTGATTATAGAACAAAACAAGATATAAAACAAAACAACAAAAAAGATAAACAAGATATAAACAAAATAAAATCTAAACTTTTAAAATATAAACGTACACAATCCTATTTAATAAACAATAAAACAGAAAATAAACTCATGCCTTTGTATGTTAAATATTTACTTTTCCAAAATAAAGGTTCTTATAAGGATATGCTTAATGTTTTTATGTTCTGCAGAACTTTTATAATAGGTAATTAACAAACTAACCTCCAACTGAAATTACTATACTAGTAAAATTTGAAATTTGCATTTTAGGTTTATTAACTAACAGGGATTAGGTTTTCCTCAGTTCAAAATTATTCTATTTGAAAACACTGTTTTACTGGATTACATGCATGACTTACAACATTTTTAGTGACTAATACAATTGTTCACATGTCTATAATTTATTTTCATGCCCTGACAGAAACTATAAAAATAGCTATGTTATTTGTAATGTCTTTTTTTTGTTTTGTTTTTTTAATTAGATATGTCAAAAATAATTGTTTACTTGGATACAAAGACCAAACTTATATGGAGAAATCTACGCTTGGTTGGACTTATTGAGAACTGCAAAAATATTGTCTATTTCTTTCAGGAAACAGTGCCTGTAGTACCTTCCATCTTTCATATCATTACAGTTCTATTTTTAAGAATGTATGTGGTCTTCATTCCACCTGTATTTGCACGGAGATAATGATTTATCTGTTTTGAAAAATACTTTCAGACATCTTGTGTTCTCTTTGTAATGCTTAGATACAAGGCTATCTGCCTTTGGGTTCATTATGGTGAGTAAATACTGAAGTGCAGTTATCACAGAATGCTTGATGAAATCTTCTAACTGTGAATTTCATTCTTGGTAAAGAAACATCATAGGATAGACACTACTTGTGTGCTGAAAAGCAAACAAGAAGATAGTGTCTTTAGCAATGTATTATTTCTAAGCACTATGCCATACCAGTTCTAGTTATATTTAATGGGATTAAAAATGTCAGGGTGAACAGATAAATAATTTAAGGGGACTTCTTTCTGTGCTCATTCAAAACAGTTTTAAGTTGACATTCCCCTTTTTCCAATATTTCATTTGGTAGATCTGGAAAAGGGATGCTTACAAAACAGAAAAGACCAAAAAGTGTTTATGTAAATGTTGTAGGCAATTATTACTTCCCTGATAAAGGAATATACACATGAACATTGAAGGTGGAGCACCATGGTTTTAATTATTGGTCTCGGAAATGTTATAAAAGAAAAAATAAGTTTCCTCTAAAGCACTCTGCTCAAAAAGGCATTATGAAAAACTTTCTTTAAGAATATGAATCAGAAATAACTAGAAAAACATTTATAACACTTCTTATCTATGATATAGAGTGCAATTAGAATAATGACCTGGTAGTTACCATAACCATAATTAATTCACATTAACGTATGGGCAATCAGCGGATAACAATGTATGACAACAAAACATAGCACAAGCTCCTTCAAAATGCCTAAGCACAAACTTATAGTAAGCAAAAAGAAAGCAGGAAGAAATCACAAATATTAAACACACTCAATTTTATAGATTCTCTTCTTTACATCTAAGCTTATATAACATTGTGATCTTTTTCAACAATTCACAGCTCTTGCAGCTTCTTGAAGTATGAATATTAGTAGGGATTGTTCTTTTAATAATTTTCCTCTTTATTTTCTATTTAAATTTTGTACATCTATATGTTGAATGTTATATTTACCATCGAACTAAGAACTGTTATACTCATCATAATCTTTGGTACTTAGGATCTTCTGAACTCCTGTAGATTAAGTGCAGCAAATGAAGAGAATGGATCCTACACAGTGATTGAGCTTCTTACGGTAACAATGAAGCCATCAAGAAAGCTCATTAACTAAAAGTGATGGATTTTTTCAATACACTGGCAACACATACATAGACTTAAAACTGCAAGGTAATGAATGCTGATGCAAAATGTTTCACAGAGGAAACACACTGGGAAGTGCAGAACTTCATTCATTTAATAACCGAATATGAGTACATGATGTGTAGATAACTAATTTAGGGCAAACTGCAGCTTGCAAAAACAGATGTCATATTAAAGACAAACAGTGGCAGAGTCCATACAGTCCAGATCATCAGAATAAAAGGTGCAAAAAGACACAAAAACATATAAAATGAGACTGTCAAGAGTTTGGGAAAAGTTTTTTGGAAGAGTTTGGGGGAAAAAAAAAGACTATAATTTTTTGAGATTGTTATTTTCATGATTCAAAGAATTAGAGCTGTATAGGTAAATATTCTGTGTGGTATTTAAATGATTTTGTTCCCTTAATGACACCTGTTAAATTACAAGAATAAGCTCAATGCATTTCACCACATATTCAAGTGAGAGACAGATACGTAGTTACTTTCAAAGCTTTGTTTGCACCATTAGAAGCCCTCACTTCATAGCTGCAATTTGCTATCATGTCTGCGGATCTTGCACCTCCATAAAGATTTTTGAGCAACTGCAACAATAACTGCTACTGGTGAACTTGTCAGCAGCTTGTCAGAAATGCAGCTCAGTAAGCCAGTGTGTGGATGTGAGGTACATACACTGTAAACTGGATCATTTATGTGCATCATACACTTCTTATCTGCCTATACAGTGGTCTGCTTCTCTGCATTTATCAAGACAGTTCACCTTTAACCATAAACCCTGAAATAATAACTTTTAAAAAAAACTTCATAGGAGAAAAAGGAGAAAAATAATTAAGTCTTGGTACTTATTAAGTCATTTCAAGCCTCAGTGTTATTAGAACCCAAAAGCATTATAAAGTCCTCACAAAACCACATTCATGCCAATGCTAAAAAAAAATAAAAAAATACCCTAAACGTATCTACCCAAAGAAGAAATTGTGTTACTAAACTGGCATTCTAGAAGCTCAGCTCTGTTCTTAGAAGTGTGTGTATCCTTGCGAGTAGAACAGCTTCTATCACCCTCACTGAGGACCGTACCCATACAGAATGCCTGGGAGGATGTGCCCTTATTATAAATGGAAAGAACTAATGCTTCATTATAAATAATGTAAAATTTGAAAATGATGTAACACAAAAGACAAGATGCCTCTTCAGGTACCTTCAGTGACAAAACAAGAGACATGCTTTGAACTTGCAATTTTTCCCCATTCATCTATTTCTTCTAGCAAAAACGCACTTCTCTTTGTTGCAGAACAAGATATCTTGGGAAGACCAACTCCAAATCAAACAGTGAATTCACATATCTTCTAGAGAAATCTAAAGAAAGTAATATCCTGACTTAAAAAGAATGATCTTTTACATTGCAATTTGCATCAAAGAGGAAACTGAGTTGACAACATCATCCTGATTAATTGCCCCAGGACAAGGATAACATTTTTAAGCAGCTTCACACAGTGCGAAGAATTTTTTAGGTTGCTGATTTTTACAATCAATTGTTAAAGTCAGAATTTTTAGATATGACCCCACCAAAATCATTGTGGGGACTTAAAAATCATATATTCAGGAAGTGGGAGAGGACAGCTTTAAATTTGTTTTTATTTGTTTTCTGATCTCTGAGCTTTTCTCTTTTCTTTCCTTTTCTGCTTTACTTTTATAAATGTTGAGTTGCTTCTGTATAGACAATAGCAGTCTTATAAAAGTCAACCCATACTGTAAGCTCATGGATAAATCTACATGAGTTCTGAATGTTTTCCATACAACTATGAAGATTTATATATTCGTATTTATGACTATAAGAAGTTACACATGCATCTTTTTATTCTTTAATGCTGTTTTTCAATCAGCCTGTAACGGAAAATGTCATATCAATGAAATAAACTAGGTAGTCAGAGAATTACAATAAGAAGAAGTAATGTCAAAATCCATACAGTTACTCTGTCCTACTGAAAAACACTTCTTTGTGATCAGTGTCACCATAGTTGTCAGTACAGCGCTGGAAACAGGATTTATTAGTTAACTTGTACTCCCTCTGCTGGCTGGCTCTGCAGCAGCAGAACAAAAACACTGCACAGTGTAGCACAAATGGCAGCAAATAAAAAATTCCTGACAAGCAGTGGTGGATTCAGAGGAAGAAAGTGTGTGGAACTTGGAAGGCATTTTCCCCTAAGAATTATATAACAGAAAAAAGTGAGTTAAATATGAACTGCTTGAAAGTATCTCTTTATTTTTCATATTTTATAATCCCCAAATCACAATAGACTCATGATGGAACAGACCTACTAGATCATCTAATCCATATAACGTATTTTCCAGTCATTTCTCCATCTATTTTCAAACTTCTGTAAGTTTCTTTTCCTTAGAAAACTGCTTCACAGCCCTGTGTGATCAGTTTATAGTATTATACAGCATACCATTGTGTTATTTTATTACAGTACTGTAACACATCACAGTAATTTTATGGGATGACCAAGATGTAGCCCTTAAATAAACCCTTGCTGGAGACATGGAAAAGCACAGAGCAGTGTTGACAGCAGCTAGCATGTTGTATGTACATCAACTGAAATAGAAACATATTTGCACTGCACCCAGAAAGAGGAAGTTTGCTATTTTGCTCTTCATTTTTGACTTCTAATGAATGATATAAATGACATTTGATATCTGGACATTGTATGCACTTTTGGAATTCAGTTCTCTGTCATTTCTGTAGAAGAAAACAAACTTCACTATTTGAAAAGAGAAAAAGAATTAAGAGCAAATCAGCAAAAATACCCCCTTCCACAGAACACGATATCAGTAGTTTTCAAGGACATCATCTACCTGCTTACCCATACCAAAGACTACTGTAATTTATCTTCCAAGCATAGGGGAGTGGAGTATGCTGTTAATCTTGCTAATCTGCTTCCTAGTTCACAAACATGCCTAAAATCCTTTTGCTTTTAACAACCAGTTGAAACTGTAACTATGACACAGCTCACAGCACCACTGCAGTAAATGTTCATCAGCAGCACCCCCCTCAACATGCAAAAGCCTTCAGTTTGAATGTGTCAGATCCAAAATAAATTAGGTTATTCAAAACAGAAGTATGCAAGATTGTAAAACTGTAACCCCAATTAATCAGCTTTCCAATCCTAAATGAGATAATGTTCACAGGCTGTTAACCTTCTAATTTTTAAAATTATCTGGGTTCTTCCTTGAATGCCTGTAACTGTCTTTGTTCTGATAGGGTAGAACTGTTCAATATTGATCATATATAGCTACACTAAAGAATTAGAGCAGAAGGATTTCTTTTAGAGCATGACCTCGTTGTTAAAAAAATTACAAGATGCATGGTGTAAATTACTAAGCGCATTTCTAATGTATCAAACATACTTATTTTGAGCAAAGGCAGATTCTCTTTCTAGAAGCAAATTGTGCAGTGCCTCCATAAACACAGGATTAACACAGTGGGATCAATATGAATTAATGTGCTCTGACTAGCTGACAACAGAGGAGAAAATTGTCACTTTAAACACTTCTCACTACTAATATTCTATCAAGAATGCTAACAGCACTTCAAAGAGTCACCTTGCCTTTTTTAAAGATGCAGAAATAGGAATGAATTTAATCCTATTTTAAGCAGAAGAGTTGTACAACAACCAAAAACTCTTCAATATCTGTATAGTGGAGAATATTACGCACATTCCAGTCTGCAAAGACAAACATTGGCTCATTGTCTGCCTAAACACAAATACAGAACATGGACAATGCTGAAATGTCTTGTGGCATATATTTTGTTACATAAAGGTACTTTTATGTCAGTATAGGTAGTTTTGTCAGTATGCTTCAACTGTGATCAGTTGAAGCAAGCACCTTAATATATATAAAATCAGATTTCTTTTATGGAAAAGTTTTGCAAACAGAATCTCTCAAAATGTTAAAATGTTTTCTGTCTCAGAAAGTCTCAAGTGTGCTGAATCGAAATGCATAAATAGAATTTTTGACAAAAGTAAAACACTGTATGTGGGTGGGAAACAGAGTTTACCTATAAAAGAGTGTTTTCATCTTTGGTGAAAATATAGCCAGTGCAAATCCAGGAAACCTCTTTTTTTTTCTCCCCCCAGTAGGGTGTATTTCACTGTGATATGCTGCCACATACTTATAAGCAGAAGAAACAATACCTCTCCCTGCATAAAACTCAAAAATAATCACAAGAAGAATATAAAATATGACTTCTAAGGGAAAACTGATATAGCAGCTATCTCAAAAAACAATAAATTAGTCACAGTAAAAATATGGTTTTTAAAGGAAAACAAAGATTGTGTTTTGTTGTCAACAATCCATCATGCTAAATTTTTATTCCATCCCCTTAAAACACATTCCAATATCTACCATATAGCTCTCCTACTCACTGAAACAAGAGAAGTAAAGGACTGGGACTTGAAGACTGATTTATCTGTTTTCAGTTAAATGTAGCCTTTGCCAGAAATATGTCAGCAAAGTGATTACCAGAAGTTTACATTCTGCTTTTGCTGGTTAAGCAAATACATTCAAATTCCGGGACTGATAACAATTATTTAAATGATCCCCCTACTGAAAGTCAATATTGTCTTTTCAGAAATCACACTGCGTATTAACTTCCTGCATGCAATTTTCTCACCATGAGGTATAGATAGAATACAAGAGTACACGACCAATTTTTCTTTGTTTGTTCTGCTAATAAAATTCTCATATTGCTAGAAAATTTAGCAGGATTGTTTAAGTAAATATATTTTCTCTCTTGACTGACAGACTAGCATTCATTAGTTGTTTCTTCCTGCTTTTACGTACCCATTCCTCCCATTTAACAATAAAATATCTCAATAGATAAGTGATTTTTCAAGTAACTGAAAATGGCACTGACCTGCTGGATACCATAGGTCCAGCCTTGCCTGATTCGGTCTCTTGCCCATACATTGTGAGCATTCTCCGCTAGTTTATCCACCATAGCTTCTTGAGAGGGGGTCAGTTTGATGAAACTCAGATCCATGGGAGCAGGCTTATATCCACTCAACAACTGGTAGCTGTCAAAAACAGAGAACTTGAAGTTATTTTGCAGTAAATAAAAGTAAATAGAAACTGCAAAAGTAAAGAAGCTATATGCGTGCAACACATCAATAATTTGTCTTCTAATGTAAATAATAATACCGTACTGACATTTGTTATTTTTTCTTTAAGGTAATTGTATCTTGATGGGATGAAGTAAATGCAGAAACAATGAAAGCTACACAAAATGATTTGCACTAAAAATGTTTTTGAAGTATTTTAGTACTTTCTCACATTAAAGGAGTAGATTCAGATGTTACGTATCTATATACTTATATGAACATAAATTTTATTTCCTCTGAACTCTTGTTAATAATTATTGCAGTCTGAAAACCTCCTACTGATGGAAGAAAATATTCTCTATTACATAAGAAGATGTAAAACAGAATAGGTTAAATGAATTACTCAAGATTACATGAAGCCTCTTTATTGTACATTTTCTTTTATAATATCTCAATCCTTAGATAACCTTTAAATCTTAGAAGCAAATATTTAAAACTGATGCGTGACTTGAGGAGTTTCCTCACTACATTTAGCTGTACTAAGAATGAAGTGTTGTTCGCATTTGTGAAGTTGTTCCCACAGATTTAGTTATCTCCCACTCTGCTTAGAACCAGGTTTTCTTCAGTAAAGGACACAACGCACAGACCAATTGCATGCAGCAAATAAACCAAACTTAAAGCCAAAACCTATGACACTTCAGCTGCAGGATTTATGAAATACCTCTAGCCCAAAAACCTTCAAAGCAGAGTTTTCTGAATGAGGGAGACTTGCCCAGGATTCAAAAGTTTTTTCAATCTTTTAACAAGTATGCTTAGACATGTTAAAATAATAGTGACAGTAATAATAATACTGGCAACAGAACTAGAAATTTTTTAGTCTGATCAGCAGTTGAGTTCTGCCCTCATTGAAATAAAAAAAATAAAAGAGAGAGAGAGAGAGAGAGAGAGAGAAAGAGAGACAGAGACAGACAGATCTGGTTGCAAATCTTTGATTCTTTGCAATCAAGTTATTATGATGGCCCAGTACAGTCATTCCAAGACTTTCAAATGGTTGCTTTAAAAATTACAGCGTGGCAAAATATATTGACAAGTTTGCTGTAAATATCAAATGAAAAGTTGTTGCACTAGACTCTATAAATAAAGAACCTTGTAATAATAAATAGAATGCCAGACATCTCAACAAAATCACAGAAAACCTCAACTTTGTCTACACATCAGATTGTAAGTATCTAAAAGGAAAAATATAAGCATAGGTACATATAAATTTCTAATCACCTATAAATGCATACATATATACCCAATTTTCTACAAAAATAGCTACACAAAATCAAACCCAATTTGCTATAGTCGTAGTGCCTAACAAAAAAAATGCAGTTAAATTTCAACTTACTTCTTTGGAAGTTTCATTTTTTTCACTTTTTCTTCAGCACGTTCATCAGCAATTCCAACATGGCAGCCTAACGCCAGCAGGGTTCTAGAACACAAGAATCACAGACAAATTACTGCCAATGTTTCTATATTCAGAGTTGCCAGGTATGTAAACGACACCATACAACAAATAAATGAGACCTACAGAACGACAAAATAACATGGAAAAATCAACACCATCCATTTGTATAGGTAATATCCTTTATGGTGATAAGAAAATGCCACAAGGTGTTCTCAAACATTTTAGTAAAAATATGAGATTATTTCAACATGTAATCATCATATAGTCTGCCATCTTTACAAGGCTGCAGTTAAAAGATTCCCTGTCCTTCAAATACATATTTCTGCTTTACATAGCTATTCCTATGGTTTATATATGTATTATATTGATGCAAATCAAAACTTTTTTATGTTACATTATTTACTCCTAAGCTGATGAAAAGAGAAAAGAGAGGAAACGTCAATTGTTATTCTTGGAATGTATCTTCAGAAAGAGATGATGTTATTCTAGGATTTTAATTGGATCTGGTTTTCGTTAGGTCACACTATTAAAAAAAAAGACCTGACAGCAAAATACACTCCAAGCATTACAGCAAAACAGCCATCATAATACTTAATATGGATATCGGATACTAACCCACTTCAAAGAAAAAGGTTTAAGGTAGATTCAGTGTGCTATGTAGTACAGAAGTAAATACACTGTAAAAAGGTGCAAGATTTCAGTACAACTATTAACATCCTACCAAAATTTTCTAGAATTCCAGCTGCAGAGCTTCATGAAACTCACACATCTAACTGCTCATCCCGTAATGCATATTACTGTTCTATGGCAATACACACAGAGACAGAAATAGCTCACTGTTAGTCATGTCCAAAAATAAATTGTCACGGTGTTCTTACACTGATGAGAAGCTGAACTCCACCACACCATTTTCTCTCTGCCTCCTCAAAAGACAAAAAGTGTTCAAGGGTTGAAATAAAGATTGGGAGATTACTCACCAATTACTATCATGGGGTAAAACAGAACTCAGCAGAGAGAGACTTAGTACCTGTGACTAACAGACTAAAAGCAAACTAAAAACAACTTCTTCCTACATCCATCTTCTCCCTCCTCCTTCTGAGCAGTACAGGAGAAAGGAGAATGGAGGTTGTGGTCTGTTCATAATACTTCGTCATCTGCTACACCTTCACAATCACTCTTTTCCCCTGCTCCAGTGTGAGCTTCCTCCCACCAGATGCTGGTATTCCCAAACTGATCCTACGTGGGCTTTCCACAGACAGCAGCTCTTCAAGAACTGTTCCAATATGGGGTTCACACCACAGTAGTCCATCCTTCACAATTTTCCCCAGTATCCAACTTAACCCTCCCCTGATGCAACTTGAAACTTTTTCCTTCCATCTGATTGCTTGATGCATTTGGGAAGAGACTGACTTTCACCACATTATAACCTTCTTCGGAGGTAGTTGTAGCGAGTGATCTGGTCTCTCTGAATCTACTTTTCTCTAGGCTGAACGACTCCAGTTCCCTCACTCACTCTTGCTAAGTCCTCTGATCCTGATCTTTCACAGCTTCACTGCCCTTATTTAGACACACTGCAGGATTTCAATGTCTTTCCTGCAGGGAGGAGCCCAAAACTATACACAGTATTCAAGCTGCAGCCTCATAAGAGATCAGTACAGGAAAACCACCTCTTCCTTAGATCTGCTGTACATACTATTTCTGATACAAGCCAGGCCATTGTTAGCTCCATGTGGTGCCCAGTGGCTGCAGAGGGACAGATTCATCCTCCATAGGTTTATGCTGGGCTGCAGGGAACTTCTGCTCAGTGCCTGGAGCAACTCCTGCAGCAGTTGCCTTGGTGTATGAAGAGCTGTTTCTCTCATATTTTCTCATGCTTTTACAGGCTCAACTCTGGTCAGGGGCAGATCTGTTTTGGAGCCACATAGGGCAGCTTTTGCGCTCTTCTCACACAGACCACCTCTTCAGTCCTCCCTGCTACCAAAACCTTGCCACATAATCCCAATGCAATCATCAAAGTAGGCTTCATCAACTCAGAAAATTAAAACTAATTAGTCTAAATTGAAGTAAACCAAACAAGATGTAAATGTTTTTCTCAAAACTTAAATTTAGTTCTCTTTCCTCCAAACTGGACAAAAACTGTCAGAGTTGCCATTTCAGAAACACCATTAACACAATAATTTAACCATTTATGAAAATCTTCGATGGAAAAAGTGCAGGTCGGTACACAGCTTGAATACATCACTTAGTAGGAAATGTGTCAAATTATAATCTTGGAAACTGCAACTCCATAGGTCTGATGAAAGCTCACTGTAGGCTTCAGAAGTTTGAGCAACTTACTTTAGTGTTTCAAGAGACATTTGTAAGTTATAATTTCTTTCTTGCTCCGGCAATTTTGAGAACTCCACTAAGCATGGGTGCTGTCTTTTGTTGTCATCTCTAACCTGAAAAGACAGTAAAAAAAATTAATATATCTTTAAAACTTGCTGAAATTTCAAAACAGTTCAAAATACTAAGTACTTAAGGCTGATTTTGTCAGCATTACTCAAACTGAGTAGCATAAAAAAAAAACAGGAAATCTGTACTCTCAGAGTACAGTCATTCTGTTAAGGTAAGGCAGCATTTGCAATTAAATTTCAGATAAACTTCAGATTTGCAGATCTCAAGTGGAATACATGCTGATTTGCACATATCGTTATCATGGTAGTTCATATCAAATATGTAAAGTTCAAAGATAGAGCTTGTGTTTTGACATACAGTCATAAATACTTGAAGCAAACTGTTTGAAAAATTATATATTGAATTTGTATAAATGCTGATTAGCCTATGAATGTAAAGATTACAGAATTAAGGATAAATCTTGCCTATCTTTTTCTTCACTGAATGTTTATATTGTCAAAGTTATGTCCAGTGGTATACAAGAAGAATTCAACAACTGAGCAGTCACAAATGACTGGAACACTAATTTTCTTTTACTGCATTAACAGCAGTCACCATAATTTAGAAAAACCCATATTTTTATCAACTCAAAATTTGATCAAAAATATTTTTAACCAGCACTTCCTATACACAGTTTTAGCCCAATATTGTTCGTAATTGGGAAAGGCAACCTCAAAGGTTGAGATAGTTGAGCATTCTACTCCTCTCACACCTGCATCTTCAACCCATGAGAGTTCAGCCAACAAAATGTACTAGGACTATGTCTTACAAGAAGGCTTGATTAAAAATATACTAGTTGCAAATATTAACTGATTTAAATGAAAATGTTGGTAATAAAGTTATGATTCAGGAGAAAATAATGAAGGTTGTAATTTTTTTCCATTGCCACTTGTTTTTAGAGCTTCAGTTCAATTAATCTACAAATTTACAGATTTGAAACTAAAACACAACACACTTTAGAAATAATGAACTAAATATAAGGCAGTCACTAGTTTGCAAGTTAGTTTTTTGTAAGGTTTCAGAAACAGATCTGAGGAGATAAATCCAAGCATGCCTTCTCCCTGACAGCCAGAATATGTGGTGTTTTTATTCACTCAACAAATGACAGCTGCACTACAGAGATGGTATGGCCTCTGCAGCTTTCAACAGAGAAAGTCAGCCAACAAGATACCAAAAGTTAACCTGTTTCACTTCACCAGGTGCAGGCTGGGGAACACCTCAAGAGTTCTACCCATAGCATGGTATGCCGTGAAGAAAAGTTCAACACAGGAGAGGACATCACAACCCTACAGAAATGCTTTTGTGACTCCTTTAGCTCTCCAAAACAATTTTTAGTTTAACAGATCTTGAGGAGAGGTAAGCCTATTCATGCAGTCCTGTGCTTCTGTAACAACTGGCAATATCTACTGCTATCTCGTTCCACATGCAGTTAACTGTACTCTTGGAGTATCCTTGTTGAAGACACAGAAAATCATCACAGAAATAAGCATCTTCCATTTTTATGGAGTTTAAAAATATATGTTCTTTTCCAATGTTGCCAGACTTCTCAATTTCACACCCTTTCCAATGGTAGTGGCCATTTCACACCCTTTCCAATAGCGGCTATTATTCCAGTTATCCAGCTTGAGACAAAGTTGGTACTTAAGAAGCAGAAAACTCAGCATTTATTCCTTTGAGCAGCGTGAAAGTAACACACCAAAGCTAGTCTTTGAGAACGTGCTGCAGTCCTCAACTACATTTTTCTCTTTGTTCTGTAATTAGAAATAGTAATTTGATTTGCTCCTGCAATCACACTTCTTAAGCAGCTTCAGAACTATTACAGAAGTATGTAGTCATGGGCACCTCTGTTGTACAAGCAGACAAGAAAATCGAACACTCAGCAAACAGAAACTAGAACACCATATTATCAGACTGTCTGTACTTCACAGACAACTAGGTCAGCAGCAGTTCCACGGCTTCAAGCTATAATAACAAGCTACTGCCACAGAGCAGATCCTCTTAGTACTTAATAAAGAGTGGAAATATATTTTTTGCCATGAAAATGGTTTTAACATATTAAAATAATGTAGTTATGCGATATTTCTGTAGGTATTCATAGTATAAATATAATTATATCCACTTTCACTATTTGAGTTCTAATTTTTTATTCAATATGTTTTCTGTACTCTGGTGAATAATACTGGGGTTTGAATGGCGTACACTCTGCACAGAAAACAAAGCACATGGAGTGCCACTGACAGCATTTCAGCACACAATCTATTTAAAACGATGTTTAGATTGCTCCAAAATAATGCCTTCTATTCATTTCCACTGAATCTACAACAACTACAAAGAGCATAATAACACTATTCTCAACTAAATTCTCAACTAAAAAACACTATTTTACAAAATATTAATGCAGATGAGCTGATCAAGACCTGTTTCATTACGTGGTGTGACAGCTGTATATAGCTGTCCAGAAAGTGGCTCATCTTTCACATCACTGTTGTCACTGCTGAAATGCACCACTCATAGCCTCACCGTGTTCACATCCACTCTTTGGTCTCCGTGAACATTCAGCAAGTGCTGATGAATGTCAGTGCATGCAGTTTTTTCCACACACAGGAATTCAATTTCACACCTTTATTTCATATGCTGTCCCATGCCAAACACCATTTTGTCAGACTGCGCCTCTGCTGCCATCTATCACATGGCAACAAAATTTAATGGAATATTGGTGGGAAGGGTTCAACCTCTACTGCCATACCACCAACATCCACCTCTAATGCTGTAGGTCAGCTTCATAAAATAGGAGGCGTTACTTTTAGAGAAGCGCTGAAAATTTCAAGGACCATAAGTTCACCATTTATATTAATCTTTATAGTTGTAAAATGAAAGTTATTGCAAAAATACCATTGTTGATAATTCTTGATCAATTATAATTCTGCTGGTAAATAGGATGTTAAAATTATAAAACCATTTTTTTTTTTCCAAATCAGTGAATACAGAATGGGTTTTCAATTATTTCAACTGCTGGATCACTGCTGGATTTCTCAATGAAACTGTACCATCAAACTAGGTATAACTTGTTCTCAATAATTTTGCCTGCAGAATCTGATTTTATGTTTAAAAAAGAAAGTCAATAGCACATAAACTGGCATATAAATTCTGCCTTTCAAGGAATTAATATATCACACAAATACATCACTTGCTTTGCATATTGCATTTGTTTTTTGTTGGTTTTTTTTTTTTACTTTTTTTTTTTTTAACTGTAAATGTCTTAGAAGGAAAAACATTAGAGCATCCTGAAAATAAAACTGCTATCTGTGCAATACCTAAAATATCTGTCATAATACCTAAATAATAATAATAATAATAATAAAATTATAATATTGATACACAAACGCTATATGTTAGAGCAGGAAACCAAAATGTTGTCATCTTCAAACCTTACCTTGTTGATAAAGTCTCTGTAATTTCAAGTTCTACACTTTAATTAAACATGAGTATCCACAGAGTGAACATGAAGATTGATCATTCATAATTGGAATTTATTTTCTATTTATCATATTCTATTTTTCAGTTTTACGTTTTTAATAACAATATCTAAATTAGACATTACTATTCATTCAAGTTCATTTAATCTTATAAAAAAAACAAGTCACACTCCTTTCTAACACTACTAACACATTTTTTCATTTTCATCTAAGCACACAGTAATTATCAAATTGAACAGCAGACAGCTGTTTATGCTTTCATTTGAAAAATATTTACAATCTCAATGGGATATTTTTCTGCACTTGATGAAATTAATGTTCTTTGGACAGGCAATACAAGCAATTAAACTGTCAAGCAACTTGTTCAAAACATTCAGCTAACAAAACAAGAAGCTTCCTTTAGCAGACACTAAAAATGTTACTTACAAATTTCTTCCAAGACCTACAGTAATCTACATCAATAAAAAGTCTAAGAATAGTCTCCAATTAGGAGAACCACTTTAGTTCTAAATTAGCGTAGCTAATTTCAATATTGGATCTCATTTTTATTCTGATTTCCAATATCAATAGAATTACCCAGCCTAGTGTATACCTTGCCTAAAATACCTTGCCTCAGTACTCAGTAACTGTAACGCATCAACTCAGGTAACCAAAGTTAGCTACAGTGCTTAAACTGATAAAAACACATGTGAAAAACCAAAATGATTCAGGAGTCAGTCTCCAGGAGACAATTAGCATATATTTTGTTACATTCCCAGTTGAATACATTGAACTGCAGAACAGTAAAGCCAGGGAAAGCAAGCAGAATATCTTAAAAGTTTCAACACCCTGTTTCATACTGCACGTAATTTACATTTATCGTTGCTTGACTCAATACTATTTATATAACTAAGTGAAAATAGCATTCAAAATTACAGTCAGATCCTTGATGGTAAGTATTGGAACACTGAAAGTATTTGCAATTTATTTCACAGCTGATGTGACTATCCCACAATGAGTACACTTTGTCACATTAACTTTTGACGTTGTTTGTTTGATGTGGTGGGGAAGGCAAACAAACAAACAAAATCAACAAATCTCTATTAATCAAATCTTTTAAAGTATTTCAGCATGCTACACCAAATACAATACCTAGGCCCAGCCATATAAGATGACCAATGTATATATTTAAGTGAAATACTATACTGTTTCTGTACTTGCACATATCTAGCCTTTACTGGATGATTTTATGTTCTCCACAGCAATACTTCACAAGCAATAACATCTGGAATCCAAATAGCTAACCTACAGATTTTTTTTAAATATATTTTTATAATTGATTAAAAAAAAAAAAAAAAAAAAAAAAAAAACTGGATTGCATTTTGCAACAAAGCCAGAAGTCACAGAAATTGCTTAGTCATACTCCATGAAAAGAGTTTAATGCACGTATTAACCTGAAAAGTAGGAGACATGGATGGAAAGAAGTACATTTAATGGCATTTCCCACCCTCAGAAAATACAAAATATTTATTTTTCATGAATATATTATGTTTGGAACTTTTGAAAGATGTCAGACTGTTCGTGCAAAGAGAACCAAGAATCATGGTTTTTATTGACTTACACTACCAGACAACTAAATGTCTTGCCCAAGACCAAAAATAAGGTGTAAAACCTACTATATGCTTTCTGTGCCATTAGACTGGTAGAAAATGTGAGCAGCAAACAACTTTAACCTCAGAATTTTTATTCTGCAATATACAAATTTGGTTATACAACTGCTGTTGATTTTCCTACTGTCTTGCAGTGGAAAGGGTCTAAAATCTTAATAACCTCCCATTAGCACACTGAAACTGATTTGCTAAGCAATATCACATAATTACCAGAAAATTAATAAAGAAGGTACGTACTGGTCCGTACTGCCAGCCCAGTTCAATCTTATTCATAACCCAAAGTTCATGGATGTTCTCTGCTAACTTTTCTCTAATTCTTTCCAAGTGGGGAGGCAAAACAATCTAAAGAGAGAAAAGAAAAAGATGTTATTACAAAGGAGTTGCTCAACAGAGCAACAGACCTCTACAGTTGTCAAACTTGACATAAGTCACATCCCTCAACTAATCCTGAATAATCATTCATTCTTATCGATATATAGGACAAACAATAATAACAATAAAACAATCAATAATAAAATAAACAATCATTCCTAAAGTGAGACAAAATTCTTAGATCAAGAAATACCCTAATCTACAAATCCCAGAGTTTGACCAGCAAAGGAAAACAGTTGTAATTCGAATACCTTCAAATGTCACAGAACACATTCATGACAGCTGTCTATAAACGACTCAAACTAAGGATACTTCTCATATAAAAAAAAAAAAAAAAAAAAAAGTAAAAATCTGAATAACAGTTATTTTCTTCAGAATACTTCAGACAAATATAAAAGTTTGAGAAGTGCACCTCAATAGAAAAAGAGAGACTGGGACATCACCTCCAAACTTTGCAGTTGGATGTTGTCTCAAAAAAAAAAAAGAGACCCTAAATACAAAGCTCTATAAATGATCACAGCGTTACCCTACTTGTAATTAACAATAACCCCAAGGACACATGCAGAATCTTGTATTTAGCAATTTCCTTTGTTTCAGGGACAGGTTCCTAAACATGTTAAAACATGATAACAAAAATTTGACCTTAAAACATGATAACAAAAATTTGACCTTGTCCAAAAATTCTATTACCAAGAACTCCTGTCAAATTTAAGAACAACTACGAGAAACAACTTAGAAATACAACTTCAGAGCCGTTTCTTGAGTACAGTGAGTTTAATGCCACTCTCAGTAACCTACAAGGACAGCAAAGGAAGAGGACTGAAGTTGGTCTTAAATCAAAACCTTCAGTAATTTTAATTAAGCTGTTATAAAAATTTCTAGTGACAAGACAGTGGCAAACAACAAAGCATGAAATTAAAATACTCTTTTTACATACTCTAATATTAAAGATAAAGCAGTCTTCATTGCAGTGTCTGTGAACTGACAATATACTTGAGTACTACAAGAACTTCACAGAACCTTTGACTTTTTTCCATTTTTCAATTTCTAGCTGTGTAATGCATCAAACAAATTCTGAGAAAAAAAAAAATTGAGACATTTAAATTCAGTCCAACGAGAAATAACATAGATCTATAATATCTGTGTTTGGGAAACAAAGTGCGATCTTTTAGTTTCAATACCTGGCTAGTATCTACAGGAACTGGGGTGAAAGCTGCTTGTGACAGATTGAGAGTGGGACCCAGAAGATCTCTCGTATAGCTTCGATCCTGCTTGTACTCTCGGCTATGCTCCACTTTCAGTTTCTCTTTTGGTAGAACAGCTTCAAAGCAAGGGGCATATCCAGGTGGAGGAAGGAACTTGAATTCTCCATGACGACCTCCAAGCAAGAAGCGTACCCTGTAAAAGCAGAGTTAATTTAGATAATTGGAACACTTCTGGTGTCAAACCTCATCAGTTTGTCAGCTTCACAACTACTGAGTGCTATTGGGAAAAAAAAATAAAAGCTTATTTGCACTGTTTGTGTTCACACTCCAGTAGTGTTGGAGTAGCAAGTGCAAAAAATGTGAGGAAAACTAAATATTTTTCTTCATTTTGGTTCATTTTCACTTCAATAAAAGCATTCTAAGTGAGGCTGAAATTACAACCTACAGCAATCAATCAGCAACCACTCAAGTTTCTCCAGTGGGAATTCTCAATTCCCTACAATTTGAGAAATGAGCCTGGAAATCTAGTAAAATATGACTTTTCCTTTTCACACTCAGAAAAGGAAATGCTTAGCATGCAATACAACACCCCTATTTTCTTCACTAAAACATGCACCTGTCATTTTAGTAGAAACTCAGGAGGAAGAATTCTTTACTCATTACAAATTTGACTTTTTTTTAATTATGAACAAATTCTTTTTTTGTGTGTGTGTGATTGAAAAATTTAGTGAATGAAATCATGTACATTTCCAACCAGAAGAAATCAAAAGCAAAAAAACCAGAAACCCCAGCCTTGCAACAGAATCATGTGTCCTCCTTTATATTTGCTATGTGTTTTCTAAAACTGTTATTAGTACAGATCTAAACATTTTCCAAAAGCAGACAAAGCATGTGAATAGTATCTGTCAAGTGTTTTTTTTATTAGGGAGGTAAAGCATGCAGGTGCACAGTTTTGCATTTCATGGCATTTACTTCTATAATTTTACTACCTTATCATCCATAACTGTATTATGCATGGCAAAGACTAAAGAAGTGTACTTTGCATCTGGAATGAGATGCTAGTTCTTTGCTTCTATACTGTTCACCACAGTTTCTGAATGATCTCTAACAAAGCATTGCTTTCTTTCCAGCAGAAACCAACTTTCACCCTCAACTTTCATCAGTTCTGCTCGTCAGGTCTCCTGCTGGAACTTCATGCAATCTTTTTTAATACTACTGTCTCAAACTACTGAAAAAATGAAAGTAGAAATTCAGCACCTCAAACAGGACTTGAAATTTTACAGCAAATCAGAACAACAATCAGAGTATGGATTGACTGAATTTCTGTTAGTCCATTCTGTTGAAAAGAAAGCATACCAACATTTCTTAAGGTCAGTGCTAATAGTATACTTGCTTCTAACAATTGCCTCAGGGCAAACATTTTTAATATCGAAGATCATTTTTTATCTTCCCATATAGGTTTAAGGGAGCTATTCATAAAGTTAATATCTATCTATGGGCATTGTAGTGAAGATAAAACTTTGAGTCCTATTTGCAATCCACTTGAATAAACTTATTCAAGTGATGAAAAACAACAGATGCACCATCTCTTCAGGATTCCTTTGTAGTTTCAATAGCTAAGAATTGGAGCTGTGCCAAAGGAGCAGATGTCAGAAAGGGAAATGAGAGTGAAGACAACCAGGGAAATAATTTTGTATATTAACATCTAATGAAAACAAGAATCCCAGGAAAAAACAGACTTGATACTAACTTTATTCCTGCAGAGAAGCTGACAACTGGGAAGAAAAGGCCATCTATATTGAAATTCTCAAACATTCCTTGAACTGGCTGTCCATTTATCCGAAAAGAGATGCTGGGGGCACTCAGATCCAAACAACAACTAATAACATCTTCAGTTCTTAACAGATGTTGGTTTGGAGAATTTACTGTTCGAGCTACACAGCCTATAGATATAAAGGAGATACATTTAGAAAAGCTTCTGAGAATTATATAGGTGTTCACAGCAGACTAGAAATAAGAGAAAGAAAGCAATAGAGAGCATGTGTTAATTCACAGATATTTACATCTGTGACATCTGATAAAATCTGATTTTAAGATCTGAACTTTAAGCTTGCAATATGATGAAGAAAAGCATACAAAGGCTGCAAAAGCATGAAGCTATTTTAATCATAAGAGATTAAAACTAAATAATAGTTAATGTAAGTGAAAATATTGATACAAACAATAAAAACAAAATCTAGATTTCATTACCCACAAGCAATATAAGTGCAAACTGCAAAACAAATATTGTGTAACACGAAATCTAGCACACTTAGCTAAAGAATACATTATTCAATATAAAGAATAACATTTTACTTGAAATTATTTAAGAAAAGTGAGTTATTTTTTGCTATTACAAGCCAGACCACAGTACTCTTGCAAATCTGTTCAAGATGATACCACAAAGATTCATAATCAAACCCTGAAACAGCATTTTTCCAGCATATATCAAAGATAACGCCAATTTTGAAGCATTCAAAATCACCAATATGTGTATTTTTCTCTAATATGTGTAGTATTAATTCTAAACGATCATTTTATCTTGCATCAAATTATATTTACATAAGTACACCTGCTTCCTAGGAGAAATAAACTAGAGAAGAACGCAGAAATTAGAAATCACCATTTCTGAAATTTACTACCATCCACAACAACAACAAAAAAAAACACATTGAAGTTGTATTAAAATAGCTCTGGACATGTTTTCCAAAGACAAGCAATGTCTGAATGAGATAAACAACAATGGATAGTGAGAACACACCTCTGAGTTTTTAACTGTGTTCCCCGCTATTTGTAAACATAGAAGACTAACATAAAACCTAAAATACCTAAATGCCTAAAGATAGGCATTTTTAGCTGAACACAAAAAAATGGCCCAACATATTCTCTTTCTGATCCTAGAAGACTTTTCAGTAGGTGTAGAAACAGCACCTCCTATTCTGCTGGGTCCCTCAGGAAATGGGTTTCTGGGAGGATTAGTTCCCAGAATCATGCCTGTCTGCTAAGTGTTCCCCAAAACAACAGAACTTATAAGCACCCTGTTGAACATCCCATGCATTTAATTTCAGCATAAATCTATTAAGCCTGGCTCTGAATTTCTAGGAAAATCAGTTCCCACTTATACAGGCAGCTGGCCATAGTTTTCATGATTTCATTTAGTCAGCAGTATAGTTAAGGAAGAAAAATATTTTCACGTACTCATGCTACTTTCATCTATCCCTTACAAGATTATATCCCTTCCCTCTACGCCTTTGTTCATTTGCTTTAAAAGTAACCTGTCCTGTGAACAAGGGCTGGGAAACCTGGAAGATACCTCATAAACTGAGAAATTTACACAGAACATTGCTGAACAATGTAAAAGTCACAGTGTAAGAACTGTCTCACAAAGGAACTATCTTCTACCAGTTCTACATCCAAAAGCTCACAGATCGCTGTAGAGAATAGCAGATAAAAACATCACAACAGTCAAGTTCTAGTTTTCAGATTTCAAAGCAAAAAAAATTATTTTTTTATGGCAAGAATAACTAAACACTAAAAGAACTATTAGTGAAAAGAGTAACTACTTTATTTCCTTAAGCTGTTCAACTTGAGACCAGATGCCTTTTTAGATATTAGAATTTAGCCAATTATAAGGTATTGGGTTCAGTGAAAGACTGACTGACAAAATAAACATATAAATTTATTTGACTTTATATACAGTCAGACAAAATTGTCTAAGCACTTTTTCAAGTATTAGGCATAATAAAATTCTATGAGTTCCACATCTTTGTATCTTTGACTAAAAAAACAAACATAAATTAAATAAATATGACTCTGAAAAAGGCCTATCCAGAACAGCCCCTCAGAGAGTTGTTGTTCCTATTCATTAATGCCTAAATCCTCCAAAGATTATCAGAATGTTTCAAACTCACCAAGATACAGCCTGGGATTGTGGAGGAAGAGGAAAAGCCATGATTTTTTGCAATCAACTACCTAAAGACCTAAGTTTCAGATGTATGTGTTACATTTCCTTTAGAAATTATCAAGAAAGGTGGAAATATTTTCAAATCTACAAGCCAAATTCACAACAGAGATGAATATTTAAAACACGTGTTTATAAGGTGGGCTGAATTTTTTGATTGGGATGGGTTATGGAACAAAGAACCAGAAATATTTATGTAATCTGTGGTATTTCTAACTAAGAATTTACCATTGAGTAGAAAAATCATTTTGATATTGAGTAACCTTTTGTTTCCTCCTCAAACGTGAATGTAACATGAGCCAGTTGGGTTGGCTCATAATTTCCTGATTCTTCTTTAATAAGATTCTATCTGGTAAACTCAATTATGACATGTCTTTACTGACATCATTAATTATGCAACATTGTTCCAAAGCAATTTTCATTATGCATGAGAGCAAAAGTGGCAGCTACATTCCCAAGAAGACACTTTACTGGATATATTATTGCTTAATAATACATTCTTTTACTATTTTTGATGTAAAATTCTTTTGAAGTGTAAAACTGTCTTCTTTTCCAAGCATCAAGCCACAATGCCTCAAATCTTCAAAGACTTAAATCATACATAGAGCTGACTCTTTAAAATGTCTCTCTCATCTGTTAAGGATCTTCAAATTTTCACAGTGGCACAAATTGCCAGTTCAATGAGCCTTGCCAGTTTCCAGTTGTATGGTTCAATAATCGCAAAATATAAATGGGAAAATATTTTTTCCTCAACAAGATGAAACTGTAGTAGAAAATTGTTCAATAAGTTTTTGAATCCCCTTTTATACAACTACCAATTTAAAATGTATCTTGATAAAAGAAAGATTTGTATGGATTAAAACTCTCAGGCTGTTCTCCCACTATCATAGTGGAATTAAAAACTTAGACTTCTGATTGATAGAATTATTTTTTGTACATGTGAAGTTTTAAATAAAACCCAAGAGCTACCACTACCAAAATTCTCATGCTGAAACTTAAATAATTATTCTGTGTTACTTTGTAAAAAATATTATTTTTCCAAGATATAATCAACTTAAAGCATATTGTGGTGGGATACTCTTTTCGTATATTTCCAGTGTCAACAGAAACATTTGATTCACTGCTGAGAAACACACACTGTTCCAAGCAGATATTAAGTTCCAAGCTTAAGATCCTTGTATAACATAAGGATAAAACAAAAGAGAAAAAAGAAAAAAGAAGGAAAAAGTACCTGACCACAGATGCAGACCATCGAAGCCATAAGAATACAAGTCATCACCAACACCATTTCCTCCCCATTCTGCTCCTCCCCCTGGATACGGTGAGTAGCCCTCTGTTGAAGCCCAGCCTACTCGTAGGTGAGTTGATTCTGCAGTCACAAAAGGCTCTAGATGGTCCACCATAAGTTCATAGTACCATTTTCTGTACTGGGCAGAGCCTTCACTAATTCCCAAGAAAATATTAGGTCGCATGCTAAAACAGAAAGTATAAACGTGGACATTAAAACCCCGCCTCAAGAACAAAATGCAATATTGTAGACTTTTCAACTCAAATTTAGTACTCGTTGTGTTTGTTTAAAATAACAGTAGTAAAATTAAGTCTGCTTTTGTCTCCTTCTTTTTCTTTTTTTTTTTTCTTTTTTAGTATCAGTTTTTATAATACTTAGTCCAGAGTCCATAGTTTAATCAACCTAAACATCTAATTTACTATTTAATAGTGATTAGCAACTAAAATTTTGCAGTACCTTCAAATAGTTTGTCAAACAGCAGTGTCTTAGAGACCTCTTTGGCAATTATTTGTGATGCAAGGCAAGCAAGTTTCATTCTCTCTAAACGTTCTCAACATTTAATTGGTCTTTCTTATCTTTGAAAAATAATTGTTTTTTCTTACCACTGCAAGAATATCCATATTCTGATTCATGACACATTCACAGTTAACAGCAAAAAACTGCATTAAGTACAGACATTTTTTCTACAGCTACATTTGAGAGAGAGCTCCACCTCCCCTTTTCCAAGTCATCTCAAAAGCTCAATCAGTTCTCATACCTTTAAAATTTCTTCTAATGCATTTTTAACACAAGTCTTAATTATCTACTACTTATCAATTGCTCAAAGTTACTGCTGACATGGAACTGTTCCCACTATCCAATCTTTCCATGTTGGTGCATTATTGGATGTACTGGATTGAGGGGAGGGGGTAAGTTCACATACGGGTAAGAAAAATGTAAGTGAATGGGTCAGCTAGAAAATGTTCACTTCATCTTCATGTATGGATTTATTTTTACCTGAAATAGGTAGTCTCCTTGTAATATGCAACTGTTGAATTTTTTTTAGCTTTTCTCAGCATCTAATAAATCCTACAAAATATAATTCCTACAAATTATAATTAATATTTCCATGTTTCAATTTTCATTCTAACTTAATGGCAGACTTTCCAAATAGATATAAGTTTGAGACAGAGGAAGACCACATGAATCTTCACTTGTGGCCAGATTCTTCTGCCTCAGTGTAAGTTCAATCTCTGGATAAACATTTACTCTATGACTTTACTGATTAAAGACTTTACGTTCCAAGTAGTTATTAACATATGCTGGAAAGTAACTTTGATAAGTCTTCCATGGGGAAGGAGGTAGAGAGCCCTCGCAAAATTAATAAGATTATTTTAAGACACTGGCAAAGGTGTTTGATGCTAGATTCTTGTTTTTGACCAACTTTAGTAGAAGAAGGCAACCACAAAACAGTAGTACTCTGAAAGTATAGCTAGATCTAGACAATCATCTTTTCAAGGGACTCCATAATTTCACATGTTGGAGATAGTTCAGAGCAAATTTATCCTGCATCAACACTCTGTTATTCATATTTTGATTATAACAAAAATTGAGTAGAGTATTCAAAATCCTAATGAGAGTAAAATATCTTACTAAAAGTTCTGGGTGTAAAACATTTTTTCTGCAGTGGATATTTTTGTCTTTTTCAACTACAAGTTTCGTTCTGATTTGTTCATGCCTACAAGAGTTTATTTTTACCTGCTCACATGGTTGACAAGGCGGGTCTGTAAGAGCAGATCTCTTCCTGGCAGGAGATTATCACAGATGAGATGTTGATTGGACCGCACAGCCACTCCATGACATACACAGAGAGAACATAAGACATCCAAAACCTGGAAAAAAATAAATTCGTTTTCATCTTGAATAATTTTTCATGCTAAAGAGATCATAATCACTCTGAGTTACTCCTGGCAATATAATGCTCTGTACTGTATTAGTGGAAGACATGTAGAATAAAGTTACTGTGTTGATGAACTTTATATCCTTAAAACAATTCTGAAATTCTTTTAATAATATTGTTATTTTCTTCCTGCTTCCTTTGAAACTGAGTTAGTATCAGTGCTTTCATTAAAACCCAAATAACATCTCCACCTTTGCATCTTCAAACTGCCTATAGGAAAAGTTTAATTCCTAACTATGAATGCTGTTTTGAAGTATTTGAAATCTGACATCTGTACAGAGCAACGTGGTTTATTTGTTCACGAATGTTTAACTACATATGTCCCTCTCAATGCATACCTTATGGTTTCTTCCATGTTTGTCCAAAAGACAGATGATTGATTTAATATGTCCTTCCTTAATAATGTTTAGAGCTTCAGGGCTTTCCACCAATACACAGTGTAAAACTTCTAGTATTCCTGGAAAAAAAAAGGGGGGGAGAGGGGAGTATGCGGAGGGGTGGAAATTATAATTCAAAGTATACATAATATTATAATTGCAAATACTACTTTCCAATATTTGGCCAGTAAAATTCGTTAATTTCAGAAAGTCCTGTAAACAATAGATAAAATCAAAAACAAGATTGGTATTATCTTTCTGGATTTCTCAAAATTAGCGAGCATAGTAAAAGTCAGAAAGGACAGGAGAAAAAACTGTAAATTAATTGAAAACTTTACTAATAAATACGTGATAATCAATGCTCAAAAATTCAAAATGTAAAGAACTGCTTTTCAATGGCCCCAAAAGGTGAAGAATTGACACTGCACATATATATATTCTATACATAAAATACGTTCTCTATATTTACAGTTTTCCACTTCTTCCCTTAGAAAACCATTTGAATCATTAACAGAATTATACCCTCAATTTCAAAAAAAGAGATAAATTCCCAGTACACTGGCCCATTCTGTATCATTTTCTTTGTGTATGTAACAGCTAAGCTGGGAGCCCATAGTGGTGCTCTTGAAACAGTGGAATAAATAGAGACTAACCTGAAAATAAGATGTGCAAGCAAAAATGACTAAATCACAAGTGGCCTCCCAATTAAGTGGAATTCTAATATCAAGGAAGCAGCAGTCCTTGCCATTAAGAATCATTGCATTTTTATAGGTTCCCAGCCATGGGGATGTAGAATAGGTTCCCACATCTGCTGGATCAAGTCATCACTTGCTTTGGGAGCACCACATTTGGCAAAGTCAAGTATTAAGTATGTTCATTATTATCAATTTTCACAATAAAAAAAGTCAGTAAGGGATTTCCTATGAGGACAAGCTGAGAGACCTGGGACCATTCAGTCTGGAGAACTGTCTGAGGTGACTTGAGAGCAGCCTTTTGATATCTAAAAAGGAGCTACAGGAAAGAAGGGGAGAGACTTTAGCATGGTCTGTGGGAATAAAACAAGGGGGAAATATTTTCAAGCTCAAAGAGGGTAGATTTAGATTAGATAGAAGAGAAAAAATCTCTTACAGTGAGCATGGCGAAGCACTGGGACAGGTTGCCCAGCAATGTGGTTGATGCTCTGTCCCTGGACACTTTTAAGTCCAGACAGGGCAAGACCCTGGGCAACCTGATCTGGAGGTGGTGTCCCTGTTCCTTGCAGGGGAGTTAAACTAGATGGCCTTCAGAGGACCCTTCCAACTCTAATAATTCTATGATTCTATAAAATTTCAGGATTTCAAAATTGTGGCTCATCCACATGCGTGTCCTCTGTACTCAAAATTCAGGTTAAAATGAAAAAAAAAAAAAAAGCAAAAAATTGAAAGGTCAGACTTTGTCAGTGGACACAATAAATGCAGCGTTCAGGACTATGATCCACCCAGTGCCAGAATCATAGAATGGCAAGGGTTGGCAAGGATCATCAAGCTCCAACACCCCTGCCAGATCTGGTATCAGACCAAGTTGCTCAAGACTGCGTCCAACCTGCTATTGAACAGCTCCAGGAATGGGACATCCACAACTTCTCCAGGCAGCCTGTTCCAGCACCTCACCACTCTCTCTGAAGAATTTCCTCACGATATCCAATCTTCCCTCAAGGAGCTTAAAATCCTTGAGCTTAAAATCCTCAAACTAGGGAGGTAAACTATAATGTGATTAACAGTTTTATCGAATGCCACAGTAATCTGGGAATGCATGGAAACAAATGGATTAAAATGTGTTATCTTAAGGTTTCCTATCTCTCACTGTGGCATTAAAATGCACTTCTAAGAATAAAATCAGTAATCCATTATGAATCAATACCACATAAAGTCAGTGTGATAGCTACATTCTTCTCAGGTTGTGCAGGTAGATTCATAATCATTATTCTGTTTTAAAATAAAATATTTTTTGTTTTCTAGTATTCATCTTTTCAACAAATGAAAGTAAAAATACTTCAAAAGTGTAAACATTCAAGAGAAAAAAATGAATGCTATCAATCAGACTTGGCTGCCACAGCATCTTTTTCAGCTTCTGTGGTGGTTGAGTGCTAACTATCAAACACACTAGGTTTGAAGGGCAACATTCTGTATTCAGAAAAAAAGAATGCATATAAACATACAATGTTGGTTTGGACTGATCCACTTTTAGATTTGTCTATATTAAAGACAGCTGGACCTGCTTTGATTTCTTTGAAGTTGCTCAAGGAAGTTAAGCAGAAAGTGTTTGAATAAAATATGTATCACAAAAACATACAGATGTCATGATGAAGATGGTTGAAAATTTTTTTCTTAATGATTAACTTGAAAAGCAGAATATCTTTCAGGACTTCTCTAATTTCAAGCTATAGAATACTAGAGTAAAAAGTATGCCTAAAAACTACTCATAAACTGATAACGCGCTTCCTAAAATCTTTGAATTAGGACACTGAATAACCAGCCTTCCTTATGATTCTTCACGTAGGCTTTAATCCCTTTGAAATTTTAATAGGACTAGTTAATCCCATCTGAAACAGATTTCATAAGGAAAGACTAATCTTAATTTATACACTGAAAGAGACAGCCGAAGAACTTGCATTGCATTTTTCACTTAGCACCTGTCATACCTCAATTCTGACATAGTCTGCTCTCAGGCACGTTTATACTTAGACAAACCTTAGTTTTCTTACTTTTGCTTCAGTGAAGATCATGAACTTAATCAATTTCCAGTCTAATTTGTACAATCAACTCAGTTACTGTTTATATATTTAATGCCTTTATTTTGTTTTCCTAGCATTTTTAGTTCAAAGAAAAATTTTTCACATGATATTATTAGATTCATTAGATGCTAAGCCTTCAATGTCTTACAGAACAAACAGATTTCAGGTTACAGAATTCATCTCGTACTTCACTGTAGCATCATAAATATTTACGTTTTAATTGTCTAAACTGATTTTAACCTTGTGACAGTTCTGTTTTTTGTTGCTTTTTTTTTAATATAATAGTAACCATGTAATACAGCATTTTAGGTTGCTCTAATGCATTTCGTATTGTTATGATTTTCATATTTTATACTGGAACTGTATCCCATCTTCTTTTTCCATCATCCACATATATAAGATATCCTAAAAATTAGGAATTCCAAAATCTGTAGATGCATTCACTTAGAAAGCGGCTCTGGAAGATCCAGCTTAGCAGAACTGAATTTGGAGAGGGGCTAATTGAGAATGGAGTGCAAACAATAGATAAGAGATGACTGCATACCATCACACTTTTATTGTCAATGTGAAATGCTAAAATAATGAAGGCACAAGTCAAATTCCTTGGCCACAATGAGCTCTGATTTAAGGATATTTCTCCCAATTGCAGTCATCAACTAAGAATTATTATTCAAAGAAAGATTATTATTTTCCTTCCTACTCACAAAACATAGAGCACTAAAACAAATAGATGACAGCAAAAAGTTACAAGTATGCAAACAGAAAAGTGGTTATTATATTATTCTCACTGCTGTTTAAACTATCTTGCCCACGAACCTTCCTGTTTTGAAATTACTGTAACATAATTGTATAAAATAATGTTTAAAAGACTCCAAAACAATCATCTTCCAACAAACAGTAACATATATTGTATAGAACACAAAGAAGTCATAATTGCAATTCGAGAATATTTCTTAGTCTGCCATTCAGAAATAGCTCCAATTGGGTGACTGCAGAGAAGAGGGGAAGGAAAGAAAACGTTATGCAAAACAAAGCAGAATATGTAAAATCTACAGAGACAGAAAAGCAGACAATGAAAATTTAAAGCATAGCAAACAGTAAATATGGAACATTATCCAAATCTACTGCTGTGGATTTAATATATTTTCCATGCGCTATTATTAATAATAGACCCTTGAAATCCACCTCGATCTCTCTCACTCCCTGTGAAATGATGAACATGAACCAGAACAAGAACATCAAAAATATCTGATATCAGTAACAGTAGAACTAGGCAATAAAAAAGTCAGGTTGAGACAATTCTATCTGGTGTTACAGTAAAACTGATTTTGCATTTAATACAAAAGATTTTATTAAATTGCTCAGACTATGATTGCTATTGAGAATTAATACAAGTGATATAGAACATCACAAATATTTATACTATAGTGTTCACAAAATTACAAAGAAAAATATAAAATGGAAGAATATTAATATTGTGAGATTAATTTTTATTTTTTCATTGGTAGTGTTAGCATTACAAAATTGTCTGTAGCTTCATGGAAGCTTACTATGCTTCTCAGAGAACTAGTTTACTCAGTACTGAAGTAAAGAGTTTTCTGAGCTCTGGAAAATATCTTTTTAGTAGGACAACTTCAAGTTTTTTAATTGTTAACTATTGAGAGGCATGCTTCTAGATTATGTCAATAACAAATATTAAATATGTGAAATAAAATTTTATGTAAGGAAAATATAAAAGCCTGTATTTATGTCATTGAAATGGGGCAAGAAACTAAAGTATCAGCCATGAAATCAACACTGTTACAGAAACATAGATCCAGTAACTCTTCAGTTACTTTGGGATACACTTAGCAAACATTCTTTCATGAAATTAGATTTGCCTACTGTCCATTTACAAATCAAACCAAAGCAGGAGGAATAAACATGTAAGGAAAAAAAAACTGTAACATTAAAATAGAAAGATGTTAAAGAATAGTTTTAAATAAACAACGAAGTTCTTTTTTTAGAGTAAGTACGTGCTAAATGTGGTAACCTAAACAAGCATCCTTTAGAATCCTTTTACAGAATCCTTTTTTAGGCAAGTTAACTATTATTTAAAACAGCAATGTGGTACACATTATCAAGTTGGCAATGTCAATGCCATATAATACCAACATAAATTCTTGTTATTTACATTAATTTAACATGCAGTGTTTGTGCTACTTATTTTTTATTCTACTCCTAGCATTATTCTCCAACATAGTTCAAAACATTGTTTTATAAAGTCTAGTCCCAGTATTTTCAAAAAATCCACTGCAAAACTAAAATTACAATGTATTTAGTTGGTAGATAAGATTTACAGATAATAGATTGCTTCCAAGGAGGAAGAAGCCAGGATGGAAAGTACAGTACATAAGTACATGTAATTTTGAACAGTAGTGACACTAACCACACCACAGAGCCACTAAGCAGATGAACTTGAGCACATTTCTATCTGCTTCTATCTTGCTAATCAAGAAGTGCTAAGCGATTAATACTAAGGATTTCAGGAGGAAAATATGACTTCAATTTATAAAATTAAAGAATAGTAATAAAATATAGTTAATAAATTGCCAAATTTAAGGTAATGTCAAAGAAAAATAAACAAGACAGCTTAAAAAATGCAGGTCTAAAGTGACACTTGGATTCTCAAATCCTAAATGTGTCTCAGGCATGCTTTTTCTTGCTAACCTCAGTCAGACACCAGGGGACAGATGCGATGAAAAAGAAAATATATTTGTATTATAGACTTAATTCTTCTACAATCCAATATTTACTGAAGATTCATATACGACATATATTCAAAGAAATCGTGTGAACTTCTCTACATTACAAATACACTCCTTCAAGATGACACAAACTATATCTACTCCAGATGACATCTTCGATGCAAATGCTGAAAAATGCAGAATTCCAATGAGAAGGGAAAGGAACATACTAGAATTAGAGAAAGAAAACAACTTAGTAACTGAAAACACAGAATTGTTTCACCAAAACTGAACAAACCAATTGAATCTTAATCTGTTGGTTCACGGAAAGGAAAGATTACTAGAACCTAAACTGAAACTACAACCATAATCACTATGTAAAATTGTTAAACATATAAATCTAATTTAGTAAAATATTTGCTCTCCCATGGGAAGAACTTCATGAAAACTAATAATAAGTATATCACCAAGTTTAAACAAGTGAAAGACTGGAAAAATAAGGAAGTTATAAAATTAAAAATCATACCAGAAGAGGCTTCTAGTCTTTCTAATCTGCTGATCAGCCAATCAAGAGATCCAGAAAACTGAGCACAGTTTTTACGATTCCCTCGAATAAGAGCCGCTATGGGAAATAGGAAAAAAAAAGAAAAGAAAGAAAGAATTCACAATTATAAATTCATTTGAATTAAAGTAACCCTGATTTTCAAGGATTCTTGAATCAAGTAAACTAATTTCTTAATCCTTTGCTATTGATGTTCTTCATGTTAAATTTAAATTACTCATGTAATTGATACACTTAAACAATACCCTTGGCATCAAATTAACCTTTAATGTTAATAACCCCTTCAATAATCCCTGAAGAATATTCTACATGAAGTAGGGAAACCTAGAACATCATCACAAAACTTCCAAAGAACATTCTACATGAAGTAGGGAAATGAAGAACGTCATCACAAAAGTCAGCTGCTACTGTAGGAAAGAAATTCTGTTTAACAGCATTTTTGTAACAATAGGAAACACTGGAAGAAAATGAACATAACAGAGGATGAACAATTTTTTTCAAGAGTAAGTAGGAACTTGAACATTCCATTACATGTATAAATGTGGCATTTTTCACAAAAATCTGTTAAATATTTATCTTCATATATTTATCTCAAAATAATTCAAGGAAATAGTACCTTTTCCAACTTATGATGGAGAAGGGGAAGTAAATAAAGAGTGAACTTAAGCTCTCTTATACTCAATTAAAATTTCTAATTTCTTCAACAGCGTGAAAATTTGCTTCCAAGTTAGATTCTATAATTGGAATAGTAACCTCTCATAAATTGCTGTTATCTCTCCTGACAATATAACGTGTGTAACCAGCCTTCCACTTTATTCTTTTTCTCAAGTATTGGATCATGCTACAGAACTCAAATTTTCTAGTAAAACGTATTGTAATATTACCCTGTAAGTATTAGAATATCATCTCCATGACTTTCTAAATTTTTTTCATGACGGGTGTCACAAAATTAAGACACGTTAATCAGTTTGCATTCATCTATAAAATGCACTACTTGAGGACCTGACATTCTGACACACAGAACATAAGTACATTGAAATAATCAATACAATCCACTGTTCAATAAAGTCAAAAGTATTATATTAAATCTATGCCATGATATATTACATGATTAATTAAAATCATGACAAATATTGTTTGAAAATAATTTGGGGAAAGAGGAAAAGCATATTGTTAAATGCTACCACTAGAGTTCAGGAATACTTGTTTCTATAATAGACTTTTTAATTAGTTATAGGCAAGCCACGTAAATGTGCTGGCCATCAAGTACCCAAATAAAATGAAGGCAATAATAGCTCACTGCTTCACATGGCTTCAATGAAGTTAACTTCAGTAACAGAAAAAAAGTCATAGATAGTTTCATAAATGCAGTTGAAAAAAAACATTTGTGAAAGATTAGTATTCAGAAGCGAAAGTACAGTTAAAGTTGTACATTAATTAACACAACACTGAGAAAAAATTGATATTCAATACCCATTTCTTTATTGCCCACAACTCTGAACAAGACTAGTGTCTGGTTTAAAGGGATGAAAAAAACAACAGGATGCGCCAGACAGATATTGAAACCAAATAATTGTGCATACTCTTGCGCATTCCTTGGTAATACACAAAGTTTCTAATACAAGCTCAGAATCATAGTGTGTATTTATAATACAGGAGGGTCAAATGCCATAGCAGATTTGTGACAAGAATTTTTGTATGTGATAATATCCAGTCTCTACTGAAAGTCTGTAAATGCCTGCACTGTTATCACAGTGCGATGTCAAAAATAATGTCAGTGATGTGACAAAAGCCATGAGTTGGGACATTGGGACATCACATTTATTTAAGTGCAGACTCAAAAGCAAAGCACTCTGCTGAAGGAAGGCAGAGCAAGCAGTACTGATTTGTCATCCATACAATTACTATACAGCTGCAGGGCTATTCACAATAAAGCAACATTCGTTACAGCCAGAGCAAGGCCAAGCTTCTTAAACATCAGCTGCCAGAACATATTGTAGTTAGAGCAGCAGAGTAAAGGCATTGAGGAGGGCTGGGACATCAAGAAAAGCCCATGGAATAATCTATATTTGGTACAGGACAAGTAGAATTTTACAAAAGTGATTCTTCGGTCTTGTCAATAGGAAAATTAAGACTTTTACAGCAATGTTTCAGAATTCAAGCCAGTAGTTCCTCCAGTCTGCCCAAGCCTCATTTGCTTAGCTTTGTTGCTCAATAGTAAGGAAAAAAATTAATTTTACAGAAATAAGTGAACAAACAAATAAACTACCTTGTTCATCGGCCAGACAGTTCAGTTTCACCATTTGTTTATTTTAAGTGAGGCACATCATTTAAACTCCTATTTCTGCTTCTCTGACATCTGGAGGAATGCCATTTTTCAGTATGCCTTATACACATGAAATACTGCTGAATATTAAAAAAAAAATAATCTAGACCTCACAGCTTTTAATTTCAGAGCCAGAATTATTAGTCTGTCTTTTAACTTAAATTTCTCCACCTGTTTTTCTCAGTGAAGAGAAAATTAAGTAGCAGTCACAAATGAATACTAACAATGGTTCCTATAGGTAGTATATGAGAACCAATTACACACACTATTTTCAAGTGGGCACTTCATAACAATTTTACAGTACTCAGCTGTGGAGCTTTCAATTGAGTTGATATATAACTATTACTTACATATCTTTGCAGTATCATTTCTCTGAGGAGTGAAATTTTATGAGCATAAATGACACACCAAATGCCTTCTGCTTTATTGGAAACTGAGATGACAATCCTTCAATAAGACTTGGACCAAACTCAAGTTTTTGCCAAAACAAGCAAATCATGCCCACACTACAGTTTGTGCATAACACTGACAGTAGCATAAGCACATGTAAGCAGCCTGCACAAAAGGAATGCTTAATGTGACTGTCCTCAGTCACTTAAGGTCAGCATTAATGTTAATATTTAGGCTTAATTATGGCACTGAGAAAAGCTGAGGATGACAGAGAAGCATGGAACTGACAAAATGATCCTTTAGGAAGTTAAATTTCCTTCTGTAAGCAACAACTTAGGAGAAGTGAATATGCTGGCAGCTACAGCAGAGGATTAATAGCTCTATTTAATTAATCATAGTAGAAATAAATAACACATGTGCAATTCAAACTGCTGAGCAAATAAATCAAGTGATTGAATACTTCTACCTAAATAGAAAACTGATTAGGACACTAACTAGCATTTACAGAATATGCTGTGAGATACAGCAACTGCAAGTCGACAAGATCTTCATGTTATACTGCATCTAACAGCTAATAATCTTTCCACGACATCCTGTATCCTAGTAAAATGCTGCAGTCAATAGTTCTAAGTTACCAATAAGTAATGCCTTGGTTATGTAAACTTCTGATTCAGTTTGCAGTTCTACAGCCATACACATGAAAAATCAGAGACCTTTAAAAAACTGACCACAATGTTATGGCTCTTTAATGCAAGAATGATAAATCCATATATCATTGGTTTATACATTTTTGGACAGCATACAAGAGACATCAGCAACACAATGACATGAAAAAAAAAAAATCATTTATTCATTTAGGTATTTTTTTTAAAGCACAAAAAACAGATGTTACGTTTTCAGTGTACTTTCCTCCTATCCACATGCAAGGATCTGAAAAATGCAAAAATCAATGGGTTTTGTAATGTATCGGCTTATCCCATACTAAAACAGATATATATTTCTTCTCAATTTTTACCTAAAAGAATCTAAGCAACCTAAAGAATGTCTTACCTAGTAATTCATACAAGGAATTCAGAATTGATTTCCATGCTTCTCCAGCTTCCTTCCCAGCTACATCTGCAAAATGAGCTGCACTGCTGTATACATTCAAGCGATCAATACATTCAAGAACGAGGTTGATCATGCCCTAAAAATTGAAAGGCTTAGATTACAAGAAGAAGAAAATCAAAACAACAACTACAAGACCTTGTCTAGGCACAAACATGTAAGATTTTCCAGTATCTAAGAAAATATAGAAACAACCATGAAAGGAGACAGGTGGAGTCAAAGAATAAATATATATGGAAAAGGTAATGTAAAAAACAAACAAACAAAAAAACCAACAACACAGCACTGATGCATGTTTTGAACTGCTGTGAAAATAAACATTTATCAGTTAGATGATCAAAATAAAAAAATACACAGTATTCCAGGCATCCTATTCTAGAAGACATTTAAGCATCTGACAAATTGCAGGCAACCATCTCTACCAGAGAAATAATAATATTAAGCACAATAGTTGAAGCATACCTATTAAACTATAACATTCTGTATCAAGAGAAGAAGCTACAAGAGAAGAAACTAATTCACCACTAAAGGAGTAAATTATAGTCAGAGCCCAGGATTTTGCCTATACTAATATCTAACTGTTTTTTAAAGGCATTAAATGTATTTTTTTGAATACTCAGGAAAATCAACAGATCTTAAAACATTATAAATGTAGCAAATAGTCTGAGTTATATAGGACAAACTCTGCAAGTTTACTCCAGATTAGACATCAGTACCACAGACACCATAAAAGAATAATTGCAGACAAAACGGGGAAAAAAAAAATGTAAAACAGAGCTACCTCTTCCTGGAAGAGATTCTGGCGATTCTTCAGTGCACGGAGCCTGTTTTGCTTGTCTTCATGCTCTAAATGTTCATCAGGAGGGTGAAAGTAGCCAATCAAGTCTTGAAGGCTCAGACTGACAGACTCAATAGGTAAATCTACTGCGGAAGACTTCATTTTTTTGCTGAGAGCATCAAGGCCCCTAAAATAAGATGCAAAATCTCCTGAGTATTGGGAAAGCATTTATTTTACTTTATCAACTCTTTATTAGTTTAAAACTAATCTTTATTTAGATTCCATAGCTCAATTTGTTTTCTGACAACAACTTCTTAACAGTGACTTGTCTTCCCCATTTGCCACTTATTGATGCATATTTCCCTTCTCAAACAACCCTAGCAAACAATCATAGCATCATTATCAGTCATTCCCATGACTAGAAGCATAAAAAAAGTCTCCAGAAAACAAATTTTTCCTCTACTTGTGTGTTTAGCATTTTCAGAGGCAGACCAAAAGATAAAGGGAAGATATGGAGAAGATACTGTAAATATTACAATCGCATCTCTAGTATGTTTTTCAGGGACTATGTTTCCCTAAGCACTGGGAGATCCAGCTCTCCCACAGTCTGTCCCAACACTTCATTAGCCTTTTACTAACTCTGATACAAAATTCAAGCTTGGTCTTGCTCACTGCCTCCCAGAAATAGAGAGCAGACCATTCTCTTCCATGTTTAACTTGACCCTTGCTTAGCTGAATCCCAGACAAACCCTGTAATCCAATTTCTCTTTGATGCGGGGCTCTCCAGATCCCCACTCCAAAAAAGAAAATAATAACAAATAAAATAATTTTCTCCTCCATTTAAAACTTATCTTTTTTGAAACACAGCCATCGCTGCCGTACAGACCTTGGAGAAGGCAGTTGTGGGCAGCAGGCAAGGCACACTACTGCCTCAGGTCAAGGCAACAGTAGATTCACCAGAACTTTCTGGAATGAGCAGAAGGGTTTGCACATAACACCAAAAAAAAAAAAAAAAAAAAAAGATAATTGTGTTCTGCAGATCCACCAGCCGCCCTCAAAAAGGAAAAAAATATATACACTTCTGAGGATGCCTATTAAATGCTGCAGGGCTTATGAGATGACCTGGCTCTCAAGTGCTGAGTGGGAAGAAGAGAAGGGCCCACCTGATAGCACGCAGTGGGGAGAGAGGGAGGGGGTAGCTTACTTGACAGTCCTGATTTCAGTTTGGACTCATTCTCATTGCTTCCACTGTAAAAGGTTTATCTTGCTAGCTTTTGATCATGAATAATCTAGCTACATAGCAAAAAGATCCTTTTCTCACAGAGCACACAATTTTTATTACAGTTGTTTTTCTCTGTTGTTATTTAAGTATTCAGGTAAACATTTTTCAATAAACTGACACATCTGTATCTTCAACTGTACACCCATGTTAAGACATGGTTGCTTTGGGTCATCATCTCCCATATTGCAGTCTCTGAAAAATGAGTTCCTAAGACATTTTTTTCATTAAGTATAGTCTTATCTATCATTGACGTCCTACTGCAACCACATTCACAAGTGTGACATTTTTTCAACTACTGAAGTTATAAAACATTTGAAAAGTAATATCCATCAGTATTGTTGGAGAAGATTTGGAGTAGGAAAATAAATGCAAATACCATATACTCTTAGAGGGCAAAATTAAACATTCCATGAAAGAAAAAGGGAATAAAGTGAGGAAATGTGTAGGAGGAGGGTAGAAACAAGGTATAAACTCACACACTTAAGAGAACTTTTGGCGAGACTTTCAATACACCTATGTCACGGTGAAAGTAATGCCTACTACTTATTTCTAAAGAAAATACAACAAATGTAAAGAGCACAATAACATTATTTGATAAAGCAAATTCTCAGCTACAAAGCACTATTTTTCAACAGCCGCCACCAGTAGCTATGCATTTTTGCCAGCCATGAACAAGAGCCTACATGCTGCACTCAAAAATCTGCGCCTGTAGAGATGACCCACTGTCACCATCACAACTGGTGATATTTTTTTTATCTTACATTATACTTAGAAAAGAAAGAGCTAAAAAATCTAGATGTTGCACTTTGTGGCCTACACCAAACATTGTGGTTTCTTTCCATTGTCAGTACTTACATATGTTGAAATCAAGATAGAGAAAAGAAATTGGCCACCACAGCACTTTGATGATTAAGAACTATCATAAAGTTATATACATATACCTTATAAACCTGTTGAAAAGGAAGACTGTACTACGGATGACACGTGCAGTACGAGATTCTTCATGCTGAGATCTGGACAATGTTAAACCATCATCCATGTGACCTTCATGGTGCATTATTGCCTGTAATACAAAAATAAGAAGCTATCACTGCAAAATTTAACTTGTATCATAAATAAGAGGTACGAAAATTCACACAGTAAGGCAGAGAAGTCAATGATATATTATTTACAATATATTATTTTGATATATTTGATGTATATATATACAAGTTTATTCATGTGTATATAGACACACACACAAATAAACACATGCACGTATTTTAAAAAGGCTAAGGGGTTTGGAGTAATTTTTGTTCAACCAAAGAGATGTTCAGTTACTCAGAAGCAGGTCCCTCAAGTTCAGATAAGGTTAAGGAAAAAAAAAAAAAAAAAAAAACCCCGATTCTTCTATTGATCTTGTTTCCTGACTACGCCTTGAATCAATACCGATAACTTACTGTTATCTGTAATTAGCTACCATGGCTCTAAGAGTATTCAATCTAATCTATGTGGTAACATTTTTTAGATAACTTTTTTTTCCATACACAAATTTTTGTTACTTAAATTAAAGAATTAGTCAATAATATATCTTATTTTAAATGTTTTAGAATTAAGATTATAATTATATGCATTAATAATACATGCATAAAAAACATTAAAAAAACAAATTTGGAAGAAATTTATACTACTTTTGTAGAAGATACTTACAGAATACATAAATACATGCATGTAAATAGATAGATTAAAAGGTATCATGCACACAGACTTTAAATACCTAAATACTGTGGTAGCAATTTCACTCCAGCTTTGTACTTGTGATATGTAGAACAGTAATAGAAGATTATATACTTCTGATAAGAATTCCAATATGTCATTTTATCTTATTTCATTTACATAAAAGAACGCAAAATTTTTTTTTTTTTTTTCCTTTCTGAAATGTTTCCCCACAAAGTCGAACATTTTCAATACCAATACAAATGTAGCTTCTGGAATTTGTATTAATTTACAGAAGATTGTTTTTCCCACTTCATTATGTTGAGATAATTCTCTGCTTAACCATAGTTATTATTCTTTAGAAGAAAAAATTCCTCAGGACTTGAAAAAAGAGTTGAATGTTCCAGCCCGAAAAGTAATACACTCACAAGATGGAAAGGCTTCAAACTAAGCAGTCACTTATTCCAAACAACAGCACAATGAAGAAAACAATGTGAACGTATAATACACCGGCTAATACTAGCACTTTAGGTTTTCACCAAATATATACATATTTATCAGTCTTTGTGAGTTAATATCAAAAGGCAAGTAGATGTACTTTGTTCAGTTTTAAGTTTGGGAATTCAGTAGGTCATGTAAATCTGACTTTCATTACTCAAAAAAAAAAACCAAAACAAACACACACACACACACACACGCACAAAAAAAAAAACCAAAAAAAAAACCAAAAAAAAAACACCCACAACAAATCATTTACACTGAAAGAAACAAATGGTTAAACCTGGAAATTAGCGCTCTCCTAGTGTAGTTTTCTTTACTTTCCCCCACTGCCCTACCAGACCAACTGAATTAAGTGCTTTCCTATTTACAGTCATACCTTGCGTTGCACAGAACCCATTCTGACAGACTTTGCATCTGCAGACTGGTATGACAGCCACAAGCCTGTGTCTACATGTTGTATGAAGCATATTGAATCTCCATATTTTATTTCAGGTGCTCCCATTCCATCTACCTCTTTTCTCACACCAACATCCAGTTTTTCCTGAAGGAAAAAAAAAAATGTACATGAAAACAAGAACTGACATGTTTATATTTGCATCAAATATTGAATATTGCAATATTGCAAGCTTTTTTTCTACAGAAATAAAGATCAGAAATCTTCATTTGGTGCACTGGAACATAAAAAGAAGCAATTGTTTTTTGCAACAGTCTGCAAACTGCCTTAGTGATGCAAAGCAATGAGAATGTACTGGATATGAACAGACTTTATTGATTAATGCGACATTTTCTCCAGATGGACATGCTTGTTATAAACCTAGTTTTTATTGCATGCATACGAGAATATGGGCCAATCTTCACATATTTTTGTGGGCTAAATGGGCAAAATTATTTCCTATTATTTTATCCTAATATTGAACAAAAAATAATCTGTTAAGTGTAGCTTTACATGTGTTACTTCACTCTAATGTTTCCCTGTCACTCCTTACTATGTTCAGAAAAAATTTCACATGATTAAGGCTTGCCATTTCAATTTCTTATATTTTCATTTGACCCAATATTTACCTTCTGGGTACAAAGTCACAACTGAAATTCTAGCAGATCTCACTGACGGGAGAGAGATAAATCATAACTGCTTTTTAAGCTAACAATAGTGTATTTTCTATGAAATTTTACAAAAGAACAGGTGACAGCACAAAAATACAGATGAACTCCAAGTAGGAACACTGCAATAAAGTAAAGGTACTTCTCTTCCACTTAACTTTTTGCCTGTTTAGAGCTAACATTCTGTATCACAACAAGCAAGACCTTCATGTACTTTTCAGATAGTGAAGAATTATGAACATGACATTGAAAGGCAGAAATTGCTATAAATTCAGGAAAAAACTATTCATGTTCTGTATTCCATAGAGATTAGGGACTTCCTCTTACCGAGGAATTTGGGTTTAATCACATGCAAAAATACAAGTGAAAAGTTGTACGGTTTGTCCATATATGCTTGGGGGAAAAGAAAACATAGAAAGACTGTAGAGGATGACGCCTACGTTTTTGCATCTTTCATTTTAAACCTTTTATTATTATTATTATTTATTTATTTTTTTACAAAGAGGAAAGACATTTTTCTAATGTCAGTATCCCAATGAAATAAAACATGGCATTCCTTCAACAATATACAAACTGTATTCATCCTCAGCAAAAAAGAGACTACCATATTCTCCACTGAGGCTTCTCCATCGTTCCTTCTAAGTAAATCTTAATTTAAAACAAATGTCAGTATCTACTAAGTCAATATATGTATATGCTGATTAAAAAATACAAACTAATCATCTTTCCACATCAACAAAAGAATACTGATATTCTCTGTGTTGCTAGAAATGCAATCATTTATCTTATATCAAGTAAAACTATCTAACAATAGAGTGCAGTACATTGTTCCATTCTCCATGATGCAACCCCAACTAAAAACTCCATTTAAGCAGCAGTAAATGAGTTCTTTCATTCTTTTGGCTTCAAAGAAGAATAACTGTTCTCATATATAAAAAAATAAAAAATAAAAAAAAAGCAACAGGAACTCCCCAGTACAACTGTACTACCTTGTCCTGAAATGTTTGTGGATTAACTATGAAGATAATTAAAAAAAAAAAAAAAAAAATACCACTGCTACTGTCAAAATTTCAGCATCAGTAAGATAAATCAAACGAAATTAAAGACTTCATCATAGTATTATTTTAAAACTGTTTACCCCCAGTAAGTACTAGCCTGTACTTATAATGATTATTGAAGGTGTCAAATGAAAATTTATACTATGGCAATTGGAAACTGGATAGCAACATCATATCTAGTGAAAGAAATAACAATTTCCTAATTAAATTTAAAAAAAAAAAAAAAAAAAAAACAATGCCGTAAATGCTTCCTACGTCAGTCCACAGACATAAGAAGTGAAACATCAGGAAAGTTCATAAGAAAAAATAAATGAAAATTAAATAAACTGCTCAAAAATAGACAAGCAGAGAAAAAAAAGTAGACTTGTCCAATGAAATATGACAGAAGTTTACTAAATATTAATTACACTCAGTAATTATTCATTTTTATTCTTCGTTGAAAAGATACTGCAATTACTACAAGTTATAATAACACTGCACTGATTCCATACCTTGGAAGACCGAAAACAGAATGCTGTAGATTTTACATCTGCTTTCTCTTTGTCAGTAAGGAGAAGACTCCTGTCATCCAGTAGACTTAAATATTTTCCTGTTGTTATATGTCTTAGTCTGAATGGCTGTCCCCATCTTATGTGGCTGCCACTCCACCTAAGAAAGTTCAAGGAAAGTTTTTTTTTTTTTTTAAACAAGACACAGAGTTTAACTTCTGGGGAAATTGTTTTAAAGCACATTACATTGCTTACTAGTCAATAAAAGGGCAAAATGGTAAAAACGTAAAATTCTACATGTCAGACTATAAGCAAGAGAATTACTACTTTGTAGCTACAAGGGGTTTTTACCTCTACATTATTTCATTGCTGCCACTTAAGAACTTCTAAGACCAACTTTAGTTCAAAGCAAAAATTTCACTGCTGTACCACTGATGTTTACCATCATCCCATAAAATTAAATGCTCAGAGAAAAGCACCATTAGAGTATAATATTGCCTTAAGTGGCCCTGATTTAGTTGTTTTTCAGTCACCACAAATTTAATTGCAAATACATACAATAGAATTTTACAGTGCATACCTAATTACCATTTTCTTTTAAAGGCACAACTCCTTACTATCATTCAAATACTCTTACAAGTAGTCTTCTTTCTGTAATTTTTTACATTTCAAGACATGTAAATGTCTTAAGAGTGATGCATGAATTATAATCAGAACTAGTTCTCTGTGCAATATCACATATTTGTATAAAAACAGAAAATTGTGAGTTTACTGATAGCTATAGCAACTGAAAAGAAAAAAAACACAGAAGTGTATTAACAAAAACAGCATTGTTAGCGTACACTTTCTACCAGATCATTTTTCATTAAAGCAATGTATCGTTTTTTTAGGAAGATTTTTTATTATCAATCTGGTTTTATAGTTTGTAATCTGATGTAATAGGACCACTCTCACTGTACTAAAAATACCCAGCTAAATGGAGTATTCTTCTGTGATAGCTTTTACTTACGCAACTCTCAGAGTTTCTAATCGCCAAAGGGAACGAGCATGAATTGACACTGCACCACCTTCATAATGGACAGTTCTGAAAAACAAGCAAAAGCATGCACTAAATGTTCAGCTCTGTGGTAAAAATCCACCACATTTTCTTGTCTATCTAACTGTACCTCTCATGCTAAGATAGCACAGATGACTACTGCAACTTCCAAAGATTATCATACTCAAAATCAGCTCTTACCAAGCAAGTCTTGAGATCTAATTATTCAAAGACAGTAAAGTGAAACTAAAAAATTCATGATCCATGCACAAAAACAAGCACATAAGCACGAGTTTCATGTACTAGAAAGAAATTGTAAGTACATGTACAAATATGTACAAAATCCTCCCTTAGATTTCACAGAAAGTATTTTCTCCAAATATTATCATGTCACTTGCTTACTATTATACGCTAATAGCGTATCATTCTCTATTATTTCCAAGCGAACTTACAAGTATTACAATGGTTATGTAAGACCAAAAAAAAAAAAGGGGGGGGGGGGGGGGGGGAAGAAGGGAAGGGAAATATGACAGAAGGAAAAACAAAAACAAAAAAAAAACAAAAAACAAAAAAAAAAAAAAACAAAAAAAAGAAAACAAGCAGGCAGGCCATTTGCTTATCAAAGGAAAAATAAAAATAAAAATAGGATCCTTAAATATCTCTTACATTTATGTGAATAAAGGGGTATAGAAGTATAAAGACAGTCGCTCTCCAGAAAAGAATCAGTTATACCAATTACAGCATGGACTGAGAAAGCTGGGATTAAGGACATCTACCAGGAAGCAAAAGCAAAAGCCCAGACACTGGGGTCAGGAATGGAGCAGCAAGACTTTCTATAAGCAAGATTGAAGGTATAAAAAGCACTAGAATATAGCCTCCAGCTAGATACTGCTTTCTCTACAGAAAACTGTAGAGGTTAGGTCTGTGTAAAAGATCTCAATTTTTAATCATGCTGCCTTTACCAAAAAAATATTCATACTAACTCTTACCCCACAGCAGTTGAATAAATTCATAATCGAGACATTCTCATACCTTTTTTTTTTTTTTTTTTTGAAATCTAAAATTCAATTTCCACTCCTTCCACAAAAATGAATGTATAAAACTACTCTGAGATTGTTCGAACCAACTTCCTTAATACTTGCTCTGAATAAGAATTGTAATTGATAGGATACACCACATTTCTTTTTATATAATCTTGAGAAAAAATGTGTTCTGAAAAGGAAGAATGACTGATAACACATTTACCCTCTCTGAAATTGACACTAGTAAAACCATATCAGATAACATTACCAGGACAAATGCAATATTGTTATTAACCACATGTGAATAATCAACAAAAAATCGCATTTGCAATCAGAGTTAGCACAGATTCACATTGACAGGCTGGAGAAAATATCTAGGTTACGAAGTGCACAGAAGATGCTCATGAGTGGGTAAAAGTAGAAAAAGTCTTTGAACTACAAAACCTTACTATGAACTTATAAAGAAGAAAGAGCCACCGCAGAGGACAGGCCAGACTGTATATGTAAGAAAAAAAAAAAAAAAAAAAAGCAGCTATCTGGATCTCAAATCTCTGAGGAAAAGAACAAACTCTACACCAGCACGCAGCCTGAGAAACAAGAAAAGCCAGAAGGTACCATGCTACTCGAAAACCATGATGCATTGTCCTCACTGAAACCTGGTGGGGTGATTCACATGACCAGACTGGCTATTGATGGCTAACAAGCTATTTAGAAGGGAAAGGCAAGGAAGGAAGGGAGGAGGCATTGTCCTCCTTCAAGAAAGGAATAGACTGTGAAGAGACGTCCCTGGAGAATGGCCATGAGGAAATTGAAAGCTTTCAAATAAGAATTAGAGACCGAAGCAACAGCTTGTGGTTGGTGTCTACTGCAGGCCATCTGACCAGGCAGAAACTATTGGTAAAGCCACTTTCTTCCAGATAAAAGAGGTGTTGTGGTCGCAGGCTCTCATCCTGCTGGGGGACACCAACCATCCAGACGCCTTCTGGAAAAGCAGCACAGTAAGCTGAAGGCAATCCAGGAAGCTCTTGGAATCCACAAAGAATAACTTCCTGAGCCAAGTAATAGCCCCTCCAGGAGTGATGCAATACTGGACCTGTTGCTCACAAACACAAGCAAGCTGATTGGTGATATGAGGAGACTGCCTGAGCTGTAGTGACCATGCAATGGTGGAGTTCACAGTCCTGGGAGATATGGGACAGACGAAGAGTAAAATCAAGATGCTAAACTTTAGAAAAGCCAAATTCCAGCTCTTCAGGAAGTTAGTCAACAAAATCCTCTGGTAAAACGTCCTCAAGGACAAGTGAGCAAAGCAGAGCTGGCAGATCTTCAAGGAAGCCCTTTCTGAGGGCACAAATCTTCCAATCTCCAGCTCAGTAACTAAATGATGAAAGAAAGTATATATTCAGAATAAATTGTGAGACAAGATAATTTTATAAGCTGTTTATAGGATTACTTCTCCCACTGAATTAGGCCTCTTCCCGTGCAGATTTTTATGACCTTGCCTTGAAGAGAGCTTTGCTAGATCTTGTAATTAAAAATACATTTTGCATTGTCATTGTATTGTAGGTCCCTGCTGTGCTAGATGCTGTTCCATCAAAGTATAAATAGCATGAGAATGTGTTGTATTTTTTTGTATTATTTTGGGTTTCTGGTAGTCTCTGGAACACTTTTCTATTTAAATTTATTTATCTGTACCAATGTGCTAAGAATAGCTAAAAACAGTTAATTTTAGAAACTGCCTACAAGGATCCTTCAAACCAAAACAATTTATCCATCCCTAGGTCTAGATAACAGGCAACATAACAGAATAAAACCATTATTCTAGGGCTGTTCGATCTCTTATTTGTAAAGGCATGAGAGAAGACCTTTGCAGAAAAATAGAAATGAAATAAGATAGCAAGTAATGTCAGATGTGAAACTTCTCAGTGCTCCTTCACACTGGCATTTCTCAGAGCCAAGCTGCTTTTCAGGTATTTGCTGTAACAAAACAAATGAAGAATTGCCACAGAATCCTTTCACAAGGTAGTTTTCAAAGGCAATGAAAGGAAAACACAGAGTTACTGCACTTCAAAACTATCACACTTCAAAATGTGTTTTGTGAAAATATTGTAGATCTTAAAGAAAAAGACAAAGTAATTTATTCTACAATTTCCTACCTGTCAAAATTAGCCATATTACTAACATATTTCTACCAGAAGCTTGAATACCATCCATCAACATACATCCAACTTGAAAACTGAAAAACACAGTCCACCACAAAATATACTCTTAAACATTAGAGTCCTATTTAATAGAGATAAAAAGGGAATTTTTGAGCCCTAATGCAGGGATCAGAAAATGTGGGGTACAGAGTACTTCGTAAAATTAAAAGTTGTCATAGATTATATTTAACATTTATAAGTAAAAATAATTTATATTTATCAAAAAAGAACTTCAGAAAAGGAGAGAATTCAAAAAAAGAAAAAAAAGAAAGAAACTAAGCTTTATTTTTAGTCTATCAAATAAAGCTCCTGAACAACAAGAGAATATGAAAGCTAGCATATATGATGCAATAGGAAACGATGGTTCTTGGTACTACTATCAATAAAATTAAGGACATGACATAGATGTGTTTTGAATACTTCAGGGCACTGTCAGCCACAAGAATAGGGAGACAGTGCAGAGAGAACAATCATCTACTTCTAGGCACTGACCCACAGTCTACAAACTGAGACAAAAAGATCCAACATACTGCACAAGCAAATTGAATGGTCTATTTCTTACCTAGCAATTTAGCAATCTTTTACTGCAGTTTTTGCAAGTTAGTCTTGTTGCAAATAATTCTTCATGTGTTCTTAAAAGTCAAAGTTCATTTCTGAAGTGTGCTTAATCATCTCACAGATGTGCAATTACACTACAATTACAAATTAATAATGTGATTTTTGCAGGATTTGAATTGAAATATGAGCAAACACTGTAGGATCCTATTTATCTTACCTTTTATGTTACATTCCTGGGGATGTAGTAAAAGCAAAAATAAATTCTATGCTGTAATGATTCTACTACATTATAAATAACATTAAACAAGAGCTGATCATATTTTAAGCTTTCAAAGTCTTGAAATGGCTTCTATGTTTAAACTCTATTCCTGTCTAAAAATGAGAAGTGAGAGCAGCTGTCCTTAAATAAGCAAATAAATAAACCCACAAAAATCACCAACTCATCAACTGAAACTGGGAACAACCAAAGATTTCTCATTCATATTTACAACTTTAAGTCGTACTATTCCTAATGTCATTGTTCAATCATTCTTTCTCATCTTTACAAGATATAGAACAAAACAAACTTATTTGAAAAAGAATGAAGAGTACTTTATCATGGAAATGCAGTCACCTAGCTGATGGTATGATAGATTAAATGAGCAGTATTACAGACTCCTAGAATGGTTTTAATTGGAAAGGACCTTAAAATCATCTAGTTCCAGATTTCAGCCAAATAAACAATACTAATTAGCAATTTTCAAGAGGAAGGCATGAATAAAACTACTGAAGTTTATGATATATTTTATTCAAGCAAATGAAGAGATTTTAGTTCTACTTTACATTTTAACTCACTCACACAATCACAGTACTCAGACATCTGCAGTCTGAGTGCCAGCCTTCGCACCATTTGGATTTGTTAATTAACTCAGAGAGAAAATATATACTGAGCCATCCTTACTTCCCTACTTCCATTCTAGATTCCTTTAATCAACAAAGTAACTGTAAATTAAGTTCTAGACTACTATACCAAGTACACAATATTGTTACCCATAGTAGTTGCCTTGTAGTAGTCTTAATATATAGTGTACTGAGGTGTTATACAAAAAAGCAGTACTGCCAACAATATATTTCATTCACAGTACTTTTAAGTCAGTAAACATGATGATGTTATCAAAAATCACTATAAAATAATATCAAAAATAATAAATGATTAACAATAAAACAAACAACAATAGTAACATTTTAAAATAGAAAATAACCTTAAATATTGGGTTCACAAGCTATTTTTATACATCACACCCAACTAATAACAGATGTAAATGTTGGAGGCACTTGTTCTAGATTTGATTTTAGGCTAGGAAACAAGAATAAAATAAAAGCATGAAATGTTCAGTTCAGATGCTCAATGTTCATTAACCATCCTGCAACTCAGCACTTTTTGTTTCACACTGCTGGACCGTGTCCACTTTCAACAGATACTAATGTTTTACACCCAGAAATATCTGATCAATTAAAAAAATAAAATAAAAGCAATAAGTTAATGCCCAAAGATCATCTCAATCACATTTCTTCTTATGAATGATTCATCTCATCAAAATATCCTTCCAAAATTTATGCTTTTAATGACGTTCAATATTGAAACAGTAATTTCCATTACTATACTATTCTAAGTTGGAATCCTACCTCCTTTGTTCTTCTCCATGTTCACCCGAAGGGACTGTCAAGCATTCATCCATATGACCATGCAACAACCTCAGAACATCCCCACCTATCAGATATCCTTTAATGAAGAGAAGAAAATAAAGTGAATCAGATCTCTTTTGTGTTTTCTTTTTTCTTTGACCTGTGAAGTTACATTAAGAAGAGAGTCGGAGGAAGGGGAAGATATCCCACACCCTGGAGATTCAAGTGAGAAGAGCTCCAGGTCAGCAAACAGGAAAGAACAGATCAGGAGAAAGTCACAGAAAAGGAATCATATAGAATTAGTGCAACTCAAAGACTGGTACAGCTGAAACTTTATCTGCTCATTTTTGACCTCTATTTCAGAAACAAATTCCAGTTTAAATGCTAACAATACACAAGTGTGTGCATGCATTAAATTTTGAATTATTTTTGTTGTTTTTTTTTCTAGTTTCCTGTGAGAAAATCTAGAAAGATCTTCTGATATTGTGTACCAAATTGCCAGATAAGCTTTAACATTGAAATGTGTCAATTTGGGAAATGTAGTGTAGCACAAACCTGAGTATCAGCTAGTAAGACACTGGACTTACTGATAGGAGCTCCACATCAGTGCAGGTAGGAGGACAAGGAGAATGGAGTTATAGTGTGCAGTAACAGGTTGGAAGGTAGAAAGAGTCAACAGAATGTTTCTCCCAATGTAGTTGAGGATACTAGTAAGTAATGCACCAGCATTTTTAATAACCTATCATAACAGAAGTCACCTCAGACGATCTGAACGTGCATAATGATTCCCACAGTATAAAACACTAAGAATACATATAGATTGGTCATGCTGAAATTAGAACAAGCAAAATTGCAAACAGAAATGCTAAGCAAAAAAAAAAAAAAAAAAAATGAAGAGAACTAATGTGAAGGGTCAGTGTTTTGACTTTTTAAAAAGTTGTACACAAAACTTCCAGGGAATAACAGAAGGACCTTTAAGATTCTATTACAGAGGAAATACACTGCAAGAATCTAAAAATCATAGGGCTTTCCAGAAAAATCAGGATGTTAAAGATGAGTTTCTCTTCCTGTGAAACCAGTATTAACTCGGAGATCTTCATTCTCTCATGACAGAAGTTACAGTATCAAAATAATAATAATAATAACAATAATAATAATAATAATCCTAGCTTTTAAACAGAATAAATTTTGAAAGTTGTTCTATACTGTCTCTCTTCATCTTTTCTTCTCTTTCATACTTCTCAACTATATGCTCCTCACAAAACCATTCCCACTCAGTTCCTAGGATTTTATATCCTGCTTCCACTCCTCTCTTCTTGAAATCAGGACCAAAACAAATCTTTTAAAAACCTGTGTGAATATAATTTTATTTTTAGTAAAGTTAGATTTGAATTAGCTCTTCAGTATTTAGAAACAATGATGTAGAAAGCCACCAGTATGCTTTTCAGCATCATTCTCCTTCTGTTTTTAGAATATTTGTATTTAAATACTCAGTTTAATTAATAAACAGAAGAGAAACCTCATTCTTATATTTCAGTCACACTCGGCAGAAAAAAAATTGATTCCTCAGGTTCTTCATTTACCATCAGTCTTTCAACAATTAGAGTAAATCTTACCTTGGGCAAATTCACTTCCTGAACTGATTGGTGCTACACTCCAAAGAGTTTGTTGGAAAGCTGCATCAACATGTAAGCTACCATTGCCATAGGAGAGATGCTAAAAACAGGAAAGGAGAGACTTTTACTGAGGGCTTAATTACAAATCTCATTGCAATTACAGTAACAGTATTAAACACTTTTTTTGTTATATCATACACACATTTTTCCTGATTATAAATCAGTCAGAAAGACAGAACTGTGTTCAGGAGACATTGGAAATAAAGCTTGAAAACTAGTACAGCATATTTGCCTCAAAAAAAAAAAAACAACAGACACAGATTACGCAGAATGGTCAACGCTTTTTGGATCTTAGACAACTGCAAACACTCTGAAGAACCAATTATTAAATGCTGCAGGGATCTTACACCAGTGCTCTTCCTTTTGTACATAATAGGATTTTCCACGAAGTCTGACTACTATAAGGTGACATTAATCTGTATTTTGGGTGTAACTCAGCACTTAAAGATTTTTTGGCTGCTGGCTTCCTCAAGTCATTAGATCAAAGACATAAAATAATGAACTTTACAAGGCACATGAGGGAGTTTCCAAAATAAATTCCTACAGAAGTATTTTATGAGACAAGTTAATCTGAAAATACTTTTCCCTGAAAGATTTGCTTACTGCCTAAGAATTCAATCGGTGCATTTCTTTTTCTGTGAATTCTAAGAACTTTGTTTTTAGCGTTTGCGTGATTTTCATCTCCTGCAATGGCATTATTGTCTCAGAAATCCTAAGCTCAAGGCACATTAGCATATTATACATCACACCTATGCAAAGCCTTTGTCCTTCATCATTCTACTGATATACCATAAGGACAATAGTATTTGTCTCTGTTTCTGTATGTTGTGACCAATATTAACACGTTTGGGGTAGAATCATTAATAACATAGAAGACTAACGTGGCAGTGGAGGTCAGAAAGAAGTAGATTCCCAACAACACGTGTAGAGTCTGTTTTGGCTGCATATCTTCTGACTGCATGCAGATGTATGAGATAGCACAACAGCTTATTCATTCTATACCTGTTACATTCATGAACATACAAAGTAACAGAACTCACAAATCCACTTTTTTTCTACTACACCAGTGTCACTCAACACATGCAATAGAGGATGTTTAATAAGCAAATGACCACTTTCACCCTTCCACAATTACACAACTTAACCAATGGCAGAATATGTCGAGAAACTACAATCCACAGCACACCTCCAGTCTCATTCCTGCTCTTTTATTCTTAGATTTTATCTAAGATCACTTCACAGAATCCAAGCATCACGACCAAGAAGGAAGTTACTTTTTTTGAAGAACATATCATTCTGGGTGAGCAGAAGAGGAAGAGGATAACCTCCATGTCACTTAGATCTGCCATCAACAGAGCAGTTATTGTAACTAGGTGCTTTGTACTGTTAACGAACTTATTTTCACACACAGTGGTATCAACTGAATTAACGCTAAATGTTACAGATAGAACATTGAACAAAAATTCATCTCCGACATTTCTCATGACAGTACCATTTATTTTTATCAGTTATTTTCCCTCCAATTACAGCTCTGATTATAACACGGATGTCTTAAGTGAAGAATTATATTTTTTCTATGTTTGGAATACATTTCTTAACACATGACCACCACAGCAGTTCTTTTCTTTCCCTCACATCCCTAGTTTGGTTGCTGAATCCTTCAATGTGCAAATGAAGACATAACAAGATTCCTTTGACTATGAAGTTCTAAATTTGTTCCCTGAACCCCCATCCACAGCAAACTATGAAATGAAGCCTTGACCCTCTAGAGGAAGCAATTCGTCAATGTATAATCAAGAAGTCAATTGGGTCACTTGCATAGAGAAGGAAAAAAAAAAAAAAAAGGAACAAGAAAAAAAAGATGCCAACCTCCTTGTCATTACCTAGATTTTCATGGCTATGTTTCAGGATCCCAGCATTGTAGGAAAATAATCTGCTGCCCAATTAATTCATTATGTAATTTATTTGGAACTTATCTGCTTTGTTTGCTACTTTCAACAAAATAAACTTGTCAAAAAAAAAAAAAATAGTGTAATGCAACATTCATGACGTGGACATGATACTCCACATGATCTTGAGCAGCCTCCATATCTTGCAGCAGCTTGCTGTCATCTATGAAGACCACTTCTGGCACATGTCTTTCAGATATGAAGGAACAATATTTTCAGTGCAGAAATATTTGGGATGTGGGAGTCCTGATGCCTATTCTAATCCTGCTAGCTTTCACTTTTAGAGGCAGGTTCTCCAGCATCCTCTCTCTCCAAAATTACTCTCTCCACATGTGTCCAAGCTTAGCCAAAAAGCTAAATTTGTCTTCCCTGACAGCGTGAAAATAATCTCCAAAAATAACATTTAACCTGCCACAGGTTTCCAATAATATTTCAGAAATAAATTACAATACTTTATGAAGACAAGTAAACACACTACAGCCTAAGTGTAGTTTTTCACATTTAAACTCAAAGACTAAAATCTACCAGAATACTACAGGTTTCCAAACTGAACTGGCTGTCATATTATGAGCTCTATGTTCTATGTTGCTCTATAGAAAAGTAACGCATCATATCTCTGTTCCCAAGTCTTCTAGAAGAGCACAGCAAATTCAAACTCACTGAAGAGCTAAGGATGCAAAGTAATTTCCATAAGAACCCTTCAGCAATGATTGCAACAGTGTAACGGCATCTACATCTGCAAATAACAAGATGATGCATTTTCAATTTTGCTATTAGTATGCACGAAAAGAATACACAGATGCCATGGAGAAAAGATGTAGGCTGTACTTTGGAAATACAAATTATTTCAACTTACATACTCTTTATGCCAGAAAAAAAAAATATTTTTGATCTCCAAAACACGTGTGAAGTGGAAAACAAAGACAGCCAATCTTTTCTTCAGTATTTCTCTTAGCTAACATGTGTTGGTATCATGTCATCTGGCAGTATTTTTTTTTCTATCTGCACATTACATTATTATGTCTTCAGCTTTATTTTCAGTGTGTAGCCAGGAAAAGGATGAAGTTCAATCTATTTCTTCTCTGTACTCAGATTTTGACAGCCCTTGCTGTTCTTCCTTTCTCTGAGTCTTGAAGTGATTGCAGAGATCAGGACAGACTTCAGTTTTGCACCATTATAAGCGCCTTTTCTCAGAAATTCAAGAGCATCTGGGAAGTTACAAGTTCTGAACGGATACATTCCCATAATAGGTACATAAACAAGAATGCATGCATCACAGTGAGGGAAAGCACAGCACAGGTCTCTCTTCTTTTTTTAGACAACCTGAGAGCAAGCAAAGCAACAGAGAGAGATATCTACCTCAGAGATATTTATATCTTGGCAAAGAAGACAAAAAAGCACATCACTGTCTCTATAACATTAAAAAAAAAAAAAATAGAGAAAAAACAAGAATTTAATTCCCTTTTTTATTAGAAAAGGACAAAAAAAATCTTCAAACAAAGAATAAAAAGAGGCAAGCTTCAGCAAAAACCAAAAGTTACAATGATGCACACTCTAGAATCTGAAACACGTTTTCTACTCATCATTTATATTAAAATTTATAACCCAACTCAACAATGAAAAAATACTTTGTAAGTAACTCCGAGTGTTATACTGATGCTGTCAAAATAAATAAAATTATCCAGTCACAAGGAAGAGTTATTAAAAAGAAACAGAAGTGTGAAACTGTACCAGTCCAAAATTTTAGTCATTAGTTTTTAGTGTTTATGTTTCAAAGTGGCAAGACATTTGTATGTGCTGAAACATCTATTTATAGATTTAAACAGCTTAAAGAAATATAAGCGAAGTTACACTGTAGAAAAGAAATGGAAATCCAGATTTTGTCCTAAAGCAGGAAAAGCCCAGGAAATTCCATATCAATTTAAAGTTCTAAAAATATCCTGTTTTCTTTACCTTACTCTGAAGTGTCTTTAACAGCTGGATGGTAAATCTGCAAACAAGGAGAACTTTTCAACTGATAAGGGGAGAATAGCCAGCACTCTACCAACCCTTTTCAGCTTCCCCACACAGCATAAAGATGATGTCAGCACTGGGAGAGTAGTAACTGAAGCCCACAGATGCACAGAAACTTTCATTACAAATCAAGCACCACATATTCTCTAATGCACTAATACATGACTGGCAGCAGGCAAATTGAGATGCATGGCAGGAAAGCAGAAAGCCTCCAGAGAAAACAGATAGGGGCATCTGCATTTTCCTTCTTTATATTAGCGCATCTTATGAGCTGTAACCACTAAAACAATAGACTCACAGAATGATGTACTGCCACGGGTTTGAAAGGATCCCAGAGATCACCAAGTTCCAACCCAATCCCAAAGATCACTAAGTTCCAACCCATTAGATCCCAACCCATTAGATCAAGTACTAGATCAAATTGTCCAGGGCCCCATCCAACCTGGCTTTAAACACCTCCAGGGATGGTGCATCCACAACCTCTCTGGGCAACCTGTTCCAGCACCTCACCACTCTCTCAGCAAAATACTTTCTCCTGACATCTAAGTCTCCCTTCTTTAGTTTCAAACCATTCCTCCTTGTCCTATCAGTATCTACTCATGTAAAATGTTGATTTCCCTCAGCTCTGGCACCTCAACCTCAGGCAGAAGAACAAGACCTCAGAGCCATGACTCAGGAATCCAGCTTGTAAGATAAAACAGACTCAGTTCCATTTGAAAACAAGACTGCTATAAAAGACTATCTGCTCAGCAAATTCCAAAGCAAAGTCTGACAGAGAATCTAACCCTCCAGGAAAACAATCAGTTAAGCATCATAATGCTCATTTCCAACTTCAATTCTCAGCTTGATATTTAATCTTCAAAGTCTTTTGTTCTATAGCTTCTCTGCTTCCAAGGACTGACACAGCCTTTAAACTTCTATTATTAGCAGTGAGATAGTATTCCATACAAAGCTACTGTGACTGTACATTTGAGTGATTTCATAACACATATTAGTCCTGGGTATTTTTACATTTTCTAACACCTACAATTTTTTGAAAGTGTAAGAAAATTATTTTTATGCTGTACTTTGTATATCATTTTCCAACTTTTTTTTTTTTTTTTTTTTAAGAGTAAAAAGAAACCACCACAGTTATAGTAGGTGGCATTACACTGACACCCACATGAATGAGATGTAGAGAATAAACTTTTAAAACAACTTTTTAGGCACATATCACCTAAACTAACAGAAAATCACCAGGTGGAGTAGGCTGTCAGCACTATCCCAATACTGTGTATATCTCACCTAGCTAAACCAGCTTCTCAACCAAGTTACAGCCTAGCCTTCTGGCATTTTTCTTGCTCAGTCTCTTTCTTCCCATGCATCAGAAACTCACCACAATTCCTCCTTCTCAATTTTTTTCTCATCTCTCAGCCCCAGACATTCCTGTCTGCATCTCTGTGCAGCAGATGGGGATTTCTCAGCCACACCACTCCTTCTTTGAACATCTCTCATGCCACTCTTCATTCCAAATCCCAGTCCACTGTCTTACTCAGAGTGGTGAGGCACTGCAACAGGTTGCCCAGAGAAGCTATGGATGCCCCATCCTTGGAGGCTTTCAAGGCCAGGTTGGATGGGGCCCTGAGCAGCCTGATCTAGTGGTTGGAAACTCTACCATAGCAGGAACTTGGAAGTAGATGACTTCAAATTCTCTTTCAACATAAGGCATTCCATGATTCTAAGATCCCTTCAACTAGTCATCAAGTTCCTCTCAGTTTCCCTCTTTACCACTTCAGACTCAGGTTCCTGTCTCTACTAGATCACCTGGATTTTGAACTTTCTACTTTTTCATAGTTACGTTTTCCACACTTCTCTACAGGCAGCAGATCCCTGGCAGCACATGATGCACCGTTCTCAGATGTCAATACAGTGTCTAACCTCATCCACACCTTCCCAACTGACACAAGGAACAGCTGGTTTCAACATGGTAGAGGTGCATTTAATTATTCACTGTAGAGGGAGTTTCAACACTTCATCACACAGGAGATGAGAAGTCTAGCTGGTGCAGAACAGGAAAAAAATCACTAGACCTTTACCTACTAAAAGAAGAAACTGCAGTATTTCAGAACGTTTTTTTTTCTTTTATTTAGGTGCAGTGAGAAGTGGTTTTCTTTTTTTTTTTTTTTTTTTTTTTCCTTCCTAGTCATCAAAAAACACATGTGCTATATCAAGATGACTTTTTCTAATTTTATAGTTTGGTTGTAAAGCATGAGATGCTCAAAGCTTTCAAGAAAATTTGACGAATTTTCTTAATGAGGTGAATCATATTTTTCATCCCAGTCTTCAAGCCTTAGTGTCTTCTGACCACTTCTGGATGAACCAAAAAATAAAAAATCTCAAATTAGTTTGGAAAAAGATGCTACTGCTTTTATTCAGTGAATTTTGACATTTTGAGCACATGATTATCAGCACTTGGCAGTAGCATTTTATAAGGCAGAACAGCTTGACAGCCTTAATAATGGGGAAGATCTACCAGCCTCCACAGTAACATTTCAAATGCTATGAAGACTTTGTGGGAACTGCATTGTGATCAGCATAACAAAGCAGCTTCATGTTGCCTGTATTCCCCTCATTTCAGGTTTGCTTATGCCAATTCAAATGAGCTTTAAAAATCCCTATTTTCCTGATTATAACTATAAATTGAATGGAATTGTCCTCTCACAAATAACAAAACAAAGTCCACCTACTGTGCTTCATACTCATCAGGGGAAAAAAAAAATGATATTACTTGGGCAAGTGGGGAGGAATCACAAATTGCTGTGTTAACTAGTCCCGTTGCATCGATAAATGGTTCAGATATTTATTAGTTAGATGGACCTATCCAGAATCTCTGATAATAGATAAAAGAATTTAAACTAACAGCTGAAATGAACAATATGTCCCTACAAGTGAATGAGGAAGGAGTGCCTTTCCAGCACGCAGGAAGCTTCCCCATTGTTCATAAACAGATGACTGGTATCAAGTCCGCCTTTCAAGTAATGTGTTTCTATTTAGAAAATATTATTTTTGAATGAGAACAATGTAATCAGTGTCATCACTTGACTGAAGAAATATACTTGATGAAAAGGTTTCACTTCAAAGGAAATAAGACATTAGTTTACAATGTTTTAAAATAAAATCATTTAAGTTAAAGAATGATAAATATCAAAGCCTTTTCACATAATGCACATTTGCGTAGTGTAGCTGCAGATCAGCATTAGTCAGGACACCAACTACACATATACTCCAGTGTAGGAATTTCCGCCTCCTTTGGAAACCTCTGCACTGTGAATTCAAAGATTAATTCTGTTTCCTGCTTTCCTGACTTCTCAGCCTGAATATCACTGACGTTATTGCTACTAATTTTCATTTTTATCATGCACTTTGTATTTGAATTTCACATCTAAGGAACTTTTCTTGAATGTTTAAAAGACCTGAACTGTTGTTTTCCAGAGATTTCACGAATTTGACTGAAAATAAAATTAACTTAATTTCTAAACTACTCAAAATCGGTAATTTTGAAAGCTACCGTGATGCGTAATTACAAATAGGCACAGGCAAAACTCAGTGCAGCATTGCATGCTAATATATCCAAGAAAGGAAAACCTGCTGGAAATATTACACCAGTTCCTGGGCCTGCACTTTCTCAAGAAATGAAATAAAAGAACTTGGCTTAAATTTCAATGGTAGCACTATCGATCGCAAATCATCTCTTTGCTCTTTACTATTTGGGATTATGTATTCCTCCTGCTCACTCTACGTTATACAAATGAAACTACATTCTGGTTACATTTTGAAAAAGGCAATTGTCATGGCCTGTGAACAAATTCTATTCATCTGTTGTTATGACATGCAAGTCTTTCCCTCAAGATTGTTTACTGGCTTATTTTAATTCAGGAGGTAGCTAACTGCTTAGAAACAGAGAGGAATAATTGTAATATACAATGGTGATATTACAACTGCATTCCTTGCAACACTATATGACATAGAAGGTTTGATATAAGACTTTCCTTTTCCTCAGCTTCCAACTAAGTACACAACATACACAAACCTTACCCTCAGAAACCTGCCAAACTTCACACTCTATCAGAAGATCTATCTGAGGATCTCCTCACCATCAGAAAAAATATATATATATTCCTTAATTGGATTCAATCAAAACTACTTGGTCTCAATGTCAAGTTGGATTTACAAAAACAACTTCATCCATCCACAGCCTTAGCAAATGTAAAAGGTATTTGTTACTACATTCCTTTAAGTGCCACAGAAAATAGGAGCTATTCAACTCCACCACACTTCAAATGAAAATACTGTGCTTACTTCGTAAGAGACTACTTTTAGGTTCCATACATTATTACGATATTTCAACTGTACATTGTAGAAAATAAGAACTTGATGTATATATTTAATGCCAGTGTGTTATCTTTACAATTCTGGGAAAGATTAAATGTGACTTTATTGGAAGGGGTTACATTTTTCTAAAGTATGTGCCAAAAATACCGTTACTCATTTTCAGGTGTTCCAATAAAGTTACACTTGTTAAGCAAGATTTTTATGAAATAGCACTGGAGCAATCTAATGTAGCTGGGGAAAATAATAAAACAAAAGAAAACAAAATTTAAAAATAAAACCGACTACGAAGACGATGTGAGCTCTGGAAGAAACCACGACATGCCATTCAGTCAATATCTTTGAGCTCACAATTTCTAAACTTGAGATCTGTAAAGCTGCAGCCCAATGATTAAGTCTAATAGCTTAAGAGACAACTTCCATGAAAAGTATTCACTCACTGGAAACTGGATACTTCAGTCTTCAGAATTGTCTACTGCTAATATAATTACTAAGTAGGTAGTAAAAACACAAATATTCTGGTGACAGCAAAGGTTTATTGTTCATCAGCTCTTAATTTAGTTTGGAAACACATGTATTTATAAAAATGAGGGAGTGAGCAGAAAAGCAAGTTTAATTTTGCTCAGTCCCTACTTACTACTAAATCAAAACTGAATAATTGAATTTTTTTTAATAATTATTCATTAAAATTCAGCTATGCATCTTTTTAAAATGACAATACACAGATTAAAATATGAAGAAATGGATTTAGATAGTTTTTCTCTACAGTGAAAACAATTTGAGTATGTTGATATTTTGCATAGAAGATGCAATATATTAACACCATGGTAGTTGTGAAAATTCATTGTATTGAAGAAAACCAGTCTCTGCAGTCAACAAACATCACCAGCATCAGGTCTCTATGGGTAAATGAACATGTGACAGCCTTGAGCAGTAACAGCTACAACCCATACTCTAACTAATGACATGATAAGGCTGAGGTGGTTTATTAATTAAAGGCTAGAGAGTATAAGTTCAGGCATATCTCTACATACAGAAGTGATTTGGAGCAAAGTTTAACTCCAGGAAGTGAATTCAGCAATTTGAGATATTTCAAAATAATTCACTATCCTTCAATAAAACTTTTTCAGAAATTAACTTTCTCATTAGTTTTGTCCAGAGTAAATTGCTTTTCCACTGAATCTAATTATAATTACCCTAAAAGTAATTAAAAATATTTTTAAAATATAAAGATGAACAGAAAGTTGTCACAATTTCCACTTACAAAGATAACTCACTACATAAGTTGCTATGATTTATTTAGGAGTTGAAGTTATATTATAATTTTATCCTCAGTTTTCTATGCTTTCTCAGAAAAAGGGTGAATATGATTAATTTTATCAAAAAGACAAAAAACACATTACTTTACACTTCATTAAATTCTTCACTTCTTTTTCTAAATACCATAGCAACTATGAAATACTTCATAACATAAAAACGAAGACTATAGAACAAATATGAATGTTACAGACAGAGTAAACAGTAACAGTCGTCTTGACAGTGCTAAAGAAATGAGCCCTCTTAAAAGTTCCTTTTTCATTTGTAACTATGTTTACCAAATCTCTGTGGCTGATTTTTACAGAAACTTCCAGCAGACTGACATTCTTACTTTTAGATCTTTTTCATAGTTGTTATTGGGTTTAGTTGGTTTGTTTTTTGTTGTTAGGTTTTTTGTTTTGTTTTAAGATAGAACAGCTCAAGTGCTTACAATCCTAAAAATACAAAACAATAAATTGTCTTAAAGTGCCAAAGAGATACTTTGATAAGGAAGAAAGTTATTAAAATCAATGATAAAAGGCAGCTAACTCAAAGTTTTAAAATACTTTCATTATATTTAATTAAGTATTCATTCAAGTAACAATTTAAGTATTTTAATTATGGTATCTCAGTAGCATTATATTCATAATCCTAGGAGCCTCTTCAGACCTCTTCAAAACCATTTCAAATATTTTGTAAATTTAGTATAGAGTTTTAATTCATATGAAAGTGCTGTGAACTTCAGAACTTTAATAGGGACTATTTATATCTCAATTATGTAACTCAGAAGATTCTTTTAAGTTTTCTTCTTTCCTTCAATAGAAAAAAAATTTCAACTTCTATCCATTACTTAAACAAAAACAAATCAAATAATTTACATATTAATGTTTCACTGCAGATATTCAGTGCATTTTTTTTACAACATCAAAAGCCAGTTTAAAAACCATACTATATTTTTGTGGAGATTAAAATGTAAATAAAATTTTAGTGCAATCCCTTTTTAACTGTTCTTCTATAGAGAAGGCACCATTCAGATTCTTACACTACTTACCAAGTATCTTTCAGAAGAGACACTGACTAAAATAAGGTCATCTCCAACACGCACTTTTTCTCCTTCTGATCGCTGCTTAGAAGCAGGATGAATAGTCCACCAGCATGCCTCACCTGTATCATTGTTGAGTAACAAGAGAGAAAGAAATTGGGAAGAAAGTGCAAGGGTATTGCTATTACATTTACAATTACCTCAGACCAAACATTTTGACCCAGTTTTCAGCTGTATAAAACAAATGTCCATGTGTTTTCAATAATTAGCATCATTCCTGTACCACCAATCTGCCTGAAACTCAAAGGTAAAAAATACAACCATGCAGACAACAAGACCTCTGGAACAGACATTGCGGAGTTGGGCAAGAAGGAGGTTCTCTGTGTTTTCTTTGCAACCCAGTCCAGGCTACCCTTGCTAAAGAATTTCCCTGTCACTTTCTTGGTGTCCTATGTTCTGGGAAGAATATTTCAAAGATATTTCAGCAAGAATTATGACAACTATGAGGAGAAAAAAAAAAAAAAAAAGAAAAAAAAAAGGAAAACAACATGCACAAAAAAAAAAATCTAAATGTTTAAAATAAAAGTCCAAAGTTAATTATGCTCATCCATTTTTACTGACCCTTGGTAATTCCCTAGAATATTTTGAAGTCACAAATTTTGTTTTCATGATAAACCTTGTCTTCAGATACATTTCTTGCAAGAAAAGTGCACTTCTTAGAAGAAGCTATTTCACTTTGGATTCACTTGTTTTTATTATTAATCTTAGCAACAGCAATGCTTTGAAAAGTGAGCAAACTTAATTTCTAATTAAGCATATCCACCAAAATGATGGCAGCATAAGCAGCTCTATTGCTCTCAAAAATACAAATAAATCTGAAAAGTTTCTGAAATAAAGCTGAAAGTTCTTAAACATTAATAGAATCTCCACTAAAAATAACTCAAGTTCAAAAAAAAAAACAAAAAAACCTCGGCAGAAGGGTCCTACAATCACAGCAACTTGAAAATTTTCCTTTACTTATATTCTCTGTTATAAATTCAAACTTAAATATCAATAGACATGCTTCTATTTCATAGAAAATAAGTTACAAAATCTACTAGAAAATGTAGATATTGAATGTGTTAAAGACAAGAATATTAACTTCTGCTTCTTTAGTTCTTAAAATAGTCTTAATTTTTATGCTCCCTATACGTTTGTATAGGTCTCTATTCTGATTTTTAGATTGAAAGTATTTCTCATTATATAGTTTAAAAAATTATTGTTTACCTGTGGTGTCCTCTTGCAATCCTACATCAAATGCCAGCTTATCCATTGAAGATCGAGATGTTGAGAGGCAGCACAGATACTAACAGAAAAAAAGCACACATCATTCGCTGTGCCTGCACTTGTGTCTGATAAAAATCTGCTAACACAACAGCAATTCTTAAATTATCCCAACTAGTTATTGTCAAGAACATAAATAAATGCTTGCAAATCTGAAAGGCTCTCAAGGAGACTTCATCAAAGTATATGTTCTAAAACAAGCTCTTAGACTTTACCCAGGTTATCTTTCCACTGAGATAGGAATACCGAGAGTGGAAATAGGAGCTGGTTACGCCAAAGTTCAGTTCCATGAAGACTCATCCATATCTAAGCAGTTCTGAACCTGTATAATTCTTCAGGGAACTAAAAAGTAAGGCAAAATACATGCATGAAGGAATTTCTTTTCCCACTCTATTTCCAATAGACTGTCAACTAGCTTCTGATTCAGTCGCAGCTTATGCAATATGTAACATCCAAGGGAAAAGCAATAGAAAACTATCAATTTAGCATAAATGATGAGCAGAGAACTCAACAGTATGAAACCAGACTTCATATCTGCAAGGGTAAAAAGCCTCTTTGAGGTGAATAGTGCTCCCAATTTGAATAAATGGCACCAGTCCAGGTACAGTCAAACATTGCTTTCATACAGCAAACAAATCACTACTACTATCAAATTCTGTTACATACCATACCACTGTAGGAATGGCGCAGCAGGATTGCATGTCCATAGAGAAGCGTTCGATGACCACCACCTTGTGCAGACTGAAAAAGAAATAATACACTTATATGTTGGAAATAAGTTGGGCCTTTTGCAAAATAAATAAAAATATTAAAAAAAAAAAAAAATCAATCTCTGGACAATTTATATTTGCTCTTGTCACAGAGAAGTATATTTCTTGAAAAAAATCCTTCTTAAATCTTAGGTCAACAATTCAGCTTTTTAAATGTTCTCACCTTAGTTTTAATTGCCTATGAATATAGTGAGCTTTAGTCAGAACATATAAAGTTCTTGGGACAGATCCTGGGTAGAATCTGGATAAGCATATCTAAAAGCTCTTGACTTTTTCCACTTAGAGTTCTTCAACTTACTAACGATGGAAAATGCTGTATTTGGTGCCCAGGCACAAGTCAGGTATAAAACATATTGAATAAAATTTGAATCCTTCTTGCCTGGGCTGAAAGTAGAAGGCTCCCCAGAGAACTGCAGCTCTGTTGTACGTTGTACTACCCTCTACACTGTTGTATATCCTTAAATCTCTCATTATTTCCTAATTTTTATATAGAAGAGATCTCTCACGGGAGGGAGCTTTTTGTGTATTACCCCTGGCTTCACTAGAAAATACTAATTATTTATCAACCACATTTTCAAGGTTGCTTCAACATTTTGATTCAGCATTTAAATACTATTAGATAGAATTCTTTATCTGCTAGGCCAGAAAACTGCTAAAAGACATCCAAGACAACTCAAGAGAATTTGAGGAGTTCAGAAAATTCAGAAATTACGTCTAAAGAAGTGTTCCACTTGAAAAGCGCAGTATAAATCTTTTCTGAAATAAATTATGGTAATAAAAGTTATCTCAAGAAACTACTTTGTTTTTTTGCTTTTCTTCACACACCCCTCCCCCCGCCCCCAATGCATTCATTACAGTTTCTATTTATCTACAATCAGGTTAAACACTCAAAAGAACAAATAACCTCGTTAAAGCGCAAGCAACCTTCCAGCTTTTGCTGAAGATCAACAAATTCCTTAACCTGAGATGCATCTGACTGACACCAATCAGGAGTAGAAACTGGCTGACAACACACTTAAGAGCTTAAATCCACATTTATCTGATCACTACACACAACATTATGCACATCATGCTCTTCAACCAGAGATAACTGTTTCTAGTTGCAAGGAATATTCTTTCACATAAAACACCTAATTTAGCTCATTTCATGAAGTATTTATACTCTTTCTTGCATCATAGCAGGCTAACCTTGTGTTTGAATGAAGCATCAAATGCATTACAGAATGAATTGGATAGAGACATACTATGCAATCTCTATGGCATCTTCATTTCAGTGCTGAAGATCAATCTCACTGAAGGGCTCTGCTGACAACCCATGATTTCTTTTCCTCGTTTACTCATTATCTTTCCTTAACTTTTATCCATTAACATAATATTTCTTGATCTTTGAGTTATTTGGTTATTTATTGATCTATATATATGGGTTGTGAAAAACCTAGTAGTTAAAAAAAAAAAAAAAAAGAGAAAGCAGTTGCCAATAATTTATGGCTTTTTATCTTTAATGAGAAGAGAGTATCCTGATGGACACAAAGTATACTTTGAGTTTGAACAAACTGCAATGTCAGTTAAAATGCAAGGAGACACTTCCAGCAATCTCTCCAAAAGAGTAACTGACATGATTTTTATTAAGAAGAAATATGTCACAGTCTTTGTCATGGACACAGTCTTGACAGTAAGACATGAAGATTTAGCTCTGAACCACCATTACTACTGCTGCTTTTTCTACAAGGAAGGACAGAGACATTTGATAATGTCAGGAACATAATACCAAAGAAGAAAGCTGAGAATCTGCTACATATCCACATGAGGAAATAGAGAAAAACCACTCTGAAATTACTGTCTTCAGATTTACCCAGATGCTTTACCAACAGCAAGTTGGACATTCCCCGAATAAAAGCAGGATGTAGAAAAATATATTTGGGATCAAGGGCTGAATCCACTGACATTTTACAATCTACGCCACTCAGAAATATCAATCATATGAATTCTCTTTTTGGAATTTTATCCTCCAATAATTTGATAATTAGAGTATAACGGCTTTGTACACAGTCATATGTACAGATATTATCACCTAGCAAATTAAAACAAGCATTTCAGTGAAGTTAGTTCTCACAGTTACAATTGCACCACTGTACCTACTGTTGCATTGCTACACATGGGTCCATACATGCAAAGCTGCAGGAAATTATTCAGATTTTGGAGCCACTTTTGCTTCTGGCAAGTTCTCACTTGTACTGAGAACTCTCTGTAATTACAAAAAGTGAATACCTATGTCTAATGTCAAAGAGATTTTTAGTCAAAAGGACATTACCTTTTTGTTCTTTTCAAGAGAACAGCTTAATTTCTACTAGAGAAAAGATTTATTACATCAGAAAGTATGATACTACAAACCAATGCTAATGTTTCTTTCTTCACAGGTCCACGCAGTCCCCAAAGATGTAAAAAATAACAATTAAAAAAAAAAAAAAAAAAAAAAACCACAAAAAAACACCTTCAGGGACATACCAACAAAAGACAAAAATGAGAAATCACGTTCCTTCAAACAGGAAAGTAATTCCAGTGCTTTGTGCATGCACAGACAAATCTTTTGTAACATTTGCACTATTCAGAACTATAATTCCTGAGAACTCCACTTGCATCAATACACGGTTTTCCAGACAATTCTAGTCAACCAGGAAAGCAATTTGAACTACTAGCACTGAATGTGTCATAACAAAATAAGAACTTAAGCACACTCTGCAGAAAAATCAAACAAGGTAAAACAGTGTTTTTAAGAATTGTGTAACAGCTTTTATTGCCTGGAAGATCTTTCATAATGAACCTGTAAGAACAGAATGGAATTAGCTGTATACGCTGTAGGGAAATGGCATTACAAAAGCCAGATTGTAAGCAACTACAGTTTTGATAGAGTTAACAAGAAAAAAAAGTTAAAAAGACTAAAAATCAATTGAACAATAAACTACAAGACATTGGTAGTAAATCCTTACTAAAAAAAAAAAAAAAAAACACTATCCATATAGTTAATAATAGTGGTAAAATTCAACCAGTTTCTTAGCCTATTATTTCCTCTGCCCTAAACCTAGCCAAAGGAGATGTTAGACCAAATGGTCTAGATGAAGCTTAGGGCCATTCAGGTATTGCTCTGAATAGGTTTCTAAAAGTACTATAAAACCATTTTCATGGCACTGAAATTTTATTACAACTGAGAGTAGCTGTACAGTAAAGGAAATAATGTGATCACCATTTTTCTCCACAAATATCTTCCAATATCTTCCAGGGCAAATATAGCAAGACAAAGTTAAAAGTCTTAAATATAACATACGTACACAGTAGTAAAACATTGTCCTTTAAAGCAGCAGGTATTTACATTTCATTAAAATAGAGCAACATCCTGAAGAAAAGCTTAAATTAATGTTTTGTTTCCAAAGATAACTCCGGAAAATAATTCTGCATTCAATTTATACTTGTCACATACTTAAAATGCTAACAGCAGCTTAAAATTGCAACATGAAGTAATAGTACAATGACTTAAAACATATCAACTTGGAATTTTAAATAAAGGTACTGCAAACCTATTTTTAAGCATCAGCCTGATAAGTTTGAATGAGGGGAAAAGCTAATCATTTATAATGATTATGTTCATCTAACACTGAAAGCAGATGCTGGAGACAATAATATGTCAAACAGAGGACACCTTACAACTCCATAAAAACTCTCACAAAAAAGAAAGTGAAAGCATTATCATCTCCACCAAGAGAGTGCTGTAAGTTTCATGAAGCTATGTAGCATATACATCTTACAAATATTTTTACTGTGATGCAAAAACTACAGAATGAGCAAAAAAAAATATCTATCTAAATCAAGGCACTAATTTAATTGCATAAGTAGAAGCATTTCATTAAGCTTAGAATATCTCTCAATTTCCTGCTTTGAACGCTACAGGGTTTGGTTGAGAACCAACAAAACCATAAAAATACCTGCAGCCTACAAAACCAAAAGCAAAAACCTGCAGCCACCACTGATGGAAGTCTCTCAAATTCCATTCTTTGGGTCTCATGTGGGAGCTTTCATATTCACCACACATGACCAGTCAACAGTCTGAAATTATGTTTAGATCTATCAGAAAGAGAAATCAAATTGGAAATTAGGGTCTCATAACAAGTATTGGCTTGAAAAAGTTATCAACCATGCCTTCTGAGTGAAAGGATGCTAGGCCCTGGTGTATGCTCTTCCTAACCAGAATCTAGCTGTGCTCAGAGGCGTAAGACAGTTAACATCAACGCCTTTTACTAAAAGCCAAATAAAACTTTTTGAAGTAGGAGACCAATGCTAGCATGTAGCCTCAACTGGTTCTCTAGAAAAAAAACTATTGAGTACAAGGTGAGGAACACATGCTCTGTTTATATAAAATATCTTTAAGATTGATATTTAAGCAAATGAAAGGATGACATTTAGTAACCTGCAAGATAGAAAGAAAAGTACTGAAAGATCTTGAAAGATTTTGACTTGAAAGAAGTTCTCACTCAGAAGAACGGAACTTCCATGAGAGCAGAATTAGCAATGAAATGATAGAAACCGGACAGAGACTGAAAGGAATCAGGAGAAATAGGAAGGAAAGATGTCCCATGCTATAAAAGCATGCTTATGTAAATCTACGCACCAATCTTTACATGATGCTCCAATCATTTCTGTAGAGGAAATTCAAAATGATGCATCCACAGGAACATAAGAATAATTCATTCCATTACTAGTATGCATTTTTTCCATCTATTGTAGACCAATTTACCTAAAACCAGATGTGAAGATACAGTCCTACAAGCTGACCAAAACTGGAAACCACTACAGGCAAGTGCTTTATGGAGATTCCCCCACAACCCTATCGGTGTCTAATGCTTTTCACACTGAAACCAGCGTAAGAGCTTCCTCCTGATACCAGGCAACAGCTAAACTGGAAAAGAGAGAAAGTCTCCTTCATACAGTGCGACAGGCTTGGAGCAGAGGGGCTGGAGACCAGATGGCCAAGAAGGCCAACAGCAAATTGGCTTGCAGCAGTAATAGTGCAGCCAGCAGGAGCAGGGAAATTATCGTCTCCCTGTACTTAGCACTGGTGAGGCTGCACCTCAAGTACTGTCTTTGGTTTGGGCCCTTCACTACAAGAACAACATTGAGGCCATGGAGCACATCCAGAGAAGGGCAACAAAGCAGGTGAAAGGTCTGGACCACAAGCTGAGAGAACTGGGATTATTAATCTGGAGAAGAGGAAGCTCAAGAGAAACCTTATTGCACTCTACAACTCCCTGAAAGGAGGTTTTAGCAAAGTTTGGATTGGCCTCTTCTCCTGGGTAACACTGATAGGATGAGAGGGAATGGCATCAAGCTGCAGCAGGAGAGATTCAGGTTGGACATTAGGAAGAACTTCTCCAAAAGAGTGGGCAGGCACTGGAACAGTCCATCCAAAGAGGTGGTTGAGACACACATCACCAGAGGTTAAAAAACATGTAGATGTAGTACTCAGGGGCATGGTTTAGTGGGGAAATACTGGTGGTAAGTAGATGGTTGGACTAGATTATATTTAGCAGTCTTTTCCAATATTAATGATTCTATGATTCTCTTAATATCAATGTGATCAATAACAGTTTATGGATAGCTAAAAGAATTTAGCAATTAAAAAAGGGAAATACTCTAGTTAGTTCTGCCTAAGGAAATTAAAGAACCAGTGGAAAGAAAAAAGTGTTTTGGACAGTAATTCAAATTACCTAAACTCTAAGTTGCACACTGACAACACCTATGCTTTTGCTTATGTTTACACTGGAAGCTTAGGGTAAGCATGGCTCTAGATCACGTATTTCAGTTTTGCAGGATGCATGCTCTCCAAAGAGTCTAGAAAACCCCAACTGGTTGTGAAATCAGAATGTATAAGAACAGTTTGAATCAGTGTAGATTAGTCAGGCAACAATTCACACTTGCAATAGCAATGCTAGGAAATTACGTCTCCAGCAGCACTAGAAAACTTGAAAATGGTGCAAGAAGAAAAGATTGCAAACAAAGCTATGGAGTGTGAGCCGAGGTGTTTTCCACATTCTTCTTGCTTATAGAAATATCTGTGTTCTTTAAAAATACTTGGAGAGAAGAATATGACAGAATTTTCTTTTCGAAGTAACAACATCCAGGCATAGATGCTGTGAACTCTTCTACTATAAAAACATAAATGCTAATGAGATCCTTCTGTAATTACTGTGTTCTTTGGACTGCCATTTCCAGAGGCTGGCATCAAACCCCTAGCATGCAGCTACTTAGAATTTAAAGATGTCAAGTGACTCAATTCACTGACATACAGCATTGTGCTAATGTAATCCTTCACCTCTCCCAAGTAACAGCAGTGCTGAAGGGCATATTCAACACCATTTAAAACCTCTTTCCATGTCTCACTGTAGCCTATATACCATGCTGAAATGAAATAACAGAAAGTGTAATAAGGCATTATATACATATATTATGCAGTACATATTGTAGTCTTCACACCTTTTTTCTAAATCACCATTTCATTACGCTACATTTATTCAAGGAATTCACTACAAAACAGTAAGTACTGCAAAAATTCGGGAGACAGTAGGAGACCAGCTCTGCTGGTACCTGCTCTTAGTGAAGAAGGCCTCTGTGACACAAGATGAAAAGGCATTCCATACTTCTTTTTCAATATGATTGGCACTTACCTCCTATTTTATAATATATGCCAAGCCAAAGAACAGAGAAAGGAGCTCAGTTAAATTATAGGTTTTCCAAGTTTACCTTGACTGAAAAGTACAGTGTGTAATTATATTTCATATAAATATCACTTGCATAAATTAACAGGTCTTACTCAGTTAAGAACACAGATATTTTACTACTTGCATTAAAAAGATTGAACCAATTGGTAATGAGGACAAACATCTCTGCCAGAACCATGCTAAATTATCTCAATTTCAATAATATTGACTTGTTGGAAAAAAGATTAATCAGTAACATAATTAGAAACACTTCAGATGCACTTTGTGTTTAATATTTCCAGCGCTACGTTTATATGCCCTTCTCCAGCAGTGGTGAACTTCACCATCAATGAAAAGCCAACACGGCAGTGGAAATAAATCAAAAATAAATAATATTGATCATCTGTTTTGAGCCCTCTATGTAAAATAAGCATGTTCCTAGCTGAGGTTATGCTTCCATTATGAACTCCTATTTTCAAGCACTTACAGCAATTTAGGAGAAAATTGCCCAAGAGAAAATTTATTGATTTCTCCCTTAGTCTAGTGAAGATTTCTCTTCCCACCTCCTCTCCACCTCTTTCTCTGCAGAGGAGATGGAAGAAATTATTAAAAATCTGCCTGGTTATTTTAGAGCTAAATAAGTAGAAGAGAGAGATATTTTTCAGAGGGTAAGGACTGTGGAAAAGCTTTTTCTGTTACTGTATGATACGAAGAATGTGAGTCATCCTTGTCACTTGAGAACGAAGCTCACAGATAAAGAATAAGACAGACAACCAAGTGGGAAGAAAAGATGGATCAGCAGAGGAGTCATATTAAGAAAACTCCTCTGACATCATTAAATTCACTGCCTGAAATAGCACTGCTTATCTAGCCCCAAATTCCTCCTCAGCTCAGAGTGACAATGAAGCAAGCAAGGCCACATCACAGAAGTGTGGGCTCATTGGGGATGAAAATCATCAGCAAATCATTTGAGAAGGCAAAAAGTAAAAAGCGTATAACCAGTACATCTTGGATAAATCACATCCAGTTATTCCAAATATCAGTTATTTAAATGCCTGGAAGCTCTCCAAACTCCTTATCTTATAGTTAAAGAGAAAATAAAATGAAGAAGAAAAGAAAAAAGGAAAGAAAAAAGGAAAAAAGACAGAGAGAGAGGAAGCAGAGCTTTTGCTCTCTGACCTGAGCCTTGGTGGGCTGCCCACTCACAACAGTAATCCTGTCCCAGAAGAAAGAGCATGCTGCCCCTTGAGCTCCCAAATGCCTAAGTGATCTACAGTGAATTCTGCTGTTTACTCTTTGTCTCAAGATTCCTTGTTTAGCAGACCGTGTTCCATTCTCACAGAAAGAGTAATGATGAACTGAGAACTACAGGTGCTGGCCCAGTACTCTGCGGGCTTTTATGATATGGAGAAGTCATAACATCAATTCAAGCAAGAATCACTGTCGTTTCTAAATCCGTAGTTTTACAGAATTCATTATGTTCTTTTTCAGTACAGGCAAGTTAGATGCTGATGCAAAAAATAAAAATAATGAATTAAATGAAATTGGGAATTTACAGAAAAAACAGTACTAAATGTTTAACTTGCTTACCTTCATCATAAATTTCTGTAGAGCCGTGAGGGGGGGGGGGGGAAAAGAGAAAATGTGAAGTGAATATTTGCTTTTCAGGTTCTTAAAAATGGGATCTGTTTTCTCTAGAATAGTGAGTGGGATACACAGAACTACAAATCACATTTCAAAGGAACATTTATCATTGTAATTAGCATAATTATAGCTTGTATAGCAAAACAGCTGCTCAGAACAAGGCTTTTTTTTTTTAATTTTTTTTTTACTTTAAATAATATACTATATTAAACACTCATAGCTTAAAGATAAAACAGTACAGGCAAAATAGATGCCATACTTGATCATCTTTAAATACTTGGTCTGCATAATAGTTCAATGCAAGCTATAAAGTCTTGCATTCAAAGTGCAATGCTGGAAAGCAATACTATCACTGTAACAATTTATAATACACAAATGCAGACAAAGTTAGGAAAATGAAAATATTACTAATGTTCCATGCATTTAATTAAAAAAAAAAAAGAAGTACAACATAACTGATGTTAGAAAACTATGGAAATGTTGGGGTTAATTTTCATAGATATGCTTAAGAGTAAGAGGAGAGGTTACTTGCAGTGATCCCACTTTCTCTGCACAAGATCTATTGTCACCTTTTCTCCTGTTGCTCTTAATTAGTTTGTGCTGTGATATCTGAAATTTTGAATCTAGGAGCTGAACACCAGCAGTAAATCTCTATCTCACATGAAAAGAGCCTAAGTGGGTAGCCTCCAGGAAACACTGTGCTTTCACCTCATTCCGACTATTAAAACAGAAATGTCTGCTCTAATAGATGCAAAAGACGTTGTAGATAAATATTAAATAAACGGGAAAAAGAGTACAGTATAAAATAATGATGTCAAAGCATTCTTCTCTTTTGGAAAATCTTCACTAAATCAGGAATTTAGTGTTCAGGCATTTGGAAATGAGCAAAACTAAAGACTTGGAATCTTGTCCACTATCCTCATAAAGTGATTCCTTAAAATATATGCATAGATCAGCAGTGTGATCCTTTGTAGATTATTTTCCATATTATTTCTTGCCACAGTACTTCATTTGCTTTTAATGGCTCCAGAAGCTAACCAGAAGTCTTTGCTCCACTGTGAACAGCACTCAAAGTGTATAAATTCACTAAAAGAGAAATCAGCTAATTACATAATTTTTTTAAAACTTTCCTATATCTGTCAATATTGAATTTCCCTTACAATAAAGTAATCAAGAAGACTACATTCATCAAGAAACTCAAGCTTTTCTATCTGCTATTTATCTGCGAAATTTTGTCCTGAGAACCGATCAACCACACTACCTTTCTTCATGACATGTACATTAAGCAGCAGCCCTTCTGTGGAACACTCTGGCTCTCTTTCGATAATTTAACTGCTTGAATCTAATTTCTTAACTCGCTTCAGATTAACATGAATAGTTTATCTCTTCTCCTGATTACTAAAATGACACAGGAGGATTTCATCCCGGACTTTTTGGAATGCCAAATTTAACAATTAATTCTCTTCTGTTAACATACCAAGTGAACTGTAGCAAGAGAAAGAGAAATGATATTCATCTCTTAGTTGCTGCCATGTTGTGTTCTTTAGTTACTCAATAATTCTGAAGATCATTTACACGTCATTCTTAAAGACAGAATGTGTTACACCCCCAAGCTAGAAAGGGTGGGAGAATGACAGTCGGTAACTCTGAACATTTACTTATTTACCTAATGCCAAAACCATCAGGGCAAAAGTACTCTCAGCCTGCTGTTATAAGAATGCTTTCTCTTCACAGCAAACACTTAAATGCCAGTTATCATGATGAGTGAAGTGAATGCCTTTATGAAGCTCCAAGTTAAACCAGAGACATCACTTGTAATGAACTGGACAGTACCTGCCCAGCTATTGTATAATATTGTATAATGTACAGAACAGAAGGTTCCAGATACTCATGTCACATCCTTCTACAAGACAGCTCTCCCATGTTTTAAAATTAAGTCCATTCCAGGGTAAAGTGTAACACACTTTTAAAAAAAACATCAGCGTTCAGTTTGGGGGAAAATAACCCCTAAAAATAAACCTACAGGTGTGCAAGAGTGTTACAGAGGACACTGCTCCAACTGTTCTTCTGTAGAGGAAGAACTTGCTTTCTGCTCCTTCATATTGTTTTTATTTCCAGAAAAAATGAGCACATTAATTTCACATAAAACATTTGCAATTCAACATGCTGTCACAGTTCTCATACTCGAAAATTAATCAGAGAGAACAGACCTATAACTTGAAATTTCTTGGTGTCATTCCAATATCCACTGCTCTTGAAAGGTTTTGTTCACCAAAGACTGACACCAAAATGTTAAAATTACACAGACTGATACAGTCATCAAGTACAACAAAGGATTGTTGTACACTAGTCAACAATACAGCTAAAAGTAAAAGAAGAGATCAAATTGTGATGACTCATAACTTTAGCTATACACAAATCTCTTAATCTGTGAATTTGAACTCCTGACAGAGGTTGGTCATGTTTATGTTTGAAATTCTGCATTATATACATCCTTATAAAGCATACAAATGTATGCAATATCCAGTATGACATGCAAGAAAAGAAAACTAAGTCTTAAGAATTAATAAGGATGTGATTTATCTGCCCTACATAATTTCCAGCTAGTCGAGGGAGAGACATTTCTAAAACTAATCTGATTAATATTTAATAAGCTGCCATTCTATGTAGAGTGAAAATAAACACACAACAGAAGCTTCAGATTCTCTGTCTTGACTACAGATACCAGCTTAAATAACTTGCTAATTCTACACTGTCTACAGCAAATTCAAGAATCCATTGGAGCTTCTCAACTGAGCACCTAGAAGCCAATGAGCAAGGTAACATCTGGACTTCTGGTGTCTTCTTGAACTACAGATAAAAGTCTCTGTGCTGAACTCCATCAAACTACTATCAGTGAGAGTCTGATGACTGAAGTCATTAAAGACAGCATTAAATCTGTATAATGAGCCAGCATTGCGCTCTGGCAGCTCAAAAGGCAAATGGGATCCTGGGCTCCATCAGGAGAGGGGTGGCCAGCAGGGACAGGGAGGTGATTGTCCCTCTCTACTCGGCTCTTGTGAGGCCCCATCTGGAGTACTGTGTCCAGGTGTGGAGCCCTCAGTACAAGAAAGACATTGAGATTTTGGAAAGGGTCCAGAGGAGGGTGACTAAGATGATCAGGGGGCTGGAGCACCTCCCCTATGAGGACAGGCTGAGGGAGTTGGGCTTGTTCAACCTGGAGAAGAGAAGGCTGCGGGGTGACCTCATTGCAGCCTATCAATACCTGAAGGGAACCTACACCCAGGAGGGGAGTAAACTCTTCAAAAGGGCTGACAATAGCAGGACTAGGGGAAATGGATCCAAGTTGAAGGAGGGAAGATTTAGGTTGGATGTTAGGGGGAAGTTCTTTACAAGGAGAGTGGTTAGGCCATGGAACGGGCTGCCCAGGGAGGTTGTGGATGCCCCGTCCTTGGACGTGTTCAAGGCCAGGTTGGTCGGGGTCCTGGGCAACCTGATCTAAATGTGTATGTTTGGTGGCCCTGCTAGGCAGAGGGGTTGGAACTACATGATCCTTGAGGTCCCTTCCAACCCAGGTGATTCTGTGATTCTGTAATGACTCGTTCAAGAAATGCTGTAAGTTTTATACAAACATGTTTCTCTAATATTAACATCTTCTCTAAAAGTTATCCTGAGAGCTGGAACTGGTAACTGAATTCAACTGACAACTGTATACTCATATTTCAATAACTTCAGTTTTCAGCTGCATATCTTATTTAAAAAATTTGGGCACAAAAGATTGTCTGAGTACTCAGTGTTACAGAAATGCCACACTTGCAGATGTATTAAACTCTGAGCATTCAGCAAGAGGATTACCTCCATGACTTGCACCATGACTTAAATAATGAACAAAGCTTCATTGAAGATAAACAGATACTTAACTTCAGTGCCATTTAAAGTAATTCATTGCACATCTGTGATCATTAATCAGAGTGATAGCAAATGTAGCAACTACAGAAAAACTGTTTTAAAAAAAAAAATACACCTACTGCTGTATTTTCAATTACATCTACATTTCCAAACTTAGTATACTCTGTATTTTAGTAGATGCTAATTGCAGTCCGGGTGTAATTCATACCTCTAGAGAAAGCGATACAAACATTTTTTAAAAACTTTTTTCTTTCCACAGCAAACTGTGTAAATCTGACCAAATTTTCTTTTAATTGAATGGTAGGATTTCTACCTATGTATCTAACTGCATAGCCCTGGCACTTTTCCTGCAGCTCATTTTACAGATCTGAGAATTTCAAGCTATGTTCCAGGTATCAATAGTACTGTGAATTGAAGCTACATGTCTACACTTTGTTTACACATTCTCCATATTTTTTAATAGCTTTGAGTCAAAGCCTGACATTTCCTTGTAAGCAAATTTCTACAACAGTAGTACAAAAGAGAGAATCTTTCAACTAAGAGACACTAACCTCAACAGCAGCTTGCGATTAAATACAATATTGTCATTATGCTCTTTCCATATAGTCAGAAAGTCCAGGAATGGAGATGAAATTCATGTTGGAAGTGCAAACCAAAAATCTACAGAGCAAAATTGTATAATAGCTCCCAAAATCTGTAAATATTTTTGTTAACACCACATCCTTACTGTCCTCAAGAGAGACTTAAATAGCTCATTTATTAGTGAGTTAGGATGACAGAAAGAATGATTGATGTCATATGCCTAAAATCTAATCTAAAATCATGAAATCTGCCACGCTGTAAGTATCAGAAGAGAATGGCTCTATGTCCAGGTGGAGATCAGTCACAAGTGTTGCTCCTCAGTGGCCTGTCTCGGGACTGGTTTCTTTAGCATCTTTATGACAATATGGGAAACAGACACCCCTCAGCATGTTTGCAGATGAATGGTGCTGAATGGTGCAGCTGGCACAATAACAGGAAGGGATATCATCCAAAGGTACCTGGGCACATTTCAGGAGTGGGCCCAAAAGAATCTAATGAGATTCAATATGGCCAAATGCGGGATGTTGCACATGGGTCAATCAATCCCAGATATGCATGCAGACTGGGAAAATAATTGAGAACAGCCCTACAGACAAGGACTTGAGGTGGATAAAAGGCTTGACATGAGCCAGCAATATGCTTGCAGCCCAGAAAGCCAACAGTATGATGGCTGCATCAAAAGAGGGGTAGCCAGCAGGGAGAGGAAGGCAATTGTATGTACCGTTCTTTCTCTGCCATCACAAGGGCCCCACCTGGAGTACTGCCTCCAAGCCTGGGCCACCAGCACAACAGAGATGTGGAGCTGATGGACCAGGTCCAGAGGACGACACCAAGATGTTAAGAGAACACCTCTCCTACAAAGAAAGGCCAAGAGAGCTGTGTTTGTTCGGCACAGAGAAGCCTCCAGGGAGACCTCATTGTGGCCTTGCAGCACTTAGAGCTTGAAAACAAAAATCAACTTTTACATGGTTTGATGAGGACAGGATAAAGGAGGAATTATTTGAAACAAAAAGAGAGGAGATTCATATTAGATGTCAGGAGGAAATTTCTACTCAGAGGGCAGTGAGATGTTGGAACAGTTGCCCAGAGAAGCTGTGGATCCCCCATCCTTTGAGATGTTCAAGGCCAGGTTGGATGGAGCGCTGGGCAGCCTGAGCAGGTGAGTTGCAACCCTGCCCATAGCAGGGGGTTTGAACTGGATGGTCTTTGTGTTCTCTTCTGAACCAATCCATTCTATGCTTCTATGATTGATTCTGCGCTAAAGCAGACCTATGGTACTAACAGCATACCAGCAGAAATAAAAATGGACAAGAACAGAAGTTCAAGGAATATAGCAAACTCATTTAGTTCTTCCATAAAATAGCTTCAATACTCTTGTTCCTAAAGTGGAATAAGCATCTGGGGACAAAATTAAAAAATGATAGTAATTGAAGCGATGAACTGCAGAACTGGAAAAATTATTATAAAAATTTCACTAGCAGATTCTGTAGGCAGCAACAACCCAGAGGTGGGGGAGTTAAGCTTAAATCCATGAAACTGCTTGCACTAAGCTCAGTTATTGATCTGGTTGCTAATTTGCATTAAGTTTGCTTAACTTGGCAGGCTCTGGGATTGGGCCTCAAGGTGTCTATAGATACACAGACATAAGTGAACAGACTTTGAACATTCTACACTGGAAGACGTCTTATGGAGGTCTGCATGTGTTAAAATAAGGTACTTAACCTCACTGACCAGAAATCAGCTGTTATATCATCTGTGTAACAGACAGCACCCTGCCACTTTTAGTAACCTCTATTAAAATGCATCTTTAGGTTTTGTGTGTCACTTTATTGCATTCTGGATTAATTCAGTATGTAAGCTACCATGGAATCATCTGGAATTGCAGAGAGTGCTAAGAGTTGCGTTACAGGGCAAATGAGGGCTCACTTGAAATGAGATGATTTCATATTTGAAGTAAAGCCAGCACTCACTTCAGCTGCATCAGATAGGAGGCTGTCTGGATTACTGAACTGATCAACTAAGAGTTCAGCTCATGCGAGTTGCAAAGAAATATTTAGCTCTGATGTTATGGGAAATAACTCATTTTAGAATGCCCTTCTGCAAAGCAGCCTTTCTTAAGGATAAGAATCTGATGTTTCTAAATTCTGAAATTAAAAAAAAAAAAAAAAAAGGGGCAAATCTCACTTGTATTTATCCAGGTAACACTGTATTTTCCAAGGATACTTCAAATACTTCAGTCAAAAAACCAAGCTATATTAGAGCACGAGAACTGTATGTACTGGTACATTATTCAACTTCCCTATTATGCTGGTTTTCTCTTTACAGCAAAATTGTTCCTAGGAATTAAACCTGAGAACCCGAAGATGTAGAATCAAGTCCTCTCAGGTGTAATTAAAATGTTGGACAAAATGAGAAAATAATCTAACCACTATTATGGCTTAAAAAACATTCCAAGTGACTCCATACTGGTCTTGAAAAAATATCTGATTCACTGAACATGAATAATGCCAGCATACTGATATAATGAACTGAAATTAACTTCTTCATTTACTCAATAAATACCACAAGCATTTGTATATACAGTGATATAGATAACTGAAGACACACTAGTAGAAAGTGATCTGAAAATCTTAAGCCATCATTTAAAATATGTACTTACCTACAGGCATGTCAAGCAAGCTATAACTTAATTCACTACTTGCTATAAACATGTAATTGCCACAGGTTAAAATTCTATAAACACAAGCTAAAAGAAAGTAAGACCAGTGCTCTAGCAATGCAATTGGCAATAATCCAAAGGATATCTGAGTGATTTTTGATCATGTGCAGTGCAAATTAAATACAAAGAAATTATAGAGGCCTTTTATGGTCCAAGCTTTCAGAGAGGCTTTTATCTTTTTTTTCCTTTATTTTTTTTAGCGTGAACAAACAATTTTACGCACACCTTTATGACCACTAACTCATACATATGCACATTATGATTACACTTGAGAGAAACATATGAAAACATGCCCCATATTGGGGATTTATATCAGATGTCCACACAAATATGCATGGCATACAAAGACACATTAGGAAAGCTCCTAGCAAAACATACATCTGAGAACTGTGTTCTGACTTCAATTGTTGTGATCTATGATTTTTTTTTATTCTGTAGCAGCTGTTCTCCATCTAAAATACTTAGTACATATAACAGATGCAGTTAGAAACAGTATCACCCATTATTTATTAGTATTAATAATTGTCATGCATTTTAGGATTATGTTGTCTGTACTGGAAAAGACAAGGTGGGTAACAGAATGGAGTAATAACACTAGACAGCGAGGCTCAAGGCTGAGAGACAATAACCACAAGAGTGTATTGCAGAGTTCTAAGATCTAATTTAAATGGATAAGTCATTGCGTTAGCACGAAATTTGGTATGAAAATACAGGAATGATCACATCTTATATGGCCTTGTATTTGCCTCTCTTTTTGAGCCAAGCAAGTTGGAAATTCATGAGCACACGATATAAAACAGACAGCTTAGACTCAGTGGCAACATGAAACATTTGGGATCAAGTGAATAAAAGACAGAATCACATACCCATTTTTCCACATCAACTAGCTGTAGGAAGAAAAAGCAAGAAATCAGTAAATCTCTTTCTTTAAATACACCATATCAAAGTCTATTTTGAACTTTATGTTTCACTTCCTTGGAAATGTATCTAGCATTAAAGAAAATGTATGAATAGAAGCTATTGTTTTGGCATCTTCTCTTAAAAATTTCAGAGGCTCAATTTTTTCTTTGCTCTTTATTTTATGAGAAACACTTAAAATTCTGGTAGTTCAAAATGTCCATTTAAATTTCAGTTTGGGGTAGTAAATGAAGACTGATGCTGAACTAGCTGCACATTGTATTCTCTAGCAACTGGACAAAATTACAAAACAATTTCACAAAAAACACTTCTCCATCTTGTCTTGAATAATATTCCAAAGTGAATATTTTTTACTTGAAAAGGTTTAGTGGCGGCTATTCAAGGTTTGTGAATTTAATGAACACTAAACGTATGAAACCTACAATTAGGGGACAAACATCAAACCTGGACTCAACAGACTGCAGCATGAGAAAATAGAAGAACAGAGAACTGAAACCAAAATGTCATTCATTTTCCTACAGACAATAACAGAGAACCATTCTGAAAGCTTAAGATTTTGTGATAAAAAAAAACCTGTTTTCATGCTTATTAAATAAACTGATTTAAAATTACTCTCTTCAAAAATTATTTGGACTATCATATAGTATCAGGAAGGGTAAGTAAAACTAAAACAAATTTCAACTACTAAAAAGTTAGTATTTTACTAAATACTCAAAAATTTAGATCTGAAGTAGATTTCTCTCTGGATTTAATACAGAATACACTGAGGCATATCAAGCCTTCAGTGGTTTTGCTGCAGGTATATGTGGACCTTCTGTGAGCACATGTTACATATTTGGAACGATTTAAAAAGAAAATTACTCAAAATTTGTACTACGTTATCAAAAGTAGCAAACTGTTTGGATTCCAGATGCTTCTGAAATTACTGTAATAGTAAACAGTGAATTCAGTTTTCATCTATTAAAAATAACATTACTCAAAGCATATTGCCTCATTCTTTAATACTTTAAAGTGCAATGGTTCTCGTTTTATATTTTAAAACATTTATGTATCAGTAGGTTCTGCTCATACACAAAGATTTGAAAACACCATCTGACCTGTAAGCTAATTAATACCAACTTGTTATGATTTTTAATTTGATCATTCCTATCTCTCCTGTGAGATGTCAATTGCATTTAGATTTATAATAGGAGTTCCACGAGTTTAATTACCAACTTCTGTTGCAGAAATTTCTTCTAAAAAACACCTGGTGTTTTAAAAAATATGCAAAGTAATAAGAAAAAAGTGAGATCTTGACAAGTTAGAAAAACTGGCAACAGTCTAAAGCCTAATGCAAAGAATGCAGCTATTATAGCTTAAAAAAAAAAAAAAGAAGAAATAGCCAACTTATTTTACATTATTTACTTTCATACATCTTTTGTCCAAATTATGTATGCATTATGAATACAGAATCACAGGCAATTTGACTGTGCAACAATGCTACTGTTCCAAAATTTAAATGAACAGTTTAACCACAATCAGTTTCAGAAATAATCCTCTTAAGGCTCGTTGAGCATTATTAGTTGTACAATAAATTTTCTTATAATTGCTGGATTGACTGCTTATTTCTGTGGGCTCTAGTTAGGTTCAAAGGTCAAGTGCAGCATTTGTCAAGTATTTATAAACTGTGCACGCTATATCTATGTTTGTATATCCATCTCCAAAGGGTATCAATATAGCAATATCAAGAGGTATCAATAGTCTTTGACATATGCCAAAGGCACCTTCACCCAGCAGTTCTTGAGGACAATCACATGAACCAATTTTGTACAGTTGTCAAATCCTACAGTAATTATGAAAATACAATATTATATATGAATCCAAAGCAATCTGCTTCTGAAAGTATGGTCTTACACTTAATACAATGCACACCACAATAAAATCTTGCATTTCCGGAAAGCTTTCATTACATTCTATCCTTCTGCTGTGTGCATCTACAGAGGCCTCCCAAACCAGGTGTGCTCACTTTTCTCTACCTGTCTACAAGAGTGCTTTTCCAACTGCTCAAGATGACATTTCTTCCCTATAGGTCACTTTGTCCAAAGTTCTAAACTTTCCTATGTGATATAACAAACGTAATTAAAATTTTGTTAGCTTTTATTCTGTGGAACTTATACTGGAAGACATGCCAACTTCAAGGTATTTGGAATTCTCTTTTAACAGGGAAAAAAAGTTATAAGCATGACTAGATAACATATTTTCTTGCCCTGAAATTCCTGCTGAAGTACATTCAACTAAAAATAACTACTTCTTACCAAGATCTAATGCAGATAAAATAGGTGTAAAGCTTACACGAATAGAGACAGAAAGGTACAATAACCACATCATCCTAGTACTTGTGTTAGATTTAACCTATAATTCAGTTAACAAGCAAAAAGATGTCTCACAGAACCTCTAAATACAGATTCAGTTTCACACTGATAACTGCCTTCAGCTGAGAGAGCTGGAGCTGTTCAGCCTGGAGGAGAGAAGGGAGATGTGATGGCAGCCTTTCAGTATCTAACACGTGGCTATAAGAAAGAAGTAGATAGACTCTTCAGCATGGTCTGTTTTGACAGGACAAGGGGAAAAGGTTTTAAACTAGAATGGGAGATTTAGATTGGATATAAGGAAGACATTTTATACAGTAAGAGTTGGAACAGGTTGCCCAGAAAGAAGGTGGATGTCTCATTCTTGATGACGTTCAAGGTCAGACTAGATAGGGCTCTGGGCAACCTGTGCTAGCTGTAGGTGTCCCTGTTCATTACGGGGGAGTTGGACTCTAAAGGTCTCTTCCCAATTCAAATAATTCTATTTTATTCTATTTACAGACTAGAATCCACCCTTTTCTCAGTACAGGTTCAACAAATGTTCACAAAATTCAGGAAAAACAAATGTTCTAAGTTCAAAATACTTTTAGCTACATACACTTGCATGTTCTTCAACGATCTGCATTTCCTGATTTCTCTTCAGAGGTATGTAACAACTCCAGTCTTCCAGCCAAGTGTTCATCTTGTATTCATTTAATCCAATCTGGAAGACTGGTTTTCCAAGAGTTTTTACTGTGAGATGCACATCTCCAATGTTACAGTAACCAGACATAAAAGCCAGACATAAGTTAAAACAGCAGGAATGTAGTTCTTTTACCCCTCTTTTCTACTGTCTAAGGAGCTATGAACAAAACAGAGAGGCATCATTCCACCACTATGAAGCATCATTCACAGACTCATTTTTTACATTTTGACACAAAGCAAACTCACACTACACAGAACTGTGCTGGCATGGGCTCATACAGCACCCTTCATTAGCAGTGCACAAAGCTGGAAAGTCAGCTACTTTAAAACTTTACACAGCAGACTACCATTCAGTTCTGACTCTTACACTGTTTCCTTTCATCTTGCTGAGCAGCATGCAAAAACAATAAGGAACTTTGTTCCACACCGCATAGATCCTTAGCTGAGCAGGGCTAATAACACTACCTACTATTTGTGAAAACTGTAACACATACATTATCACAATCCACAGATGGAATTGTAACCTGAAATAATCTCATTGAACCAATGAATTCCAGCTAGCACACATTGCATCTTCTTCTACACTTATATACATTTTTCTGAAAGGAATAGGAAATTCTTATGAGAAAAGTAATGTATTTAGGGGCTTTGTTGTTGTTATTTCGTTGTTGGTTGGGGATTCCTTTTTTATTTGTTTCTTTTGGATTGTTTGGCTTATTTGTTTTTGTTTTTTGTTTGGTTTGGTTTTTTTGTTTGTTTGTTTGTTTTTGCATTTCTCAGCTGAGGAAACTGAGCAAAACCTCTGCCTAAAATTCTCTAATCAGGATAAGTAAGATAAAATAAGGTCTTCATTTCTGCTACAATACTTGATTATCTTCACTGCTCACCTTGATTTACTGCATTTAGTATTCAACAAGGTAACTGATGATGCATGTTCTCTTCTTCTCTGGACTATCTTCCATTGCAGGTTTTTGTATACAAAATACTTCTAGTGCTGTGCTTATATACCTGCTAGGTTTACAATGCAACAACTCCCTCTGCAACATTCATCAGAAAAGTTAACTGGAAAGAGAGAATTGAATTTCTCTTTGTCACAGAGTCAGTTTCTACTGACCATGATCCTGGGATGAAAAACTTAAGCACATTACAGATCCAATGATTATGTTAAGATAGGAAAAAGGCCTGCCATCTATTTCCAAAACAGCAAACTTGTCTGGGATGATAAAAGTATTCATCTTTCTGGCATTCTTACCCCAAATATATTCTCATTCCAAACACGGCACACTCAAAAGGGGAGCATGTATGTCAGGCTAGAAATATTTGCTTGTCACAATTCTTGTGAGATGAAATGAGATGAAATAGATAACGATTTTTTTTCCTGTCCTTGCCTTTCCCTCAGGATTTACGTAATGCAAAAATACTGTGCATGCACTCCTTGATTTCTTACAGCTCTTACATTTGATCAAAGGGCAGCAGATCAAAACCAAGTCTTATTCTTCTTTGCCTCCTTTAAAATGTCTTGCTAACAGTTATGTCTGATACTAAACAAGCTACACTGAGTAGAAAATGATAGTATTTGCTTTATCTTCAAAACTTTTACTCCTGTTAGCACTGCAGCATCTCTAAAATATCTGAGAAAAATCAAGACTTTAAGTAGAATGAGCTTCTAAATTACATGATCTTTTCATAAATTTTTCTATTTCTAGCTGATTCATCCATCTGCTTGATATAAATGCTCACAGATACATAAAATGATTTGATCTTCTTTCTCTCTCTCCTTTCTTCTCCTCTTCTTTCTTTGCACTAGGAATTTATGTTACACAAATTCAAAGTTTAGAAGGGCAAACCTTGTTTAGAAGGCAAAATATAAATTTTTAATTTAACTAAAATAAAGTTTAGAAGGCAAACCTGGCAGTGGGGCTATGCAGGTATTGACTGCTGGACATAACAACTCCAACTGTTTTCATGACTAACCACTGACTTGGAGAAGACTTATCCTAAGAATTTCTGAAGGAGAGTGCAACTGCACTGTTTTGTTATTTCAGTGAATTACATCTGTCATCTTTAGACAAAACCTAACCCAATAAAAATAATCTAACTGCAGAAATAGGAAGATATTATTTATATTTTGCTTAAAAGTTTCATTTAAAAGATAATTATTATCTTCCTACATCTGTATTTTATCAAAAAAGAAAGCATTCTGGTTTTCAGTGCTAGGAAATTAAAGAGCCAAAACTTCTGATTCCCTTCTGATTCCTCCTAAATGGGGAACCAGAATAATCAGTGTTGGAAAAGATCTCCAAGAGCAGCCCAAACACCCACCTACTACCACTATTCCCCACTAAGCCATGTCACTCAGTATAACATCTAAACATTTCTTGAACACCTTCAGAGTTCTGCCTCCACCACCTCTCCCTGGGTAGCCTATTCCACTGCCAAACCACTGTTTCAGAGAATAAATTTTTCCCAATGTCCAACCTGAAACTCATTTGGTGCAACTTGAGGCCATTCCCTCTAGTCCTTGAGGCCATTCACTAGTCACACAGAAGAGGCTGATCCCTACCTCGCCACAACCTCCTTTCACAGAGTTGTAGAGCACTATAAGGTATCTTCTGAGCCTTCCCATCTCCAGACTAAATAATCCCAGTTCTCTCAGTTACTCCTTACAAGACCTGTGCTCCAAACCCCTCACCAGCTTCACTGTTCTTTTCTGGACACACTCAGAGGCATCCATGTCTTTCTTCTAGTGGAGAGCTCAGAACTGAACACAGTACTCAGAGGGCTGATCACTCCCCTGCTTCTGCTTCCAGCTCTATTTCTGATATAAGCCAGGATGCCATTGGCCTTGCTGGCTCATGTTCAGCTGAGCGTTGATTAAGTACCTCCAGGTCCATTTCTTCCACACATGCCTCAGGCCTGTAACATTGCATAGGATTGCTGTAGCCAAAATGCAGGACCCAGCACTTGGTCTTGTTGAACTTTATCCCATTGGCCTCAGTACAGCTATCCAGATCGCCCAAATCCCTCTGCAGGGCCTTCCGACCTCCAGGCATATCGACACTTCCTGCCAACTTGGTGTCACCTTAAACTTACTGAAGGCACACTCAAACTTCTAGTCACGTTAGCAAACTTTAAAACATTTTGAGCCCATCTCAAACTATTTTCAGATTACAGATGCTTTATTAACTAAGCTTTCTGTGAACCAGAGAGTTTTAATTGTCAAGAGCACATTTAATTCCTGATTTTCAGCATTTTTGGGGGAAGCAATTGAGAAATTGGTTTATCAATACCTATTAAGAAAAAGGGAGGCTTACCATTCTCCATCTTCATGAGAGATGGACTTACTCCCCATATCATGCTGAGAAAATAACAGCTATGCTATCTGTTGTTATCTTGCGCTTACTAAGTAATTAATGAAGTCAGAGCTCCACAATTGGAGATTATCTGACTTACTCAAAAATCCAGCGGACATAGTTACTCTCCCTTCCCAAAATGCACCCAGTCCATTTCTGCAGCACAGGAAACATACTCAGTTCTGTGAGGAAACACAAATTTTCCCTGTGTCTTAAACAGAAATACAGAATTACAGATGCAAAGCACTTGTATGTGATGATTCCTTCATACAAGAGTGTCCACATCTGTGGAAGAGGGTTGTATTCTGATCCTTCAGCAAAGACTACACCACACAACACTAGACAGCAGTTTGCTGGTCAGTAGCATAGAAAAATGGTTTTATTAAAATAAGGCACCAGGAAAAATGATTAATCAGCCATGACTGGATGATTAGATAGGAGTTAATAAGCTCAAGATGCAATTCACCTGGAACTCTGCTGTAACTGATCGGTATCTGCAGACAACACTTTCCTGAAAAATGAAGCTGTCAGGTACTGGCTTAGAGGTTGCAAAGTAAATTTTTTTTTTCTAAGGCAGATGCAGTTTAGATAGAACAGGCACGTAATGCATGCAACCAAATGTTTGTGTTCTGTTAATAAGATCTGGCATGGATTTAATGAATGCAGAAATCTAAAAAACTCGTAGCATTTAATTACAGTGTTTTAGTACAGTATAACTGAAACATTTCACTAACAATTAATGAATGTATTTGTTCTATGGTTATTTTCTCATGTTGTCTAGAAACAATTTTTCATCTTTTCTTTTTTCCCCTCATGTATCCTAACAATTATTTTGGATCAGGAATTTCATTTTTGAAAAGAAAAAAAAGTGGAAAGGCAGGCATGCTGTGACATCTAGAGCAAAAAAATGACATTCCAGAGCATTACTAATAAAGGAAAGAAGTCAGACAGTACTAGTGTCAGTAACCAGCCTGAACAGTGATCATTCAGCCCTGCTCTAAAGTTCAGGTTTCTGTCAGCAATAATGAGGGGAAAAAAAAAAAAAGAACACTATCAATCCGGCAGACATGGAAAGCACTCAGCAAATCAAAAATTACAGTATAAATGAAGGAAATGATGTTTATCAAAAGAAATTTGGAACAAAATAAAAATAACTTTAAATAAGAAAAAATATTCCAATGAAAAAGAAACTGAAAATTGTCTTTCATTATCATACATTGAAATCCATGGATCAGATTTATATTGGAAAGAACAAATAATTAAATATGCAACACTTCTTATACTAAGAACCTGATTAAGTATGCATAGAGGCAACAGAAGTTGCTAACATCAAGCTGCAAAACAAATTAAACTTTTAGCTAGTAATTTGCTTAAGTATTCATTTAGAGATGAGTGAACGTCATGACTCCATATTACTCCCTTAAATCACCACTTTCCCAGTCTCCTTTTACTAGAAAATGCTTATTTCTCTCTGAATCTGAAGGTGGTTAAGGCCAGGTAAGATGGAGTCCTGAGCAATCTTTCCCATGGCAGCTGTTTGGAACTGGATGATCTTTAAATTCCCTTCCAACCCAGACTATTCTGATTCTATGATTAGCCCAATCTTGCTCACAGTCTGGACTGAGCCAATAGACCAAAATCAAACTGATAGAAGAGGGAAAAAGTCTGCTCAAACTAAAAAGTAGCTGGGCTGAAAGTTCCTGTCATGAGAAGCAGTTAAACCTATACAACACTGGTTTAAATACACTGCAAATAATTATGAAAAAAAAAAATTTAGTAAGTGCTTCCCCAGCTACTCAAAACAATGGCTGTATTTGTAGCCTCCAAATCCTCAGGATGTTTGCAAAGTAGGATTTCACTAGGGGAAAAAATAGTAGTAGTAATCACTGGGATTTCAAAAGATATATTTTAGTAATCTACCATATGCACTCTTTCTCCTCTCAGTCCATGCCAGCATACTTATGACTGAGAATGGATTAAATAGGCAGGCCTTCATCTCCCGGTGCCCTTACTGAAGGAAGTGTGTTTCCAAGTGTGTTTCCTATATTTCTTGTTTCTCTATGTTCAAACAGTACAAAAGACTGCAATATCAAGACTTTATATAAAGAATGTAGGGCTATAATATTCACCTCATCTGAAATTCTTCCCAACAAAAGTATGCATCAGCTGCTGACACAGTTACAGTTTGGACAAATGCTTAAGTAGTTCTGAAGCAGAGCTATTCACAGTAAACTGCTTTTAAGCTAACAAATAAAAATGAAATTTTACTAGAAATATAAATACCAAATTGACTGAAAACTTTTTTCCTAAATGATCAACACATGCACCAAGTTACATGAATTTAAACACATTTCTCTTTTTTTTTTTTTTTAAACCACATTTCTCTCTTTCTGCCCTGTATGTACACTTACCTTTTGTGACTCACTGCAGTATTTTTAGGAACAATTTTCTTCCAAGAGCACTAAGAGATCTCTGTATGTTTATCTACGGACTAGCAGCTACAAAAGACTGCTTCAGGACAGGGAGCTGCAAGTACTGCCATAATTGTAGACATATTCCATAGCACCACAAGTATCACATGGAGAAAGTATTAAATACAAGAAGTACAAGTACAATTGCATAGGGCTTCAAAACCTAACTTAATTAGATTGGAAGGAGATGGTAACATTCAGCTCCAACTGAAGTCAAGCATACTGCTAGAAGCCTAAAAAGAGCAGTGGGGGTAGCTTTAAGTTTCTCCGTTCTGTCTAGTTCATAATCTGTTTCCATAAAGAATAGTAAGGAGAGCACTTGCACTACCATCACATAGAAGAGGAAAAAAGTTATCTATATTTATTCATGGCGAGACAATTATATGATGGACCAAAGGCCAGTGTATTATCCAATCAACAAAAAATGGAAAAAGGGAAAGAGCTTGGAAAAGAGAGGACAACCCTTAAAAGCTCAGAAACTGGTTCAAAATAAAATTTTTTAAAAAATAATAAATAAACTATTACTGAAGATCAAATGCTTTACAAAAACAATGAATGAAGCCCCTTCTCACTTATCATATTGATAGTTCTTTCTAAAAGCAGAGATTTAAATTTCACTTTGAAAACTGATTGACAAATAAGTAGACAGAGCTCAGAAAGGGCACTGGCACACCTGCTTGGGAGCCTTTTGGTAGCTTTAACAGTAACAGTAGCTTTAACATTGCTACTGAAAGAAAACTATTTGATGGCTCACCAGCACTACTACCTGCCAAAAACTGAAAACAAATCTTTTCAGCAAAACAACACTACCTAGTCATTAAGGAATGGCTGGGCATCATGTCATTTTTTCATAAAAAAATGTTTAGGTGTGAATTAACATTCTCTTTCACTGGACCTGACACTTTAGCTGATACGTTAAAGATTCATCTAGTGACATAGCCACCATGGATACAAACTTCTTTTTGTCACTGGGAGCTCCAGACATACACACGTGTATCCTCATTACTACAGAGCCTATCTAGAACTGTTCAGTTGTAACTGTCCAGGAAACCACACAGGTTTATCACCAAACCTGACAATACACACAAGTGATATGGACATGATCCCTACTTCTTCCAAAAATTTGACGCTTCCTATTCTATATTTAGGATTATAAAGGGGATTATAAGAAAGAAGGGAACAGACTCTTCACCCTGTCAGAAAACAACAAGAGGAAATCACTTCAGATTAGAAGATTAGAGATTCAGACTGGATATGAGGAAGAAGTTTTATACAATAAGGGTGGCAAGGTGCAAGAACAGGTTGCCCAGAGAGGTGATGGATATCCTATTCTTGGAGACATTCAAGGTCAGGCTGGACAGGGGTCTGGGCAACATATGCTAGCTGTAGCTGTCCCTATTCATTACATGGGAGTTGGACTAAATGACCTTTAAAAGGTCCTTTCCAACATGAACAATTCTATCTGTGCAGTACTATTCAGACTCACAGACTTAGCTCCACCATTCTTTCAGATGGTTCACATGCAGCTGACATTCAAATACAACCCCCTTTGGAGAGGACTATACGCATTCAAAATTGAGCAATATGTAAGCCAATGATGCCTGTACAGTATCATTATCACTAAAAGTACCCCGAGGTGTAGAACTCTGCAGAGAGAGTTAGAAACAAAGCTACATTAAGAAAATCTACTAATCACCACAGAAGGTATTGGTATGATATCTCCTGGAGGATCAGCACACTGAACACATTTCAAGAGAAGAAATTAATCCCCTGTGTAATCTTCCAGATGCAGTTGCTCTGAAGTCCTATGGAGTTGCCTGATAGCAGACTACTTTCTTGTCACACAGCGCTGCAGACACCATTAACATTTTCCACACTCCCAGCCCATGTAACACTATACTACTATTAGTAATTACTATACATTAGTACGTTACTATTATACTAATCTCACAAATATTCATTCAATTTCTACAATATATCAATATCGATAATATTGATATATGAAATATATCAATACACTGAAGACTCCAAAGCACAGATTTATTAAAATGAAAATTTACACAAATCTGAGAGTCGAGTTTAAGATGTCTGGGACTTGACCCTAACACTATTTCACATTCTGTGTATAACTTCCATCAAGTGCAATGCAAACATCTGAGACCTCTGCACCTGGACAAGTTAGTCCTGAGGTACAAATACACAAAACCAGGAATAATAAAATGATCAATTAGAATTCACATGCTGGGCAGTAACTTCATAGCTAGACTGACCTACTGTGTTGACTTATTTAGAGAATTATTCAGTAGCTTTAATAAACTAACTTAAGCTGTACATAGGATTGTGTAGCAAAATAATCTTCAGCACTCTGAAACAGCAACAAAATAGGAGGAATTGAGAGAGTTTATCTTTCATTCTCTCAAAATGCAATTCAGTAGAATACTGCTGCAACAACTCGCTTGGTTCTATAAGAAAAAATTAACCTCCCTATTTACAATTTCTCTGTGCTTAAAATTTGTATTAAAAACAAAACAAATGAAAAAAAAGAAACCCACCTACTCCTGGACTTCAAAGGGAATCTTTACTGAATGGCATCAGCATGCTGCAATCATTTATATTAACTAGCTAGAGATTACAGATGGCAAGGGTATAATACCTAAGGGAACTGACTGGTAAAAACCAGAGAAGCAGAAAATGCACTTATTTTCTTACCCACACTGAGAGACTCACTGCACACCTTGAGCTACCCCTACTAATCTCTCTGCCAATATTTCTCAGCAGTCTTCGTGGCAGCTCACTACATCAAACTGGCAGATGCATGCACACCATTTGATTTCACCTAGGTGCTTTTAGTACAGATATTCTCAATTTCTTTCCTAGGCACACTTGGAACCTAAAGCAATTCTTGCTTCAGTTTCTGTGCCTCAGCTACCTTGAAGCTGTGTAAAACTGCAGTTCCTGGGAAAGGCTGGGTCATCTTCATACCACTGCCCAAGTGACTAACCATATAGCTTTCCCGTTCTACCTCCATGGCAGAACTGAATTGGCTGCAATTTTCTTCCTGTTCATCAAACCCATTGCAACACTGTTCAAACCCATTGCAACACTGTTCAAATGTTCTAATAAGATTGCTCTGTACATCACCCTTCTGACTTCAGGACTGGTAATCATCATCAGCAAGTTTTCTGGACCAATCAAAAGCCGCAAACAAAAGTCCGCTTACATTTCTGTACTACAATCTCCATGAAAATCACCGCAGTGAAATCTATCAGGCAAAGAGTAAAATGTCAAACTGCAGCACATTCATCTGGTACAAAGTCATCATGTAACACTCATTAAAAGCACTTACAATTCTTCACTCAGGCAGAAAAAGTGACATAAGATATATTCACTTTTCTAATACTCTTCCCCAAATCATGTAGGAATATTCCTCAGGAATTAGCACCAGCACCGGCAGTGCTTTACCTCTTCATTACCAAGCAGGTAATGTCTGGCACAGAGCTGCAAAGCATAGGAAATCTCAACAGCATAAAGTTACTAAGTACAGCTGCTATGCAAATACTAAGGGTAAACATGCAAAAAGAAATGAACCAAAAACACATAGAAGAATTCAGAAGTCAGAATGGCAACTAAGATCAATCCATAGGAAAGTAAGAAATGATTTAACACTACCCTTTATTTTGAATAAATATGAACAAAACTGCCATTAAAGAAAATGAATGGGTATCAGAAATGATAGTCAACTTCTTGTATGTAACAAAGGTCAAAAACAAATACAGGGGAATATCCTGCTTAAAATCATCTCAATATAAACATGCTACAAATCTATACAGAATCCTGGCTTACTCTAACACAGGGGTCACTGCAACAGTAACGCCTCTTATTTATTACTGTGGATACTACAACAGATACAAATACAATAACACTAGTTGAGAGGGCTAATTCTCAGTTTCAAAACACTATTTCTCAACATAGTCACCACCACCAGCAGTGTATTTTCACCAGTAATGAACAAGAGCCTTACAAAATCTGCTGTCATCACTGCTGAAATGCCCCACCCACCATCTCAGTGAGCTCACATCCGCTCTTTGGTCTTCACAAATGTTCAGCAAGTATTAGTGAATGTCAGTGGGTGCCATTTTTTTCTGCATGGGGGAATTTCCACACCTTTGCTTCACGCTTGAATGTCAGATGTCATTTTGTCAGACTGCCTCTCTGCTGCCATCTGTCACGTGGCAGCAAAATATAACGGAATATTGGTAGGAAGTTTCAACCTCTACTGCAATACCACGAACATCTGCCTCTGACATCACAGGCCGCCATAACATTATAGGAGACATTACTTGCACTCTAGCCCTTGTACATAGTGTATGGTGTCACTCACAAAATAGAAATTACTTATACATTCACATTCTTGCTACTAATGACATGCAAAGAGATCCCTATTTCAGCAGTATGCTCTTCCTAGCAATCTACAAAAAGCTGTTGTTTGATATGCAGTTGGGCATAGAAACACCAGAGAGAAAAAAATCTGGCTCAATATAAGGTAAGCAAATTTGGGACATCTCTGCTGACAGAGTCATTAAAACACCATTCCCACACAGAAGTACAACATTCCAAAATATCTGTGAACTAGTAAGCAGCTCATTTAGTATGAAGCTTGCCCATTAGCAGACGAATTTTGCTGCTAAAATTGAAAAGAAAGAAAAAAGATATAAACAAACAAACAACAACAACAAAAAAAAAAACATAGCATTCTCATGCTCTTCTATATATGCCTAAGCAAGAAAAGACCATGTGCATGCTTCACACTGGCAGGACACAACACAGAGCAGTAAGTAGGAGTTCATGAAGCTCTCATCCAGATGGATTTCTCCTGCTCTTTGTGCTCCTGCTATTGCTTTGTCTGGATAATACAAGAAAATTAAGATGACTTGGCACCTGTTGGTCTTTTGGTAGATCATAGTGAAAAGAGAGCTGACAGAAAGACTTAGAGCTTCTGTAAATGACCAAATATACCATGACTTCCCTATCACTTCAGTGAAAACGTGTAATATAACACCTCTTAAATCACATACCATGTGTATTTATATACGTCAGATACATTAAGTGTATTCACTAGCTGTTGGCATTTAGCATACAACCCAGATACTTCACATTTCACTGCCCTAAATTACAAGAACTATCATGCAGGAATGTAAAAGATATACCATGGCAAATGAATAGCATATTGTTTATATCATAAAACTGTTGGATATATTTCAGAAAACACCAAAGCAAGTATAGCTTTACAAATCAAAAGCTTTTATGTTTTTAAGTGGTTTCAAAAAAAGGCATGTTTCTGTTCTAGACAAAATAAAATATGCAAAAATTTGTGATTGTTCACTTAAAGAAAAATATCCTTTAATTACCCAGCTAATCTAATTTCCTGTATTTACTCAGATAATTTCCAAAACTTCCTTGATCTGTTTCAAATAATAAACACACTGAATAGAATGAAAGTTCAAGCTAGTCACTTAGGCAAGTACAGACAGTAGCAGTGTTTTGAATCCTTATTTACCCTTCAAGAAAAACATTTCTAGTGATGTTTATAAAATAAAATACACTTGAAAAATAGTTCATCAAGAATTACTACAATTAGCGTTTATGAAGGCTACCTACCTTACATTTCCTTCATTTTAAATTGTGCACCTCTCTAAATTTTTTAAAATGATTATCAGTCATGTAATACCTTTGCTTGAGGATGATTTGAAAAAGTTTTAGACAAGTAATTATAAAACATTTCTTGAAGCAACCGAGGCAAAGAAAAAACCTGCTCTTATCCCACGTCAAATATGTCCAGATACCTTTTTCTTCTGAAGTTCTGCACTGGTCACAATACAAACTTGTAGCTTGAAGGAATTTTGCAAAATTTGGTATTTCTATCTGAAAAACGGCCACAGCGCTGTAAGGCTGGAGCAACTCTTATGAAGCTGGGAATGTTTAGCTTCATTGTGCCCTTCCAGTACTTGAAGGGAGCTTATAAGCAGGAACAGGAGAATGTTTTTACACGGACAGATAGTGATAGGACAAGGGTGGATGGTTTTAAACCAAAAGGGGAAAATTTAAGGTAGATGTTAAGAATAAAGTCTTTACTCAGAGGGCGGTTAAGCACTAGAACATTTTATCCAAAGAAGCTGTGGATGCCTCATCCCTGGAGGCATTTAAGAGCAGGTTGGATGGAGCCTTGGGCACCCTGAGCTGGTGGGTGGCAGCCCTACCCATGGCAAGTGGGTTGGAATTTTAGACTCTCTCTGTCAGTTTTATGCCTCATGTTGTGACACCCAAATCTGCACTCAGTGTGGGAAGCGATGCCACACAGAGCAAAGCAAAGCAGAACAACTCCTTCCCTCATTCAGTGGCAGGGTAGGTATGGTGCACTGGGAGGGGGGTATATTTGGCACTTTTGGCTGCCAGGGCATACTGCTGGCTCATGTTGAACTTGCTACCAGCCGCAGCCCCTAGATTTCTTCCCAAAGGGCTGCTCTCCAGCCTCTCCTACCCATTTTGCTTCAAAAAAAAAAAATAAATAAATAACTGGGCTCATAAGAGGACTAACTAAAATCTAGCAGTCATGCTGAGAATAAATAGCCTGGAGATTTTCCAGTCTTTAATGCTTTATAAAACCTATGGATTTCCATTTTCACATTTCACCTACTTTCCTAGTAATGAAAAGTTGTCCTCAAAAGCTAAGTCAAAATAACAAAAAATAATAATACCTAGATTGTAGCACCTTCTAGGACAGAGCACATATAATGTGTAATAAACATGGAAACACTACCCCCTCCCCAAAAAGGCAGAAAGATCATTTTCAAACACATCAGCCTGACTGATTTCTATTGTAAAGAAAAGTAACAGAGGACTGAAAATACCTCCCTTTGCATAATTCTCTTCACTAGAAAACTGAACTCATAGTGAATTCAGATTACAGTAACAATTCTTCAAGGAGCTGCTATATTTTCTTCTCCTAAGTGATAGAAAATAGTGTTGGTCTAAATAAGAATCGACACTGCACCAGAAAGATACAGCACTTCAGATATATGCACAAATTACTTCTCACAAAACTTAAAGTAGCCATATCAGTCATCAGATGCTAAATCACGTATGAATCTGCCTACATAAGTATCTACCCTGTGAAAAATATCAATTCATATTTATATATTTTTGACAGAAAGCACACATCAAATGTCAATTCTATTAATTTATCAGAAAACTTACATTCAGTAATTCCAGTATTACCATTATTTCTGGCTTCCAGAGACTTACTAGAAAGATAAATAACTGCACTGACAATTATTTGACCTTGACAGTATACAGGCCATGCTTTATGAGGTTATTCTCCTCTAATACCAATACATCAGTATGCAAGGGACACACAGGCAGATTTCTAATGTATTTGTTCAAAAGCTAGACAAAATCTGCTGTAGAAACCTATTCATTATTCAGTGAACATCAGCTATCTGAGTTGGCATAGCTGTAGCTCTGTACCTTTTGCTAGTATTGGGATTTAATAGGTGTTGAGAGTACAGTAAACCACTCTGTAAAAAGGTAATAACCAAACACATGCAGAGACTTTGCTTAATCTTTCCTGTGTGCGTCTCAGAAGACCAGTAGTCACATATCACTACTTTTCAGTACAACTGCCATTTCCAACTGTATAAAGAAAGACAGATCTGCATACTCTGGGACCACCTCTTCTTTAAATGTGCTTCTCATTCTTCCGTTGATGAAGTCAATCTTTTTTTGGAGAACAAATTCCCAAGGACAGTACACATTTTGGATCATCCATGAGATAATGTTCATAGATTTCCTTTTCCAAATAACTTTTTTCAGTCTTAGTGCGTAGCATTTTATGGGACTAACTATTGTATATTAGTTTAAAGTTTGTTTCTCAAGGCATTCATAGCAACCAGGGGCAAGCTTCTCTCCTGCCAGCTTTCTTGTGTGAAAGAGATTAACTCTTGTGCCTACAGCCAAAACTCCCATGTCACTCTTTCCCACTTACTGTTTGAAGGATCTGGATTGGAGCATAGCATTCATACTACTACTACAGCATGTATGAGGAACACTAAACTACATCATAGTAAATCAAATGAATTATACAAGAGAGAACAAAAAGTAATACTAATATGATTTATTTGTAAACAGCTATTTGCTAGTCAGAAAGAATTATCATTATTCTTTCCGCAGAGTGCAAAATCACGTCAGTTTCCACTGAGACTCACTAACACTACATTTTCAGCTGTAAACCTGAGCATATACCAAAAGTCATTTTAAAACCATCTGACAGTCTAACTTGCTACAGTTAGAACTCATCAAAAATCTTAACTGTTCTAAACAAGGGATCCATCTTCATATTTCTCATAAAGTAGGATACTGAATAAAAACATTCCTGTAACTCTAGACTGATCTGAAACACGTTGAAAAGGTTAGGTATTTACAATCCTGGCAAGCTCCAGCACAAGCTGCAAATGTTCAGAACTTCACAAAATCAGACTATTTCTGTAGCAAAGGAAGAAGTTTAAATGTAAGCAATACATTACACTAGAAGCTTGTGTCAGTCACAAAAAAGAAGTTGCATTTTACAAGATGAAAAATACAGCGAAGATTTAATAGACTTACCCCTTCTGCCTTCTCCTCTGTGTTAGCCAGCATTTCCTGCAGGGCTCGTACTGACAGAGACTGCTCAAGCACAAAGGTGCAGATGGACAAGTCAGGTGGCACATTCTAGATGGAGCAAAAATGTAATATCATATTAGTGATAGGTCTGCTGAACGCCAGTTTCAAAAACTCCTAATTTCTCTTAATTTCAGCAAACTCAAGAGATCTGCTACATGTCTGAGGCCATCATCACATACTGGGCTGCAACAGCTAAGACTTGCCAGCAAGCGAGTAGAAGCGATTCTTCCTCTCCGAGGTGCTGAATACTGTTTGGGTCCTCCTGATACAAGACACCAGGAAGCTGCACTGAGTTCCACCATGACAGTCACAGATGGAGCACCCATACTAAGAGGAAAGATTGAGGAAGCTTGAATAAAAGGAGAGGAAATGGGAATCTTGCAGATCAGTCTATGGGTGTTTATAGGGAAAATGGAGCCAGACTCTTCTTGGAGATGCTCATGAAAGGAAAAGGAGCAGAGTAAAGTTTTACCAAAGAAAATTACAATTAGATATTAGGTGAAGAAAAAAAATCATCCTGAGAGTAGAAAACACTGTCAAAAGCCACCAAAAGTAACGAAATTTCAACCCTTAGTGGCATTCAAAACTTATCTGTGAAAGTTCCAAAAGCAACTAACTTCAGAGCTCAAATAATTAATCATTTATATTCCTCAGCTTATAAGGTTACCTGCTCTAATCAGGGGGCAGGACCTCTCCAAGATTCATTTCAACACAACTTTTTCCATGATTGCACCAGTAAGGCACTGTTATTGTATAATGGAAGTAAAGATAAGAGCCAGCTTTCTATCTTTAGAAAGCTTTTAGAAGGCAGACAGTATTGAATGCAAATTACAACATAGACAACAGCAGAAATTAAGGACAAAATAACAATGACAACATTGAAAATTCAACCACTAGTAAATGAACATCACTGTGCACATCCACAACCCCTTTCAATTCAGATTCAATTCAGATGTTTGCTGAACTTGGAAGAAATCTTCCTCACAATGCTAGTTATTATTCATTGGAAATTTCTTAATTATTTTCCTCATTTTAACTTTCCTTTCTTGGTCTCATATTTTTTCTCAGCCACTAAAGGGATTGGATTGTGAAGGAGACAATATTGAGTCGTAAGGCTACTAGTAGTACATAATTTCATCCTTGTCATGGTTTCCAGGTCAAAATGAATTTTCTGCAGCAAAAGCATAAGTCAGTGAATGTCAAGGCTAAGCCACTACCTTCACAGCCTTTCAGGACTGTATGCTTCTCCATATTCTATTGCACCTGGGCTAAAACAAGAGTCTTGTAAAAATAAAAATTTGATGTGATTGGAAAAAAAAAAAAGGAAAAAAAAAGCTTCTCAAAAGCTAATCATCCAGACAATCAGTGAAATTGCTATTAAAATTCTAACAGGCCTGTAATAGGAATGTCTAAGTTACAAGATAACAAAGGAAAAAATTAGACTGTATGTGAGGATCTTATCTTTCCATGTGTTAATAGACAAAAATGCAACTCCTACCCACATTTTCTTGCTTCCAGAAACTTTCAATGTGCTTTGTCTTTTCATTCCATGTTAGTTGCATATTTTAGTATAGGAATATTTTTTTACTGAACATTTGCATTTTTTTTAGTTTCTTTTACACAGAATCACAGAATTTCAGGTACTGGATGCTTTGTACTGATGAACTTGTAAGCATGCACATTTATTCAAGTTGTGCAGTTTGAAGAAGCCTGGATCAGGTCCCAGTTTACTTTTAAGTGTTCTTGTTACCATTTTTTTTTTTTTTTTTTTTTTTTTTAAATTTTTTCTAGTGGTTACTCAGATATCATAATACCATATACATAATACTATATACATAATACAGTCCTCTTAATACTAGCAGTAAGCCAACAGGCAACTCATTAGATTCATAAGAACTATCTTAATCCCAATGTTTTACAAAGAGGGAAAGAGAGCATTCAAAGATTGCAGGTTGCAAGGTGCTATTTCTGCTCAATAAACATGAGTACAATTCCCCATTACAGAAAGTCTCCCAGAAATTTACAGTCTAATGCCCCAGCTCACCTCAAGTTCTCTTTGCTGAGAACTGATTGACAAGCAAGAGTGATTAAAAACACACTTCTCAGAAATGAGCCAAGGCTGTATTTTCTATATGCGCTTGGTTTTCATTTATATTAAATTCATTGTAGCAATGCTCCTAACTGTTATTGCTGTCATTTACAGTAAGATTTTTTCCTAGCATAATATGTATCTCACATACAATTCCATAAACAATCAAAACATTAACTACTAACTTTCCCTACATTTTATATCCGCTAGAAGACGCAAAAATCCTCCTTCACATCACTCAGCATCAACCATCACAACCAGGCCACTCCCCCCTTCATCAATTCCATTCTCCTTCACATTCAACAAAGCCGCAAGCCTTTTCTCCCCTTACCATTAAATCTGAGAAATGAAGTCCCAGAGAACATTTCACAGCTAGTCTCCTAGCAGGTAAAGCACACTTTGAACAGCCAGAGAGCAATAAAGGAAAAGCGTATGAAATCATTTTGCTTTAATGAAGTGAAAGAAGTACCTTCCTTTTAGAGTACAGCGAAATATTAGAGGCAGTTCTTTTTTCCCCAGGCAAGGAACAGTGCCTCAGCTCACTGTGTGCATGCCCAGACACAGCGTGGCACCTCAGGGAGTGATGTGGACATATTTCTTCTGAGATCTGAGGGCTGATGCATCTACTGACACACTGCAGTGAGCATTTGAATCACACTTCTCCTGTCTGGCAGTTCCTCACCCACAACTGCTTTATGGAAGACCCAAGGCACGGCTGCATTCTGTGTACAATAACTGTAGCACAGGCATAGCTAGGACAGAAACACCACATGTGGGACTGACAATGTATTTAGCTCAGAGAGTTAAAGATCTGCTCATCTCAATCCAGCCCATATTAACGGTGATGCTTTTAAAGCTATGGATATAGGAGGTGAGTTTTCCAGCTGATATATCACCAGAGATTGAAGGCATCTGTACTGAAAAGCCTCTTCCAGTTATTTTTTTTTAATTTAAATTTAAAAAATAAAATAAAATAAAATCTATAGTCTTTGGCAGTCTTCAGATTGTTTAGCTTGTTTTTCATGTTACCTCACAGGCAATGGATTATTTAATATAAAGGCATGCTATGGTGCATATGGCTGTCTAACATTTCTGATAGAGGAAATACCTTCAAGAAAAATCATGTGGATTTAGTTTCCAGTCCTGAAAGTGACCACATAGTATGACGGCTGCAATAGGAATCTATAGCAACCAGTTTGCAATAACAGACTTTTCTCAGAACAAGTCAGATTCACAGACAAGATTAATGATTAATTAAGTAAATAAGTACTTAGCTTTATAATTGCTCTGATAGACTATAAATACATCATTAAATTATCAAAAGTTTTAAAACATCGTGCTGTGTATTGAACAACCAAGCACTGATGTATGCTTTTAATGAATACCAAAGCAACCTGTAACCAGCTGGAAATTTTCAGCAGTGTAATGATATTAATCATTAATTTCAAGTAGAAGATAATTCATACTGAAAAGGATGACCAAATGGAAAAAAATCGACAGATATAAATAAGCATATTGATAATCATCTGCATTCTTTGTCATCTTATTCTCTTCTTCTATCTTCTTTATTGAGGAAACAGCTTGATAAAAAATGTTACTTAACATAAATGAGGATCTGAACCTAGCACTTCAAAAGAAGATTCAGAACTGCTAGAAGAAAAAATAATAACTATTAACTGTTTCTATTGACACTCCATCATTGTCTGTAGCAGCACCTTACAGTCTGCAAAACTAAAAAAGTAAAATAATCCTCACATTAAATTATTAAAGCTTCCATGTTAATGAAGTAATTACTAGATTAAAATTAGAGAATTAAAGAATTAGAGAATTAAATTTAGAGAATTTTGGAATTCTTTATTCTTCCTGTGTACACTCATTTTCTGTACTAATATTTGCAGAGTAAATTGTATTTTACTCCGTGGAAGGCAGATTTGCAAACTAGATAATCATATCCTTTATTAAAAAGGTGTTACGAGCAAAGCTTTTGAAATGCTATTTTAAAATATTTGTAACTGTAGTCCAACCCACATATGAATCATGGATACTGGATGCATTCAATTATGCACCTTTTCAGTGAATTATTATTTACAAGCATAACGTAGTATGATGACCATGAAACTAAAAGGCTGTTTTAAAATGCAGTCTCCCTATCATCACGCTAAGCGCCACATAGTGCTAACCAATCCACAATAACATATGACTTGCTCATATAATATGGTCCATATGATCCTGCAGATGTAAACAGAATTTCTGCTGCATAAAGATTAGTACAGGACTGAAGAGTATTATATATTATCAGCAAACATAATTCCATCCCTAGAAATAAGCAGCTTTACTTTCAGTTTTATTCTTTTACCTAGTTATTTGAAAATTTCCAAGTTGTTTTTCTAAGCTCACAGTTACTCTTATTTCTCCTCTGTGACCTCAATAGTCATCATCACCCTTCAATAAAAGCATTAGTATTTCATGAGATGGATGAGAAGCAAATCATTTTGCAATGACATATTTATTCAATTCAGCCTTACAGATGCAGTTTAATTTAATGAGGCTTCATATAACTTAAAAAAAAAAAAAAAAAAAAAAAAAAAAATCAAGTAAGTTCATGGCAGGAATTATTTACCTGCACCATGCTGCATCTCTTTAAGTGTCCCATCAAATGCAGTCTACATCTTTTCTCTCAAATTAACGAATCTGTAATGGCAACTTTAAAAGGTTGTCCTCAACTGAGGTACAATATGTAATCAACAAGTAACATTGTTCCCAAAGATGCTCACATGCTTTTCCATTGCAGTTTTTTTGTTTGTTTGTTTGTTTTTGTTTTTTTTTTTTTTTTTACAAACTTTCAGTTTTCCTTTAACACCAGTATCTGAAATAGAATTCATGTTTCTCTAAATTACTCTAGTTAAAGGCAAACAAACTAAAAATAGCTGCAGTGACATGTGGTACTGTAACCAGTAAGCAAGCAAGAAGTTCAACTGAATTTTCAGTGAATTTAACAGGCACTTCTTGCACAGGAAGAACACACTGCATAAGTAGTCGCAAATAAAGCCTTCTGTATTTATGTTCTTAGGAAGAATTTTCAAATAATTAATTGGTTTATAAATAATTACAAGGATTAAAAATTAACATTTTATAGAGCCTATGCTCTATATTTTTCTTTTTAACTATTTTGATCATCGTGTGAGAATTATCACAGAGCTTTGGCACTTTTCCTCATGTACACAGAAACAACTTGTCCCTGCTGTGTTTTTTACTGATCAGTACACACCTTGATGATTGAATGTCTCCTGAACTATCCTAAGCAATTCATGCTGTGTAACCTAGTGCCATTTGAATGATGGCTGCTAGTGATTTTCATTCACATTTCCCTTGATAATTGTTTTATCACAAGGTACAAATATTGAACTGCGCAACTAGAAGTGATCAATACAAAGAAGTACCAAGAAAATTTCAAACTCCTAACTCGCTGCTACCATTAAAAGACATTTAGATGTGGGACAGAAGTAAAGTCTACAAGATTGTTAAAAGAAAAATTTATCAGGCTCTTGAAATCAGGCCAGTGACATTCAAATTGTATATTTATTTTAATGGTGCTTAAAAAGCCAGTTCTATCAGAAAGGCAATGTTTTTATGGATGACATCTCTGTAAACATGCCAAGAAAAGAGTACAAATAAGCTCTTTGGAAGCTTCAAGTATTCTTTGTAATTGGCTGGGAGTTAAGAGAGGACTGAGTAAAATCTGAAAAGCACTGGTTAGGTATTACCAAGAACTCACTATATTTACAAGATTGTATTCCTCTGAGACACAAAAAGCTGTCCCATTTAATCAAGCAAAACATTTGTTTCAGTCCTTTCCAGCTCACCCAACTCCCCAACGAGCAAGCAAAGGCAGCAAAGAAGTAGACCCACACAACCCCACTTCATAAAATCCTTGTGCTGAAGCACAGGGAACCATAAAACTCCTTTTAACTCATATAGGGTATTTCAAAAAGCCAACCAAAAAAAAGACAGAGAGAAAGCACATCTTAAGCTCATTAATTATGAAAAATATTAGATAGAATGGGAACATGAAACTATATATTGCATGTGAATTCCCACACCATTAGGCCTGTCCACCAGGTATTGCATAAGTGTTGATTCCCAAAAGAAAAAACAAATTGGAGGTGTAAAAGTGGTTTGCTTTCAACTGTGGGTCCACCATTTATACACACAGACTTTTAAACAAACAGCAAACTTTCAGAAATTATCATAGAAAATTACATAAAACTCAGGAAAAGTAGCCCAAACTCTGACCTTCAGCATTTATACATACAGTTTAAACATGTAATTATTTTTTACCATCTAGCAATTTATTTTTTTTAAATAATAGAGTAAACGTAGAGTAAATTCTTTTGCTTAAGAAACTAAAATTACGCCTGTATTTGTTTATCCCAACTTCTGCCATTATTAAGAGAGCTATGAAAAACAACTGGTATTTTATTAGCATAGTATTTGAATTTCAAGCGTAAAGGCACAACACATACAACTTCAACCTCTCATTCTTTTCAACTTGCTCAGTTTCCCCCTTTCAATCCAAAGTATTGAAACTAGCACCCTGAATTGAATGGTGCAATTACTCTCTTGATAGCAAGTTACGGCATTCACTGTTGTAAAAGGACAAATATTTGTCCTTAGTTTTCATAGGAAAAGTCACATGTCAAAAAGACAAGGATCTTGCAAGTCAGCACCCAAAAAACAGATGGCTTGCTACTCTTTTGTTGCACTCATTTTCCCAACAGATTAAAAATGCTGAGTACAAAGTAACAGTAACATAATTTCAAGCATTGAATATAGCTGCATAGCCAACTTGACACTTCACACATTTGTCTAAAGGGCTAGAAATAAGCATTTGTACTTTCATGTGTTCTTAGCTTAAACAATAAAGAATTGGGAAGCTGTCAGTTATCTCAGGTTTTCAGATTCTCGACCAAATATCAGCCTGATTAAAATCTGCTTTGCAACTGTTCCACTTACACAACCAAAATACATGCTTCTAAAGTCCATCAGAGAAAATATTTGAAAAGTAGTGGAATGTGTCATAATGTCATCTAGCCGAGGCAATGCAGCAAGCTTTGAGGTGCTGTGGTCATGCTCATATTGGACAATTATTGGCTGTGTCTCTCCTCAAACAAGAATCATTCAGCAAATGAGAACTTCCATCAAAAGAAGTCTAAATATTCTCTTTGTATCACTTTATTAACCTTTCAAGGGCTTACGGTTTTTTGTAAAATTAGAATGATATTTGGTGGACAAATAATCTGCTTCCAGCCTTCAGCACTTACCCTATAAATATTTATTAAGAAATTATCAAGATTATTAAGAGTTGGAAGACTTTAACAGTACTTGGAAACAAATAAAGCCATCACACAGTTGAACTTCTTTTTCAAAGGAAAAGTACTGAAAAGACTAGGATTCTGAAAATACATCTTAGCAAACTGATAAATCTTCAACAGCTTACAGAACACTCGCTAAGTCAATAACAGGATTGCACACCACATATCTGACCTTCTTACATCACATTTCTATTTTCATAGCAGTATCTCCACTGAGATTGCCCAGCTTAATATCTGCTTTTTATATGTTGATCCTCAAAAAAATGAGAGGCTTGAAAATTTAGCAGAAATACATAATCGGAAAAGGAAACTGATTTAATGGAATCTTCAGATCTTATTCACTTTATGTCACAGCTTGAATTCCATACATCTTTACATTAAATTAAAACACCCACCACGCACACCCTCACGTTTCTGTAAATATTTCAATACTATTGTGGTTTTTTTTTTTTAATAAGTGACAATTAAATACTAAAGCAAGTTGCAAATTAGACTGCTGAAGTTACAACTCATGACTTGTTTCTTAAATTACAAAAACCATACAGCTTTGATTTACTTTTTTTGTTGGATAGCTTATGTTCCAAACAGCCTGAAAAATATATCAAGAAAATTAAAAGCAAAAAGAGCATTTAAAATTTGTCTTGTATTGATTAGCTGGTAACAGATACAATGTATGCATCCATTATCATTCATACTATGTTTTCATACAGAGGCATCACTTGGAGCATTATGATCATTTAATTCTTAACAATAAAATTAGTAGGATTGTGTCTTTCAGGTTCCAGAGCTGCTTTTTTAGATTACATGTCATGTAGTAAGAAAACATATTTACATACTGAGTATTTTTTGGTTCTTTTTTTCTCTGTATTTTTTATTTATTTATTTTTTAAATAGCAGTCTTTGGTATTTCTGAAATATACTTAGACCAAAAAATAATCCCAAATACCATATGACTTGAGAAGTATTGGGTAAGCATCTCTGGATTTTAAATCACTAACATCAAATCACTAATATCTCTGTCAAACAATTCAAAAGCACCCAGAGAACTGATCTATAGGAATATAATATTTAAAATATTAAATAAGTGTCTGTGACTGAAAAAGAAAATTCACGTTTGTAAAAATATATTGGAAGAACATTTATTTTTATTAGTAAATAGGACCTCATTACACTAAAATTCATTATCTTTGACAACATGGGATTCAATAATGAATATTTCTGTAAGATCAGAATAACCTACTCCTGGATGTACTCAGGTTGCTCTGAAAGTAATGCCCTCTATTTATTTCTGTGGAAACTACATGTTGCACTCATAAAAATCTGCACCAGTGGAGGTGACTCACTGCCACTGTCATCACTGCTGAAACACACCACTCACCACCTCACTGGGCTCACATCTACTCTTGTCTCCAGAAACACTCAGCAAGTGTTGACCAATGTCAATGGGTGTCATTTTTTCCACATGGAAGAATTCAGTTCCACACCTTTGCTTCATATGCATTTCTATGTCAGATGCCAATTTGTACTCATATTTGGAATTTGACTGTATAAGGAATTCTCAAAAACATAAGCTCAGGACAATAGCCAATGTCTATTACACATATTTGACCTTAGATTTGTACTCGGCCTTTGATATCTAGCTATGATTCATATGCAACACTACTGCCTGCATTACAGAGGGCCACAACCCATTATAAATAGAAATTGTTCTTAAGGACGTGAGAGAAATGTTTTAACTGGTGCAAAAACTCCGCTGGATCCTCTAATTACCATATGTCTCCTGTAATATTTTCTATGCTCTCTCTTAAATAATGCAACAGTAACATTGCACGGCCAAAGACATTAGGGAGGAAAACATTTTTATTTACTCCTATTTACCAAATCCTTAAAGCAAAAGTTGACTGCAGGTTTATGGCTTCCTCAGTACTTGCTTCTCCTAACACTTTAAATGATCTCATCCTAGGAACAATCAGCATTTAAAAATTAAAGCAAGAATGAGCTGCTTGGGTTTTCTTTTGCTTGCTTCTTTTCCCCAGGCTCCTGAAGAATGAGTAGAATACTGCTTCACCAAATGTCAAGAAAAGACTACGTGAACAAGTAAGCACAGGAAACTGATATGAAATTTACACTGTATTTCTTAAAGACAAGAATGTTTGTGAGTTTTATGTAGTGTGAGAGAGACTGTAGATTTAACATCCAAATTTACCAAGTGATGATAAATTCAATAAATAGATTTTTCTGGCCTTACATGCAACTAGCACTGCAACATCTTCCATCCCAGCACATTTTTATTGTTTAAAAGATTCACTTGAAACAGGGCAGCATGAATGATTTCATCAAGATCTCTGCTATTACAATGAATCATTAATATCCTAGTGAAAAATTTATTGTGATGAATAATGCATTCAAAATGATGAGACAGAAAATGAAGCATTACTCTGCAATGTACCAGGGAATCAAAGGGATGTTATAGAAGTTGTCAAGCTAAAAAAACATCACTTCTGGAAGGAAATCTTTCTAGATGTCATTTCAGATACTTTAACTTTATTTCTTTCTCTCGCCAAACATTTTTATTGTAGTTGAAGAAAAAGCAAGCAAGAAACATTCCTGCCTTTCTACAGTTATTAAGTCCAGGTATAACCATTATTTTTGGTCACAAAACTAGTTCTACCCTAAGGCAGCACTTCTTTGTATTCTTTGAAATTTGAGCATACGTAATTGTGAAATACAAAACTTTATTATGCTTTCTCCTCCCCTCCCCCCAGAATACTGTATCTATTGTGTATATGGCAGAGTTAGCAGGATTGGATAGCAAACTCTGCTAGGTTAGGGAGTTAGAAGAGCTTAAGGTAATAATCATGTCAGCGTAAATGGCATAGAATGCAAACTTACGCAAGTAGAATAATCACTCTCTCCTGTGGCCCAAAAATTAGAGTAACCAAACACGTCTTTGTACTGAAGTACATAGAAGTTGCACTGCAGTACCGTACTGAGTTCTGGCAACCAAAATAACAAGCACATAGCTAAAATGGACTTCTGACGCTAGTTAGTTTAAAAGGCAGACCAAAACAAAAAACACAGCACTAGGATACAAGCAAAGAGCTGTCGTGAAGAGTTGATTAAACTTCAAAGGGGAATAAAATATTCATTACACATTTGATAGATTTGTTTTTGTCCATTCTGGTATACAGATTTGTGTATAATACATCAAAGCTAGCATATTATAAGCATATTCTTGCTCCAAAAACAACATATAAAATAGTCAGCAGTACCTTAGAATTTGATGTGGATTCCAAAAAGCAAAGCCTGTTGCCAAATCCTTCTGCAGCAAGACACAGTTTCTGTTGCTCCTTGTGAACAGTTGCAGTGCACTGCAGAACCACTTCATCATCCTAGGAAAAAAAAAAAACAAAAACAGAACAGTGGTTATACTTCTGACTTGGGGAAGTATATAAAAAGTCATTGCTAAAAATTAGAAGCAGTTATCCATAAACACAAACCGAACTGAATCCCAGCATAATTTCAATTCTCTGATTAGAGAAAGTGAGCAAAACAATGAAAATAATTATAACTCCTTCTTTAAAAAAACATTGCTGGAGAAAATGCCAACATTGTACCTCCACAGACAGAGGCTGACAACAGAGCTTGACAACAGAGACTGATACATTTACTACATAACAGAATCGTAGGGGTTGGAAGGCACCTCCAGAGATCATCAAGTCCAACACCCCTGCCAAAGCAGGTTCCCTACACCAGGTCACACAAGTAGGTGCCCAGGTGGTTCTTGAATGTCTCGAGAGAAGGAGACTCCACCACCTCCCTGGGCAGCCTGTTCCAGCTGTCACTCTCACCTCAGAAGTTCTTGTGCACATTTGTGCGGAATTTTCTATGCTGCAGTTTCTGGCTGTTTCCCCTTGTCCCATCACCACACTGCTGAAAAGAGTCCAGCCTTGCCACTCTGCCTCCTACACCTTAGATACTTATAGACCTGGATCAGGTCCCCTCTCAGTCTTTTCTCAAGGCTAAACAGACCCAGTTCACTCAGCCTTTCTTCATAGGGAAAAAAGCTCCAGGCCCTTCACTATCTCTGTGGCCCTCCACTGGACTCTTTCCAAGAGATCCCTGTCTTTTTCTGTACTGGGGAACCCAGAACTGGACACAGTACTCATACACAGATCTCTATCAGTGTATGTACCACCCATTCTCTCCCCCTGCACATTGTTTTTAAAGAAAGTCTGAAAGGATTTCTACATAGCCTACCTGCAAAAATCCTTATATACTGACAGCTACAAAAATATAATTCAGTTTTGAATTAAGACTTAATTTTAGATAAACTTATTTTTAGATAACCATCTAATGCACTATAACCTTGCTTGCTCAAGTTGACTGCAAACCAACTGCACAGTATCACCAAGCATACATACATTATGTAGATGACAATTGCTGGAAGATTAAGAAAAGGAATAGAGCAACTGCTAAATTCCCTGATGCACAAATTTTCCCTATTTCCATAACATTTTTTTCTTCTTTTGCTGTAAAGTACACATAATTAGTCAACATAATACATGTTAATAAACAATGGCATTCGCCTATCATCCTGAATGGAATGATGTTAACAGATATTCAATCTAAACAAAATCTAATTAAAAATAGTATATATATATATATATATATATATATATATATACATATATATATATATACACTGCTATAACTGACAAAATGGCACACACTTTCAGGTTCATATTCAGAACAATCAAAACAGCCAAACTGTATGGAATACACTATATTTAAAAGAAAAAATGCCAAAGGAGTTTGGAAAAAAGGGCAATAGCACAGACCTAAAAGCCCTTCAGATGTTTGCACAGACTAATAGATAGTTCTATTATTCTTCTGCTGAATACTCATCACTTCAGTTTCAGATGTATTCACAATACTCATCACAACAGTTTCCTCCGTGGAAACTGGAAGATCTGTTATTATTTCCACAGCAATTTGCTATAACCACAGCAGCCTTCATTTCTAAGCTCAGATGCAGCCTTGAGTTGTTTTTGTTTTGCTGTTTTCAGATACAGGAAAAAAATGTTACCAAGAGATTAAGAGAAATTAAGTGCCAGTAACCACAAGTTCTGTGCAGAAAGTGGTACTGTCATTTATTCTCAGATGTGGAAGATATTAACCATAACAGTCACATAGTCTGGTGCCTGTTGTTTCTGCACTTACTTCAAATAAGAAGAAAACGCACCCTGAAAAGCTACCCACTTAGTGTAGGTACTTTATTAGATGGCTCTTCCCACTACTCTCATTTATTCTCCTGGTCAGGATTTGAACTCCTTCAAACCACACTTTGCAATTTGGAAGTACAGTCTTCCAGAAGTACAATATCTGTTCCATAAGCAGGAAGTAAGGAGCAAGGATGATGCTGCCTGCCCATAGTAACAGAGTTTACCAAAGGGATAACAGAATCATTACTTAGATTTCTAAACTGATAACCTGAGTCAGAAAGCTATTCTCCCACCCTAGCACTATCTTGGCTAAATCCATTAATCCCAATAAACCTCTTCGTGTCAGCCAGTACATCAGCTCATAATTTTAAGGATACCATATCTTCCAGTAGAAAGACATTCTGCTTGCATTATGTCAGTTATCTGCACTGACTCAACAAGCATAAGCTTTTGATAATCGCACAACTACTTTTATCATTTTGAGTCTTGGAGATGCATTTTGAACAAATAGGTAGATTCTGTGTATGTTACAAAGCCCTGGTAGTTTTCAAACATCCAATTTTGAAAAGCAAGGAGGGTTGTTGAAGAAAGAACAGCTTCTAGAAGCCTAGCAGATTCTTATTACATCTATTCACTATGGGCTATGTAAATATTTTCATGAAATTTATATATCCACAGAAACAAACAAAAAAAGACCTAGAGAAGATAATATAAATAAATATATTATAAATAAATATATAAATTCCCCACATTATAGTAGTGTCTACTGCTAAAAATGTGCCCTAAAAATCAAAGCAGCAGCAGGAGCCATAAGCTGGTGAAGTGCATGCTCAGAACTGCATTCCAGTAGATCAGACTACTGACTGAAGGGTATGACGCTGCTGCCAGTGCATGATTAAGACAGCAAGTTCTCAAACCTCCTTAATAACATCGACTTTTATCTGTGGTTATTCAACGTTCCTGTAAAATCCATTCAAATCTTCCAAGATTACATTAAACACATACTACCCAGTCAAGAAAAAGGTTAGCTTCTTTAAAAACAAAGCATGCCCTCATCTTTACAATAGGGATGTTTTGACTAGGTGTATTTTTACAGGATTGGCAATTTCAAGTTATGGCTGAACACAGAATATATTTCCTTGTAATATGCAGTGTGTCTCTTTGCCCTATTAAAGCTTGAAAATGTTCACCTCCCCTATGGTCCATTCTGACTAATGCTCAAGCTTCTCAAGATACCAGTTCTATTAAAGGACCAAAACTGACTGCCACAGGTAGACATTATCTACAATGTTACCTGTGCTAGCACTGCTTTGATACAGACAGGTAATTTTGATGATAAAATTTTTGCATTTTGATTATTTTTCTGAAATCTGCTTGGGTTTGTTGGTGGTTCCTCCCCCTCCCCCAACCCCTTTTATATGTTCTAATATCTTAAACATTCAATAATTATGCATATTTTTTAAACTACAGAATTCTGTGCTTCAGTCTAAAGTGCTTCATGACTTTGACAGTTGCATTTTGCTTCCAATTCAGGACAAAAACAAGTTGTTTTTTTTTTGTTTGTTTGTTTGTTTTTTTTTTGTTTTTTTTTTTTTTTGCTATTTTAGTTGATTTTATTTTTTTTTTTTTAAATATAATTATATACTTTACTCCTTCACAGAGGATGCAGTAAAATGTGAATTTCTACTAATTTAAATAATTTGTTGTACTTTTCCTTATCTGACCCTTGAAACAATTACCTTTGTCAACTACACTGTTTTTGTTCTACTTCTCTATGAGATTATACGAATTTTGAAATAGCATAAAGGACACTGGATGTCACATTTGCAAAATAAAGTATTCAAAGGTTGAAACTATTAAGTTCTGCTTGTATGTTCCAACTTGCTTCTAGTGCTGTTTTATATAGCAAATATTGCAATTAGTGGAATATTTCCATCAATTTACACATGCTACAAATCAAGATCTCAGGACAGGCTCTAATAGCTCAATCTTTAATAGCTTCCTCAAACTCTACATATGCAGCGTTATGCTTCACCACATCCCATTTAACGCTCAGCTGTGCAGCTGAACTTTGCAATGAGCTTCAGTGCCAAAAACACTTTAAAAGTAGGTTACAATTAGAAATAAAACCTGTACAAACTGCTTTCCACCAACAATAAGCGTACAATGCTCCTCGACTTAAAAACTTTATTTCAGCTTCCCTTTGTTGTGTTGGAATAAGTATTAAATTATAAAACAGAATAAAAGATTCTAAGTTCCATAAACCATCAAGTACAAGACTTCCACATTTACTGGCAAGCATGTGCTTGCCAGTAACAGGATCTACAAGTCAGTCCCTTGAAATGACCCTTGTGATATGACCTCAACATATGACAACAGCAACATCATCTTTGCTTTAATGTTAAGCATCAGAATAGTATGTACTGGAGACAACTTTCAGCACATATGGGAGCTTTAATACTTATTGCCCAAGAGTTTCATTCTGCATGATTTTGAAGGCAAAATGTAGCAAAGCAGAAGTAACACATTAAGATGGAGCTTTTCTTTCTCAAAATCCCTGCTGACAGGGAACAGAAGCCTAGATGCACAGAGTTCATTAACTACTACATTCATAATGTGTAAGAATCACTATCAACACAGATTAACTATCTTGTGAACAATCCCATGAGAGGTACCAACAAAACAAATGCTCAAGGCTTAATACTACTAAATTTTTCCATTCCATTCTTGACTGACCAACTAATGTCAAAATATTATTAAGCTCTTCTTTGAAATACCATCCTATTAAGGATGGTGGCTCTGGCAGCTGAATGCAAGTGAAGCCTATGACAGAGATAAGAAAAGGGCCCAAACTTTTAATTACCACATCATACCTTAAACCACAATACTACAACCTTCTGAGTTGCATCGCGGCCATCAGGAAGTTAAAACACTGTTCAGAAAGTACTCATCCTTTACATAAGAACGCAAGATAAAAAGAAATGCTAAGACAACATTGCGTTAGAGAAGGATCTGGTGGTTATGGTGAATCAAAAATTGATCAGTAGTCAACACCATTAGGCAGCTATATGAAAAGCAAATGGTTGTCAGTAACACACAATGTAAAGAACAGGTAACAATTTTTCATTTTATCAAAACAATTAGTATAGAATAGCTGGTAAGAAGTTTTCTGAGGACAGCAAAGAATTTTCACTACCAATTTAGAAACATCATTATAAGATTTTTAAAAGCATACTGAAGGATTTATGCATAGCCTAACTTGTTGTAGGATGAGAAGGAAGAGAGTAGATTCTTCCAATCAGATAATTGTAATTAGTCCAGATACATTTTATGGTACATGTTTTAGTTTTATCCTGTAGGAGGAGTAATTTCATAAGAATTCAATGTTATTCTAAAGGAAATAACCTTCCAGACAGAAAATCCCATGCCAAATAGATGGAGTTCTAGAGGACCAGAAGCTAATAGCTCTTGCTGCGGTACCAGGAAGCAGGCTGCTAGTACAATAACCAATTTATTTACTCCTCCTTTCCCAGAGCTCTATAACTTACTCATCAAAATAATTTTGCCAGATTCCAGCAATATCATGCTGATCTGCAGTAATAAAGACATGTGGCAATTTAAAAATACATACGTAAAAACCGTGAGTCATGTAGATTCACATCCAGCATTTGTCAGAAAGTTTTCACTAGAGAACAGTGATACAAAGGACCTGTCAAAAAGAAATCCCTATCTACAACGCAAAAATAAAAACCTGTGTAAATAGAGTGAGGAGCTGTGGCAGAGCAGAGTTTACCTAGGGCTTGCACATCAACACTGAGCAAACTGTCACAGGCACAGGACCCATCCCAGTCAATGGTTTCCACAGCCACCAAACAGAAATGAAATAATCACAAGGCAAAAGACCAAATCTGAATGAGTTACTTCAGTACAATTGAGTAATATGAGCACCTGTGTTCTCTTAACTACTGCACTGTGAAACAAATGACTGCATTTGACCTGAGCACTGCAGTGATAATGCCGGATGGCTAGAACACTCAACTGCATGAGCTAAAAACATCCTCAAATAGAGCACCCTCTAGTGGTATCAAACGTGCACAGAACTGAAACTGATTTACTATCAATACTCAGTTTCCTCTTCTGGCTCTGTACTCCACTGGATCAGCACATAATAGTGTCACAGTTTGTTTCAGTGTACACTGACCTTGCCTTTGCATGCGCTATTGTATTTGTTCTTGATTGAGTTCTACTACCAAGAATACATCTGCAGATGAACGTATTTCCAGTCAAGATGACTCATTTTATTATTGCTCACCAATTAGCTCTGCAGTCCTACAATCCTAAAAAATGTCAAGTTCAGCTTTTAGTGCCTAATAATAATCGTATCTAACTGTAGTTAACAGTGGCTAACTCTGTATCTGACACAGTTGACAGGGGTTGAAAACATCTACAAAGAAGTATGTTTACCAAATTAAACAGAACAGCTGGCAGGCTGCTTCCAGGTTTTTAAAAGCTCCAGCGTGCCAAATTCTCTCTGATGTAATTCCACATAATTTAGGAATTCAGTAAGAATGCTATTACAGTACACCCTCACTCACTAACTAGTTCCAAGCTTCCTGTTCTGCAGTCAAGGGCATGATTACAGCATGGGACATATCATTGCTATATTTGATTCTGCTGGTGTGAGTATCAGTAAAGACAGAGGTGACAGCACACTAGAAAAGGTGTCTACAAGATTCCGCAGGCAAACACAAGAACATTTTATTAATGATCTGAGCCAGGCACTTCACAAGCCTCCTCTGAACAAGTGGCAACAATCAAACAATCAAAACAACTTTTCCAAGGTTATGCAATACTTAGACTCAAACTGAACACATTCCCCTTTGTTGTGTTCTTCCTACCCCAATAATGGGTTCCACAGAGCAAGGAGTTGACAACACATCCTCTCTCCCCAGCTCATGCCATGAATGCCTCGCCTCCCCCCCGTATCATCCATTTCATGCAAGAATACATGAGATATATTCAGCAGCTCTCAAACTTTTATCTTGTGAGCAGATTCAGGAGGCTAAGTCAGTAACACCACCATCTGCTTGAGTTTGCACATTCAATCGTAGATCACTTTCTCATCCCTTAATCTTTTTGCAGCAGTATTTCTTGATTCATTCCACTTCAGTGCTCTCTACCACGCTGATATTTCACAGCTACCTGATGGATCACAGAGCTCTTCCTCTCTAATTCCCAACCAAAAAGACTTATCTGCCACTGTGTTATCTTTGTTTTTCTGGAGTGATGTTAAAGATTCATTCTAATCTCTCTCTGTTTCCAATTCTCTGTCAATGTATTTTTACCCAGCTTTTATCTTGAAGCTGCTCTAAGTTACAAGATTCACCCTCTCACTTCACACATTTCCCATGCAATGCTTTCATATCACCATGATAAGTCTACCACCTTTCTGAATTCTTGCTTCCTAGACTTTTTAATTCCATTTTGAAATATTCTCTCAGACTGCTGTTCTCAACTTCTCTTCTGAGCATCTTTGATGTGTAATTGATTTTTTCTGCATACCATAAAGAATTCCAAAAGGTTTATTAACAACAAGAATTTTCAACATAGCTTAAAATGCCACAAAAGCATCATCCAACTTGATATCTTCACATCACTGCTCTGGATTCAAAGTGTATTTTGCTGTGAAAATCCAAGCAATAACACTAAAAAGATAATTCCCAGATACTTTCACTACTATTTATAAAGGAGATTTTAAATCTCCCATTAAAGAGACTGGCCTTCTCCACATTGATGCAGGTCAGAGCTCCATATGGCAGCTATTCACCAGGTACACATTACCATTCTGCCTTCAGTATGAAACTTTATTTCTTGTTTTTCATTTACTGTCTAAACTATCTCTGAAAAAAATACACATTTGCCTCTGGCTTTCCAGACATCTCTTGGGAAATAATCCTCAGTTGAAGTCTGTTTTATCCTCACTTTTATAATCCACTACTTGCATGATGATCTCTTCCTTCTGTTCTACACAAAATTATACACTCTTTCAATCTTCTGCCACTCACTTGTTTAGTTTTTTCATTATTTTTTCAGTCATCTCCGATTTTCAAACTTTTATTTTCAAATCCACGTTCAGGAGAATTTTCAGCCTTTCAGAAGGAAGCTACAAGAGCAAAGATGTCCATGGAACAGACAAGAGTATGCAGGCCATGGTGTGTGCCCTGCTGTAGGACCTGAGGGATGGTTGATGGTCGTATCCACTCTCTGCCATACAGGCTTCAGCTCAGTAGATCATGACAGATAAAGAGAGCATTACTTCACAGAACTGGCTGTTGATACTGAACGGATGCAATAAAGCACTGAAGGCTAAGAAGCGTTCACCAAGAAAAAAGTTAGACACTTCAGAGAGGCTTTTTCAGCTGAAGAACTCTCCTCTGCCTCATGACTACTCTAGCAAATACTTTGCCACAACAAGCAGTGGGAAGAAAGGAACAGAGGGCCAATAGCTGTTGTCATTTCCCACGTACCCAGGGATGAATCAGGATAACAAGAGTCTTTTACTCACTTTTGCAACAGCGTCTCCAAAAAAGCTCACAGTATTCAAGAAACAGAAAACAAAGAAAAAGAAATCAGGGGTCTTTTCCCACTAAGTTGCATTACCAGATTACAGCATACTAACAACACAAGAAAGTCCAAATCTTAATCACATATACAAACAAATAATTATACCTATCACGTTCCCGTTTCTTCACATACTACGCAACAAAAAATAATTTCCATTTTAGGAGAGAGTATTCTACCCACCTTTGAACCTCTGTTAAGTAGACCAGAAAGTCTTGCTCCAACACTTTCAGATGTCTAACCATGTAAATCAGTCATCTATTTTATATCTTGTTTTGTATACAAACTTGTCTTACATCCAACTGCTTTGTGAGATTCTGCTACCTGCCATTCACAGCTTGTAAATCACACCACTGCGTCAACAGCCTGACATGTCTTAGGAAAAATGCAATGCTATGAACTAACAAATCTTCCTCTTGTTTGACACATCACAAGACATGCTGTGATCATGGGGCTTGCTTGGCAACAGTGTCCCCACAACAATTGTGTCATTTACCTCATATTATTTTTGAAAAGAACGCATCTAGAGGGTATAAAGTGGCAGAAGTGTTTTCCAAAAAAAATGCAGATGCAACCAGGAAGGTGCTTCAACCCAAAAATACTTTCTCAGGTGCCAAGTTGGCACCTGAGCAGTTTCTGAAACCAAAGGGTTATTCTCAGCAACTGTTAAAAGTTCTGGAACAGAAGTTTACATGGGACTGGATCTGCAGCAGCCTGAAACAGGCACATCTCTAAGCAAACCTCAGTACACAGAATGTCAAAACACTTAAGCAAGTCTTAACCTGACTAGATTATTTCCACCTAAAAATGATCAGATAGAACACCAGATTTTGTATGTTACACTGTTGCTGTCACAAAGGATCTGCCAACATTCAAGTTCCTGGTACAGATTTCAGGTCCAAACCATCAAGCAAACACAGATTTTAGTCAGCAGATTATACGTTTCTAAGTACTTTACTAAGTCCTGCAACTGACCACCACTTAAATCAGTACCTGATATAAAAAAATGCCCCCTCCCGAGGAAAAAAAAAAAAAAAAAAAAAAAAACCTACAAAAAATGGGTAGCAACTTGAACAGTTGTTGCTTTGTGCTCTTTTTCATAGAATGAAAAATAACACTATTTTGGTTGCTGTGAAGAGTCCTGCATAAAAAAGCATGGCACACTGCAGTAGAAGACTTGTTATTAAAAGCTGTGCTGATATTTACAGAACTATAAATAGATCCTGATGCATCTGCACTAAGCCTGTCTTTTGAAATAATAAAAATGTCTGGTTTACAAAGATTTTCTCTTTACCCCAGCTTGAAGGATACTCTTTCATTTCTAGCCATTTATCTCAAGTCCTTCAGAGCATTACTGCGGAGCTGAAAAGCTGTGAGGTTCAACTGGCACAATACATCTTGCAGTAACAACAACAACAACAACAACAAAAAAAAAAAAAAAAAAAAAATCAGTAAATCTTCTGATATCTAGTAAAGAGGCTTTCTGCCACCTGGTTCTCACACCAGCAGGTAATTCTTCACAGATTTTAATCAGATGTAGTGACAGAAGGCCACAGTGAACAAAGTCCCAAAAATATGTTACTAAGCAAGTGCAAAAATATACTTAACTCACATACGTCAGAGCATAATGTTCAGTCTAAATTTATTTCCCGTTTCTTCCTCAGAACAAACTCACCAGCTATCATAAATGAATGAATAATATTATAACAGCAGGAGTATCTTTCAACTGCTTTTACTCTAAATTTCATGAGCAAATTCTTAAAGGTTATGCAGAAGCACAAACTCAAACATTATAAACCACAAATTCATATTTGTATACTCATTTTTGGTATACAAAAATATTCACTATACACATTTTCTATTAATCTCTATATGTTCTATATGACACTGAATTAAGGTGGGATTCGCTTTATTTCCAACTAAGTAAAAGGTCAAAAAATAAATACAAAAAAAATCCAGCTATTTTTATTTATGAAGTGGAATTCATGGTCTTGCATTACATTTAAAACTACATTCAACAAACAATAACTGGAATGTATGTTCATCACAGATCAAAATAAAAATTCTCAAATACTGAATTCACGATCATACACTAATCTCATTTTTCCTCACTCTTTTTAAAAGAAATTATATATAATATATTATATTATATATATACATTATATAGTATATAGTAAATAAACTATATACAGCATAGAGTATATACAGTATTACATATATGATATAAAAAGTTATATGTATTTTATATTACATATATTAGAAATAAGAAACATATATAATAAATTGCCATTGCTTTCACTGTAATTTGAGAGTTCTGAGACAAATAGTATCATGTCAAGATATGAGCTGCAGCTTAAGATTTTCATAAATAAACTACAAGAAGGCCTCCAAGAAATCTGTTAAAATTGCTACACTAATGGAAAGATCAAAATTAAGACTTTTATTCCCCTATGAGGCTTTCATGGGCTGCCATTTATCAACTGCACTCTTACTAAAAATTGCACTATTACACTAACTGGAAATTGAAGAAATATGAGTAAAAGAAAACAACACTTCCAAAATAAAAGGGGATTCAGAATAGTAGTTTCATCTGGCCAAAGGAAATCAAGGTTTGAATTTTTTATGCCATATTATTTTGGTAATTTCCCACATGCGTTCATGACAAAAAAGCTGTATTTACAAAAAAAAAAAAAAGAAAAAAAAAGAAAACTTTGATACATCTGAATTATCAGAGTATATTCTGTGTAAAAATTAAGCACGTTAATATCACTTTCCATTGCCATTTTCCATTCTTTCATTCCTGATGACTAACACGTACTATTAGATTAACACAAGTCCCATAAAAGCCTTCACATTTCCCTCAAACATGCTTGTACATATATAACTTTGCATAACTTGGATCATAATTATACTTCAACGTTTACCTTACTCTAATTTTAGAGTTAATTTAAACAACATTTAAGCAGCAGTAAAGCTAGGCAGATAACAAGCCCTGTATTAAAGAGGCTAAGAAACACAAGCTCTTACTCGTATTTTTGACTGCACTAAATCCTTTTGACTGGCTGAGCTCCTGTATACTACTTGGATTATGATTCATCACACAGAACTTAAGGCATTTAAAATTCACCCAAGTAAATCTACTTAGCTACCATCATTAGTCATTAAGCTTTTATTTACATCTACTCTGCCTAAATTGCCTTTACAGCCAATGGTGGAAGACCGATTTTCCAGAAGGAGAGACACTGTCTCACAAAATTATTATTTCAGACAAACATGAGCACCCTCTGCAAGTACCTGCTCTCCTCCATGTGCTCTACAATAATCAGCATAGGCCAGGACGACCACTGGATAAATGTTCCAGTTCAAGTGAGATGAATTTCAGGCTCAGCATACTTGTAGCAGCTTCTCCAAACAGTAAAAACTGAAATTAATACTACAGAATTTCCCCATGTTTTCAGTGAAATAGCAGCAGCATGAAGACTAACACAAAATAAATGAGTTTATCAAATTTTTAAAAATTGATAGAAGCTTTGCATAATGCCCTCTGCCTAGCTAAATTACATAAAAGCTGAGGAAAGTACAGGTGCGTGAATTTCATTCCAAGTCACATGGAACACTTCATAATCACAACAAACTCTTACCTGGTCACTTCAGCTAGCAACCTGAAGACCTCAAGTCATTAGTCACAAGATAAGAGTTCTCCACAGTTTTTGTATTAACTTAAAATTGTGCACATGCAGCACCATCAGCCCCCAGATGAAGGGCAGGAGATGGTCAGTCACAGAAGCCTCAAATGACATGAGTTGTGAGAAGGACATCTCCCAGCTGCTCTGCTATGTACTCCAAAACAGTTAGAAGGAGCAGGAAGAACTGTAAAAAACAAGGGGAAGAAAGCTGATAATATCTTGGCAGCAGGACTTCCACACACCCTGCTGTCCTAGGAAGAGGTGTGGGATTGCTGCAAACTTCAGACATCCTAAAGCCTAACTGCAGCAATCCGCGTGTAAGATGATGCCCTCTTTGGGTTCTGTTTACGGTCAGAAAAAAAACGGCCTACTCAGTAACTTTCTTGACTACAAAAACAAGTTACATGACTACATCAGCCAGACTTCTAGATCTGATTAATTATATCCTAAGAAGCAGACTAATATGGCCCTATTGCAACAAGAAGGAAAAAATTAAAAATAGAAAGTCAAAAGTACCTCTATGCTTCTCATAAGCAGCGTTATCATAGAATTGCCTAAGCTGGAAAGGACCCATAATAATCCCCTAGTCCAAACCTGACTTCACACAGAAGCACCCAAAACTCAAACCCTTCATCTAAGAGTGTTGTCCAAACACTTCTTGAGCTTCAACACTTTGGGACGTGACCACTGGGGCTGTTCTAGGTCCCAACCACCCTCTGGTGCAGAACCTTTCCCTAACCCCCACCTGACCCACTCCTGATGCAGCTCCATACTGTTCCCTTGAGTCCTGTCACTGTCATCAGAGAGCAGAGATGAGCACTGCTCCTCTGGTTCCCTTGAGAGGAGCTGTAGGCTGCCATGAGGCTTCCCCTCAGCTCCTCTTCTCCAGGCTAAACAAATCAGGGGACCTCAACCACTTCTCAAACATCTTGACCGCTAAATCCTTCACCACCTAAACCTTCTGCATAGCCCTCCTTTGAATGATCTCTAGTAATTTTATATCCTGATATGGAGACACCCAACACTACACAGAGTGTTAAAGGTGAGACTGCGCCAGAGCAGAATGGGAGTGGGACAACTCCTTTCCTCACCCAGTAAAATTGATATCCTCATGCATCTCAGGATACAGTCAGCTCTTTTGGCACACTACTGACTCAGATTTAACCTGCTGTCAAACAAGAACCCCCAGATCTCCTCCGACAAGGCTGCTCTCCAGCCTCTCATGCCCCAGTCCATACACACAGCCAAAGCTGCGCCATTCAACATGCAGAATCTGGCATTTATTCTCACTAAACTTCATTTGGGTTGTGATTGCCCAGCTCAGTAATTTGTTGAGATCTCCCTGCAAAGCCTCTCTACCCTCAAGGAAGTCAACAGCTCCTTCCTGTGTAATCTGCAAATTTAATAAGCATGCATTTGAGTCACGCATCCTACTCATTTATAAAAACATTAAAAACAACTGGATCTAAAATGTACCCTTGTGGAACCCCTCTAGTGACCGTGGTTGTTTTCTTCATATACAGTTTGTATGGGCAAATGTAAGACAATAAAACTTAAATAACAGTTGCAAAGTACAGATCAGAAATCATAGATTCTTATACTAATGCTGAAATATATTCAACAAAAAAGAGCATACCAGAGCATATTGTTAGAAATACAGCATACAGATAATAGAACTGGATTTATGCATACATATATTTGTGCATGCATTTATTAGTAATAATTCAGCATTACTGTAATTAACAGCTTCTGGTTTTATTTAGTCTCCAACCCTCTAGAGTTCATCTCAAAGAACAATTAGACCTGAAAAGTTTAACGTGTGCTGTCATAAATTTTAAGAATATGTATGGCTACACAGAGAATTTAAATGATCTGCTGAACAAGGTTTATTATTTCAATACTGTAAATGCAAAACAAAATGAAATATATATATATTTTTGTGAAGAAAGATACAGGTGGATAAAGTCAATTCAGTATAAATACTCACACTTAGAACAAAACAAAAAAATAACTTTCCCTTGATTTAGAAGCTTGAAATTACTTAAAATGTAAATATTGAAGTAAAAGATCTCACCTAGGAAGAGACGCTTAGACTATTTAATTTCAGAAACAATTTGCAAATCTAGAAAAGTTTCTGAGTTTCATAGTTCTCACACAACCCAACACTTCCCAGATGATTGAGACCTGAAAGCCTAGAGTCTTTTACATGCATTAGAAACTGGGAAATTAAAAGATATACAGATGCAGTGATAAGAATACAGAGGCAGAATCACTAACTGACAAAAAAAAAAAAAAAAAAAAAAAAAGAGCACATATATGTGTTAAGAGCACATATATTCCAGTCCTCATTTTTGGCATTCTCAAGAAACATATTAATAATATACCATTCTAAGACTGATTATATTTACTTCAATGACATGCTGAGAGCATTCTGAAAGGTGCTTCTTTTGGCAGAAACATATAGCACTGTAACATATTGCCACTGGTTGGCAGAACCTAACAAAATCAGATTTAAATCATTACTGAAGTGGCAATATGAAAATTAAGTTAGTCAAGGTGTGTCTTAATGAGATCAATTTTACTCAAAAAGATAGTAAAAAACATGTTTATTTTGCAGCCTGGAAAATCTCTTCTGGTAAATGCATCTGTTCCATTTACACAGATGGACTTACACATCTGTTCAGTTCTGTTTATCAGCTTGAAAAATGGGAGTAAAATCAACAACAGAAACAAACTCTCAAGAGATTCTGGGGTGTCTCTCAATTCATGGCCTATACACAGACTTTGCCTTTCAGAGGTAGACTTTTTTTTTTTTTTTTTTTTTTTTGGTCAAGTAAAATATAATCAACCATGCCTGAAACAAATGTATATACTGAAGGCACTGCAGGTGTATCACACATGTAGCAGAAACTGGTAGGCATTTGGGGCATGCAGAACTGTTATTTGTGGGTAAAAGCTAGTTTCACTGACATGAAACATGATATACAAATGCTACAGCTCATTAAATTTTAAGCACTAGCAGCATTCCTATACTCACTCCAGGTTTACCTATCCCTGCTACCATTGCCTGTGCATTTTCTTCTTGCTCTTCAGTTTGACCTGGTTTAGCCATGCTGGTCTATTGTGTTCCTTTTGTGACTTCCTACACCTGGGGATGGAGAGCTCTTGTGCTCTAGGGAAAGCTTCCTTAATGATCTGAGAGCTCTGCTCCACTCCCCTGTCCCTGAGGACAGATTCCCAGTGGTTTTACTTTACTATCTCCCTGAAGAGCTGAAATTTAACTTCCTAGAAGGAGAAAAAGAATTACCTGGGACCCCAAAGAGGGCTGAACAGGAAGTTACAAAAAAAATCACTTTTAAATTCAAAAGTTTATGTCATTTCATACTTTTGTATGTTCAGCTTTTGTGTTTTAACTTTTTGTTTGGTTGACTTCGTGTTTGTTGCCTGTCTGCTTTTTCATTTTTTTTTTTTGTTTGTTTGTTTGTTTTATGTTTGCTGTCTTGTTTTTGTATTTAAAAAAAAAAACTAAAAATGAAAAACCATCTACAATACAAAAATTTCTTGCATCAGAGCTCTATCAGTTACTCACATCCTTGCATCTACTGGAAACATTTTGTATTCAGAAGTAAATACGTTCCTATTTAAAATAAGCTCTGTTTAAAAAGAAAAGGTTATGCACAAATATAGCACAAACCACTTTATTTGTCATTTTTGCTGGCTGTTGGCTAAGAATCAGGACACTTGAATGAATTTTCTAAGGATGTCTAAGCAACCACCCTGGCAGAGGCAGAAAACAAGCTACTTCTCCAAGAACCATCGTGAGCAAGTAAGAAGCATTTCAGGAGGATTAAGATCCCTAAGAATTATGCAAATTTTAAATAGATATCTGGACATGAAAGTAAATATTTACAAAAATATTACAATAATAATGGTTTGTGCTTATGTAAAATTTCTCATTGGAATTGTTACCAAACATAAAAAAAAACACATTCAAAAATGGAGGAAGGCCTAGAACTCTAAATTGTTGAAAAACATTTGCATCAGCTTCTTGCACACAAATGAGCAGCATGCATTCAAAATTAAAAGATGCTTCCCAAACAGTTGTTAATTATCTTGGACCAATAAAATAGTATACACAATTAGTATTCAAACTGAGACAAATGCTGAAACTTCTCTAGGGGACAGACAAGGAAGCTACCTGAGCACTATGCTGCCCACTTCCCTGTTTCAGGAGCCCATCTTGCTCAAAATCCTTATTTCATTTCAACCCACTTCTCTCCTCTTTAAGGTAGCGAGCACACACAAGGACGCAGAGGGTAATGCAGACACTGCTCAGCAAAGCACCAATAGCTAAGCTTAGAAGACTCTTGTGGATTCCATACCAAATGCAAGGGAATGGCAGCTGGAAGACTGGCTGAGCTATATTTATTTATTGAGCAAGAAATGAACAGAGTGACGTTTTCAACTTTGTTACAATGTACTATAGAAGGTTTTCTCAGACAAAAGCAAGTAATCAGCCAAGTCTTCCAATGAGACAAACTGACCACAGAGTAGATACTGTTGAAGTTCGCTAGTATTTGCTACTATTCCTCTCTCGAAAGGGGGCCTGTGGAAAAAGGGATCTTGGCTTTGTTCTGTATGGTTTTTTTTATTTCTTTTGCTTTAAAGATAATTGGTCAAATGTTTTCTCTGCTTTAGTAAATTAGGACATTCAACATTTTTAACCATCTGACCAGGATTTACCTAGGATAAATTACAGATAATTCACCTATTGTTATGCTAAATTCCTTTATTTGTTTATAAATAATTTTGGTATTTGGATTTCTTTTTTTGTTATTCTGTGTTTTTTGAATTTGTTTCTTGGTGTTGTTTGTTTTTGTTTGTTTCTTTTTAATGCTACACAGAAATAGGACTCACTATTTACTCAGAAAATATACACCAGCCCTGCCTTACCTGCTCAGAATCCCACAGAAGAAGCTCTCACAGGTGTAATTACCACAAAAAGCCCTCTACAGCAAATAAAAGAAGATGTAAAACAACATATTTCTTGTTTGGATTGCAAGGAAAGAGTTCTCCCTCTATTCTTTTCAGTAGCCATGGTATTGAGCTTGTTTTGCTCATTTTTTATCTTAGTGTTCCCTACAAAAAAAATTTTTTTTAAGTTCTATGTAGCCTAATTAATTGAGGCTAATATTTCCTGGAGGTCATTAAGAGAAATGTATATTAAAATCTGGTCTATGATCCCCTATTCTCATAATGTATATGTACTAAAAAAGCCATTTTTAAATAACTTTCTGTCCCATAAATGTTTAAATTTTTAATGTAGAAATGGTTAATACAAAAAATATAATTTTGAATTTTGTTTTAAAGAAGAAATTTTATTTAAATTAAGAAATTTTGTTTTAAACTGTCTTCTCCACAGAGATCTTTAATGAGCTCTCATATTATTATAGCTATATTACTGACCTCTAGCTGAAAGAAGATAATTTTCTATCTGGTTCTCAAGAACTAGAGATGATTCATTTTTGCCTCACCACTGCAGCTGTCTTTTGGCATATTTTCCTATACAGGTACCCATTTTAGCAAATCTTTCTGATGTCAGAAAATAACTGATGATTGGATTTAGATGTTCCCATTTGTGCCAGCCATATTTTTACCTGCTACAGATAAAACACAGCTGTTTAGTGAAAATGTATATATTGAGTAGGATTGTTTAACTTGCAACTGCAAACAGCGTAAGAAAATTTCTTACTATTGCTGCTGTCCATTTTTTGTCCTGTAAATACACCAAATGAACACTGAGCTTTTTGGGGTTGTTGGCTGTGTGGGTTTCTTCTTTTTTTGTGGTGGTGTGCTGTTTTTGTTTTTGAAATAAGATATTTTCATGAGCTCTAATAACTATGACAATACTTTACAGGATAAATTACCATCAGACATAAGAAAAAAAGGCAAGCAGCTATAGTCCCACCATCCTCCTCCATACTTCTCATATGGTAGCACTGAATACACTGATTTGCCATCTAGGAATAGATTTAAACTCCAGATCTTTATCCCACACTACTCACTGAACCAAGATGGGGGAACAGTTTCCTTGCATGGATCAGCCTTCTAAAACACTTAATAGACTCACAATTGTCGAGTAATAACTGGAAAGGCTACCAGATTTTCCTTATTCACAGTTAAAACTGAGGGGAAAAAAAAAAAAAAAAAAAAAAAAAGCATGCAAGCCCATGCCAGCTCAGGCACAAACAAAAATATTCAGTGCCTCACTGTGCACCTTTCACAGATGGAGAACATAACCACTCCATCAGTTATTCAAACTTGAGTCTCTTTCCAGCACAGTGAGGACACAGGGCAAGGGCACAGCCACTGAGTGCAAGGGACTGCAGTGGGGGGGCTCCACTCAGAGCTGCAGGAAGGTGAACACAAGCCACTAATCATGTCCCTTCTCTCCTTATCAACAAGATTTTATCTTAATTAAGCCACTTGCTCAAATAGGTCATGCTGCCATTATCATTATGTGTTATGATCGCATACATCAAATAACTACTTCCACTTGTATTTGAATCTCTGAGTATAAACATTTATGGCAGAAAATGAATGAAACTTAAAAATTAGGATAAAATCTTTTCTATTACCACTGAGGACCTTCTTACATTACTAAAGTAGCATAAGATTATTTGCTTTTATTCAAAGTCAAAAAGTGGAAATATAGACAAAAGCTACATCAGCAGTGAACTATGGTCTGAAATACAATACTTTATCATATCGTGGAAGTTAATAATTTAATAAGATAGGTGAAATCTGAAGCAGTACATACACAATTCTAAAAACTACTGGAATTAACAGGGCAAAAAAGGAAGATGTGCAGACTTTCAAGAAACCAAAATATTACTGTTTCATAAACATGCAGCTCTCAAAATTAGGTTCCTGAAAACCTGTTTCATCAGTAATAAAGATTATAACAACTTATAATTATATGTCAATATAATTATAAGAACTAGACCCTTAGTCTTCTGTTGAGCCTTTCCTTGACTTTGAGGTGGATTTTCCTGCACTGTAAGCTTGTACTTATATTGAGGTAATAATATAACTCAGCAGTAGTTAGATAGTTTGTGTCATTTCTGAAGTCCTTCTAAAAAGAAATCATCTAAGTATTAGAATTTAGTCCAGTAATTGTTAAGAGACCCAGACCAGGAATCCAACATTGGGGATGGCAATATGCTGTAACTATGCAGAGGTGTGACAAAGTTCAATTTAAAAAAAAAAAAAAAAAAAAAAGGAGAAAGATTTAACAGTACTAATGGACTATCTGTAACTAGCAGTAGTTCATCAGTAATGAACAGGAAGGCAATGATCTTCATGTCGCCATTTCAAATATATTTGTATGAATTACAAGCCACTTCTGTGAGCACAGAACTGTACTTTATATCAGCTCTGTCTACATGAAAAGCACTAACTGGCCTTTCCTTTCACATGCAGCATCACAGCAGACACTGCTGTATTAGGCAAAAGGATATCACCTCTGGGTTTGTGAGTCATACACCTCTGATGAAATCTTCTGGGCATGTACCACAATATGCTGGCACTGCTCATCTTCAAACATCTCCAATTAAAAAAATTCTGCCTCTTATTGTGCATATTTCAAAATCTCAAGTTCTATGAATACCATTTTATTTCTAAACTAATTTAGCAAATATTTTTCTCCATTTTGGGCTATAAACTGCTATAACACTGAAAAGCAAGTACAGATGAGACTGTTCCCTTTAACTGTTCAAATAGACGTGGACCATCTCAGATAACAGTCACAGGCAGGAAGACTCCTATTCTGCATGGAGGCTGGTGAGAGGGAAGTCTCACAGGGGCACTCAATGTTCTGATGCCTCTTCCTTCCTCTCTTAATAAATCCCTAGGTAATCCCAAAGACACTCTTCACCAGAAACACAAAGCCAAACCACACAATCACAGAACAGTTTGGGTTGGGAGAGACCATAAAGGGCATACAGTTCCAATCTGCTACTGCAAGCTAAATCAGGCTTCCTAGGGCCTGATTTGACCTTAAACACTTCAAGTTTTGGGGCATCCACAACTTCCCCAAGCAATCTTCATTATTTCAATAAGAGAAATATGCCTCCACCATAGCACATTTGAGATCTACCTGCTGACA